>NW_028318793.1:932500-1240000 GCF_062004578.1 Staurois parvus
CAAGTTGTAAAGGCAAAATTGTCGCAAGTCAATAAACAGAGTGTTTGAAGAAGTATTAACCCAAAAGGAAAACATTTATTATATTGCAGCTTACCAATAAATTAAATGTCACGGCTGCAATAGTTTTCTTTCTTAGAGTTTCTTTACTTTATTTTCACCTGGTGATCCAGCCAGTAAGTCTGTCCTGCAGATGTATTAGTTAAAGGATTGAGACAAACTATTTACTACTGACAGGGGTGCTTACAATGATCAGATTTTGTTTATTTATGTCAAACCTTTATAAGCAGTTACAGCAAACAGTTATTTTCCTCTTGGGATAAAGTGTGAGCTGGAATTTGGCTTCAATTTGTTAGTGTATCTAAATCTGCTAGTACATCTAATACTTCTCTCTCCCCAGAGTGACAATGTTGCAGTCCAAATGTGCCCCTTGTGCTCCTTCTCCTGTATTAAAGTGCCCTCCACTCTGGATGGAGTGTTACTGGGCAGATCAGCAAAAGAAAACAGAGGGGAAAATCCTAAAAAAAAAAAACCCTGAATGCAGTCTAATGAAATGCAATATATTACATTTTTGGTTTGGGGTTTAATACCGCTTTCATATTAGTTTGTGATATAGTAACATTAAATTTAGCATAGCTAAGTTTCATTTTGTGATTTTCGACAGCCTGGTATAGAAAACTATGAATTACAAAATATTTATAACTGTTGTTCTTAGAAGGGTGCTAATAGTTTAGGTCACTAATGCAGATACAATATATCTAGCAAAGGCTTGGCTACTTTAAGTCAGCGCTTGAACTTGTCTCATTTTTAATTAAGGGTCCTTTCACTCGGACAGTTTGTGTTCTGATCAGTAAGGTATCCGCTCACTGATCCCCTGCTGATCAGAGCAGAGCCGGTGGATGACAGGTCTGTGTCCGCTCAGTTTCTGCAAAGAGGACATGGACAGACCCCGCTCAGCTCTATGGGAAGCCAGGATTAAATGGACTCTGCCGTCCATTTATATGTGGCTGCCTCCAATCCAGTCTGTCCAAATGGAAGAGGTTTCAGTCCTCCTCCATTTTTTTTTGTAATGGGCCTGATCAGAACTGGAGTGAGGCAGGTGTAAAACGGACACAAGTCCACTTACACCCAAGGGTCCACATAGGAATGCATGGAACCATCCGATCAGATCTGATTTAAAAACTGACAGGTGGATCTGATCGGATTGCTCGTTGAATGGACTCAAAATTCTATGTGGCATTCAAGTAGATGTAAACCCTAACTGAACACCATTTAGTTTGATACAGCACCATATAGAATACAAAATTGCCTTTTTTAAACAAAATATGTATTTTATCTTAAAATATGTATTTTATCTTTTTATCATCCTTTGTTTGCATTGTGGAGCTGCTAATCTTCTGCACTCTTTTTTAAAAAGTACTAGACACCAATAACTGCCAATAAAAAATACCAAAAATCAAGTCTCATGCATTAATGCAGTACAAGCAGTGATATATAATATATATAGAAATATATATAAAAAAAATCTCCATATGAGATTCACAAAAAGTACAAGTTCAGTGACGAAGACCTTTTTGTTAAGATGGTTTCTTATTCACTGATCTTTAAGGCACATAAAATCTGGTCTGCATGGTTGGATTCAGCCTGACCTACATTCACCACCACCACCAATCCTCTTATCTCATTTGGCTGGGCAGCCTTTGCTCATATATATCAGTTGTTCTAAGGGGAGTGCCAATCACCAATCATTGTAGTATGGGTGGGATGGAAAGTTTCCATTTAAGGAGAATTTCCCTTCTGGCACGGTAGGATGTATAGAACAACAGCAGCTTAGTGTGTATTAAAATAGAGAGAAAAATCATAAATGTCCAACAACAAAACAATGGGATCCAGAGCCAGTGGCCAACCATAATGTGACTTTTTTCCAATAAAGTGGCAATTCCTCACCATATGATAGAAGGTGCCAGTGTCATTCAAACACTTGTTACGGAGTGAAAAAAGGGTGGGATTTATGCAGTGCAAGGGGCATAATATATTCTATGTAAAAATTTCAACTGGATACATTTATCCCTAGCAGTTATCAACAGTTCAGTATATTGAGCTACCAAATCAATTCCTCCTCAGAGACGGTAGGGATGTTAGTTTTCCACTTCTAGAATAATACAGAGGTTCTGGTCCTATGATGAGTTGGATGGGAATGCATAAGTTGAAGAAATGGGCTTATCAAAATCAGGGACCTTTAAAAGAGATTCCAAGGAGTGTTGTTGAAGGATAGGTGCTTCAGGGAATTAGGTCCTAATAGTTTGTCACCATTGTAGGTACTTGCAAAAATATCAGTTAGCAAGGGCAAGGTTTTTTTTCAGTGAGTCGTGTAAGCTGAATTACCCAGTTGGGAAGACATGCCCCAGCGCATGTATTTCCACTCTTGTTCAAATCAGGGGGTTCAGGAAGGTGGAAAAGTGTTGTAGAATGGAATTGTCCCAAAAGAGACCAAATTCCAGGAGATGAGGACCATAGTCGTAGTCCAAGCCCTCATTGTTGTCTTCATGGGTTGGGTACGAGCCAGGGAGGACCTGGTATCCCTGTGTATTAAAGATTGAAGCAGTTGTGGAGAGCCTCCTGCACTCTCTTTGCAGCCAATTCATGTTGACAGTTTTCTTGTTATAGGATGACAACAATGAACAGTGTTCGTTTATTGCGTGATGAAATAGTCACTTGGTGACAAGGTAGGAACACAGCAGCAGTCCTTGCTGCATGTGTAAATGAGCCCGTACTGGCTGGATCACAGGGTGAAAATAAAGGAAAAAAAAAAAAAAGAAATGAATGAATGCAGTCACCACATCAAAGAAATGATAAGCTGCAATACATTACATTTTGTTTTGGGGTTTAATACTGCTTTAACCACTTTCCCACCACACTGTAGCCAATATAGACCTACGGTGTGACTTTCCAGTTTTGGAAAGTTATTTCCTATGGCACTCATCAGGAGCATTCTGGGAAGGCACAAAGGAGGTAAGGGGCCAATCACATCAGTTCTTTACCACAATTAGACTGTGTGTCCAATCACAGCTGTCACAGTGAAAACATACTCAATTCTTTTGCTGGTTACGGCTCTCCTTTCCTCACACAGACTCTGTGTATGAGGGAAGGAGAACTGGATCTCTGAGGGAAAAGAGAATACCGTATTTTACACTGAAACACAGTGCCGTAATCATCAGTGCAGCCTCATTAGTGAACATCAGTGAAGAAGAAAAATTACTAATTTACAAAATGATATAACAGAAAAAAAGAACAAATGTTTCCCCAAAATTTTTGATCTTTTCTTTTTTATTTAGCAAAACATACAAAAAAGTGGTGATTAGACACCACCTGTCTAAAAAAACAAAAAAACAAAAGTGATACAAATGTAATTGAAATACAGTTTTGCACAATATGGGGAATCTATAAACAGTACACGTCTTATACCCCGCTCCTGGCTGCCCACCGGTTCCTCCTCCTCCACACATCCTTTCTTCTTCTTTCTCCCTCTCTATTCTTCTATTTTTCTTTTCACTCTTCCCTCTTTTCTTTGTTTCTTTCCCTTTATGTTTCTTTCCCTGGTATTGGCTATAGTTAACTAAAAGCCATGGGGGGGTGTCTCCCCTTAGGGCCTTCTGAACATTGGAGGGTGGTCGTCCCTCCATACAGGTCGTGGTAGTCTCTGACGCCAGGCCTGACATAAAAGTTTTACTTTAGTTTTTATTTTCTCTCTTACCTGATTGTTATGGGTCTTACATTTATAAGTCCCAATGGGACCCTTTTGGCTATCATTGACGGACAATTGTCCTGGAATATTGTATATAGTGCATTGCTTGTATCAGCCCAGATGGGTTGCAGTTTGTGGAAATATGGATGTATAATTTTCTGGACTGGCTTTTAACTCCTTTTTTTTTCTAAGATAAAACAAATAACCGTCATTGAAATGAAATACAGTTTTACATGACTGAGAAATTGTCACTCAAAGTGTGACAGCGTTGAAATCTGAAAATTAGCTTGGGCAGGAAGGGATGAAAGTGTCTGGTATTGAAGTGGCTAAGTACCAGGATACATCCGGTATGCGTAATCATTTTTAATGATTCAGTTTTGTATATGCTAATAGTCTATGGCTTCTTTTGGACAACTTGCAAAGTGCAAATTTTCAACTGATAACCTCTTGTAAATGCTGCCAATGAGTTGTCTAATGCAATTACTGACAATCCTGCTTTGTGTTTGTCACCAGTCATATTGCGGAAGGAGAGTGAATTAAAAAACCTGAAGCAATTTAATTTGAAGAGAAAAGTTGTTTTACTGCCTTCTGGATTGTTTAATATTATCCATTAATGGGTTTGTGATAATGCATAGGAAGAGTGGAAAGTCTTCATTTTTTTTTTTATGCACAATGTCCATATATTAGCTGGAAATCTAAATTTAATTTCGGAGGCTTTTAAAATCCATTAATAGACTTGTGCACCGAAGAACCTTTTGCATGTTGAATATATTTTGGACAGGCACCAAAATTTCCGGCTTAATAGAGAAACACTAAATCTTGCCTACAGACAGAAGATCTATTTAAAGAACTGTCATGAAACATTCTCTGTGGACAAAAGTAAATGCTGAAATTAAAACTTTAACTTTGTGTTTCATAATGTCTTTCCTTCGTTTTATCAAAATGACTGTAAGGTGGGATTTTGGTCATTAGTATAGACTCTCCTACATTTTCTTTAAGGTGTGTTGCAGGCTATCCTTGTTATGCAATCAAACTCCTCCTGAGAGCTGTAACCTGGCAGAAGCACCCATCCAGTCCTGCTGGCTTTCATTGCCTGACTCCTAGAAGCAGAGCTGGATCTACAGAAGACATATCATTGTGTATGACCCTGCATATGTACACCGGAAGTAGCACTGCTTAGTGGTATCAGACAACTTTTAGTGTCAGATGGTGAAAATAGTAGCTACTCCAACTAGTTCCTGTTGAGGGCATAAACATTCTTACCTGTACTTTGTGTTTTCCATCTGCATAAGATGTACATTGATCATGTCATTTCATGGTGCCATTTGTTGTTCCGTGTACACAGCCTACGGCAGAGTAAATCTTCACAATCTGCTGTCAGATGTTTCTGTTTGTGTAGAAACATGAGGCATGCTGCATGGCACTGCGTAGCTTCATGTACAGGGGCGGACTGACCATTTGGAAACTCGGGCACTGCCCGAGGGCCCGGGGTCAGTAGGGGGTCCCATGAGATGCCCCTGGTACCTTTTTCATAGGCTTTTTTGAGTTTGGGCAAGGACACAGGGGCCCCATGATCCCCTATTGCCCAGGGGCCCCATGAGTTGTCAGTCTGCCCCTGTTCATGTATGACCTCCGTCTCCAGTCTAAGAACTAATACTTCCTTTGAAGAAATTATATATTCCACAATCCCTGGGTCTCTCAGTGATGTGCTCTGCAGGTGAAAGCTACACAGTAATTCAATCTAACACTGACACAAGCAGGCAGAGCATTCACAGACCCACAGAGCTCCCTCCTGTTGTCTTATAATAATAATACAACATTTATTTTGCCAGAAATGGATTTAGATCTGATAAATATATTTGCAACAGAAATATGTTGTCTTATATTATGATGGAGGAGGACAGATGACCAGTGTATATTTATATATGTACATCCCCGCAGCAACTAGTCCAACAGTTCTTTTCCAGAGAGATGCATTTATTCGGATAAAGATATTTGTTACAGATGACAGAAATCCAGCTGAATACTTGTAAATGTTACAATGAACAACAGCTCTCAGAGTCCCATTTAAGATACTTCATATCAAGCATGGAGATACTACACTGTCCAGCACTTATATCCAACCTATAATATGCACCTAGGTAGCTTCCATGCATGTAATAATGTGAGTTATCTATACCTGTGCTTCCAAATTAATGACAAGAAGAAGCTCCTCATAAAGCGGAGGTATAGATAAGGCAGATGACAGGGTATTTAGAATATACATGAACCATCAAACTCAGAGGGCTCACTTTCTCCTGTCACACTAAACCAAAAAGAAGTTTCCTTAATATAAACATTTTTCCCATTCAGTACAATGGCAAGCACTCTTATTGGACACTTTTAGTAGCCCCTTTGATCTTCTGGGTGACAGGTAATGCCTTTTGGGCTTAGACAGCTGCAGTCATAATTCCAATCAAAGTTGTCCAGATATTTCCTAAACTGCATTATTTAACTATTAATTAAACAAGTTACTCTTTGAAGAATTCTATTTACCCTTTTTATGCTTATTAGATTGTAGATGTTGACCAAATCCTTTCATGTCTGACTGAGCTATCTGCATTTTATCACTCTTGCAAGTTTGAAAATTACTTCCTTTGAAATGTAACAAGTGGCCCAAGTGCCAAGGTGATATTGCATAAAATTAACATAGCAAAGAGTCCTTGGCTATGCATTTGCTGTGTAAAATACATCTAGCTCAGTCCTAGAATACACCACATACAGTATATATATATATATATATATATATATATATATATATATATTACAATATTCCTACACCTCCATGCAGCTGGAAGATGTTTTTTTATTACATTAGCAGTAGCACCCCAACATTTGTGATGCGACACAGAGCAGATGGGAAAGCATGCACTGGTAGCTGTGTGATGCGAAACAGGAAGTTGTCTTGAATCTTTGCCGAATAGGGACAGGCTTGCTGTAGCAATACATGGACATAGGGAAATCAGTCAGCCGAGACACTATAACAGGTGAGCCCATCGTTACAAGGTAAGGCTAACAAACTGCACAAGGGATATACCTACACTAATACTTTTTTTCAAAAACATTTGAAAGCATACAATGCCTTTAAAATAAAATAGAAAATCTGGTCTCTGCTACTGCCCACAAATCTCCAGTAAGGTATGGTATTATTGACAGTTTTACACAGAATGGCATATAAGTGCTGGGGCCTGGGTATCCAGGTGCTGACCGCTTCTCTGGACAGCCACTGGAAGCTGATAGTCATGTGCTCTTCTATACCACAAGCAGCACAGTTTGGACAAAGCAGCACTGGGGATGAAAGGCAGGCATATGCATTACAGATACCTAGCACAGGGTGGCTCTAGAGGTCATACATATGTGGAATATTAAGTCTAATGTCTGACCACTTCTCCCCAAAATCAGGTCTGAATCAGCATAAGTTCTGCTTCCCTGAACAGTGAGCTTCTTATCCATACAATAGCAGTTTACAACGAATAATTCTGGGTGTCTGGCTGCAAAGATAAGCTAATTTGCTGATATCAACACTCCTAACTTCAGAATCCTAGGTAAAATTGTACATAATATCAATTTTTATATTAAACAACTCTGTTATACAAACATATTTTTTAAGGAAATTATTCATACTCATGGCTCCTCCCCTCTGCTGAGTGCCCCCATAGCAAGCCACTTGCTGTGGAGGAACTTGTGCATGCTCGCTCCAGAGCTGGCTGTGTGTCCATTGACATAAAGCAGGGATTGGCCCTGCCCCCACCCAATCCTCACTGACTGTAATTGACAGCAGCAAAAGCTAACAGCTCCCACTGCTGCCTCTGAGGTAATGAGGAGGGAGAGAGCCAAGAGAGCTGGTGCTCTCATGCACATCGTTGGAATGAGATCAGGCTCAACGAAGTATAAGGGGGCCTGGGAGGGGGTGGGCTGCATTAGGGTTTTTACCTTAATGCAGAGAATGCCTTTAGAACCACTTTAAGACCAACTCAAGACTAAAGTGTTAAAACAGCCCAGCAATGCTCACTGGAGTTGTCCCTCACAGTACCTCTTCTTGGCCACACGATGTCCTCAGTCTTCCAGGAAGAACGACACCCAACATGCTCTACTGTGATTGCAGGGCATCATGACCCCACCCCTGAGGGTCTATCACAACCTTTCCCTTCAATCACAACGTACTGGTGTAGAAAGTAGAGCTGGCATCACATCAGCCCCTCTCCAGGCTACTCAGTCCTAACTGATGCAGAGAGAGGAGGAGAACATGAGGAGGACCCTGTAAGTCTTCAGGCCAGTCACATGACATTAAAGGGTTAATAGAAAATAAAAGCTCAATTTACAGCCAGCAGGGCATCATGGAGCAAGCTGAGTAAGGGGAGGGAGGGAGGGGGGGAGTTGGGAGGTTTAAAATATATGCAAACCCTCATTTATTAAAACAACCCATTCAGTTAAACAAATGAGAGGCAAAACATTTGTGTATGGATATAAAAAAAATTATAAATATCTTTTGTTCCCTTTCTTATAAGTGACTACATACCCTCTGTTCGCAGCTGCATAGAGAGGTGGGGAGGAGAAACAGCAGCAAACTGAACTTCCCAGTGAATGGAAGGGGGGGGGTGAAGTCTGATCTTTGAAGGAGAGCAGGCTGAGTTCCCAGCACAGCCAGAAAACTGACCACACTCATGCCTAGCGTGGTCAGTTTTTAATAGGAAAGCAGAGGGGCTGGTAGGAAAGCCAGGAGTTCACACAAAGAAATCAATAGAAAGAGAACTGGATACTTTTACATACAAGTACATAGTATAGCAGGCACATATCCGGAATATGAAATGTTGGGTTTACATATTCTTTAAGACTCAGTAGCTACATATAGAAACTCAATAAGTTTTTTTTTTTTTTTGGATTTCCTAAAATATCACTTTCCTGTCACAGAAACCCCGGCTTGTAAGCTGTTTGTTTTAGCAGCTCTGCTGGACTATTGACAGCTTCATCATTCTACATTCAGCTGGTGATTCTCATTGTCTTTAAAACCCACACCGGTCATTTTGCTATTTATACAAAGCATGAGCAAACTGATCTCCATCTGTATTTTTAATTGAGCAGGTTTAAAATTATAATAATTTACTCTTCAGCTATAAATAGTGTCTGTGTTGCTAAAACACGTCCCCTGTTATCAAGAAATGAGTCATGTTCACGCCGCCAGACTGACCGCCATATATATGACTGTCATTATAAAACAATCTGTGAGTCACAGTTCAACACATCTCTAAGACAATACTGTATATTATATTTACTGGGGCACAGTTTGAAGATATAACTACATATAGTGACATAATATGATCATTTGGTCCCCACTTCCTTCTGAGCCGCCACGGTGTGATTACAACCATGTTTAGAATGAAGTTGGAAATACTCAGTCCTCTGGGTGTCACAATCTGCCTTTATATAGCTACCTTAACCATTTGCCTACTGAGCACTATCACCCTCTTCCTGCCCAGGCAAAATGTTCAGCTTTCAGTGCTGTAGCACTTTGAATGACAATTGCGCAGTCATGCAACACTGTACCCAAATTAAATTTTTACCACACAAATAGAGCTTTTAGTGGTATTTAATCACCACTTTTGCTAAACAAACAAAAAAAGACTGCAAAATTTTATAATTGAAAAGTTTGGGAAAAAAAGTTTTTTCTAAGTTTCCAACAGGTAATTTTTCTCCTTTACTGATCTGCATTTAGGAGGCTGCACTGATGGGCACTGCTAGGTGGCAATGATGGGCACTAATAGGCAGCACTGAAGGGCACTGATAGGCAGCACGGATGGACACAGATTGGCAGGACTGATGGGCACAGGTTGGCAGTACTGATGGGCACAGGTTGGCAGTACTGATGGGCACAGGTTGGCAGTACTGATGGGCACTTTTGGGGTTACACTGATAATCAAGGCACTGATAATCAGTACCCTGGTTATCAGTGTAGATGTCTTCTTTTACAGTACTGTCGATTATCGGCAGTACTTTCCTTGTGAGTAAAGTACTGCCGATAACTGGCAACTGTGTCTACATTGTGATCAGCTGTGAATGGACACTGCTGGTCATGTAGCAAAAGGCTGCTGTGATTGGCCCTTTACGGTGTTATGTGATTAACTGTGTCCAGGACACAGCAATCACAGAAAGTGGTGAGTGCGCACCGCTGGGGGAGCGTTCTAGAACTGGACGGCCGCACTGTAGACGTCATTCAGCTGTAGCATGGTCATGAAGTTGTTAAAGTAAACCTTACCTGCTGCCATTGCTGACCTCCTTCTGAAGATGCTAGTGGCCTAGCTATTATGGTGATCCACTGGCTACAGTACTTTGTGAGTCACTCACCTGGAGGAAGTACTGTATATGTAGATCTTCTTGATCTTGAACTTGGTCGAAGTCAGAAGTCCTTACCTGTAGAGATGTTCCAGGTTAGTGACTTAAAGTATAGCTAAAGGCAAAACCTATATTTTAGTTTTGGATATTGTGAGAGGGATTAGACCGCCTGTCAGTTTGTATTGCTGTCTGTGCCCCCATTAGGGAGATTGACCCTCTCTGCTTGTCCTGTTTACCATTATCACTCAGTAAAAGAAAATCCCACATTTTGGGTTGTCACCATGAAAAGGGGAAATTCTCAAATGCGGAGACTAGTTCTGGTGACAACCAGGGATTCCCTCACTTTGGCAAGATTTCCGTTCACTTCCTGCCTTGGCTATGGGATAGGAAACTAAGGGAAATCTCTCCATTGGGACACAGATAGTAAAAATCTGACAGGGGTTATAACCAACTCATACTCTATCCTAAATAAAAGACAAAAAGTTTTGCTTTTAGTTCTACTTTAAATTATTGAAGCAAGAGTGTCATCATGACAGCCAGGCATTATCAGAATAAGAAGTAGCAATGGCAGTCTCCATGTTTTTCTCAGGAACACATTCCTTTAAAGTGTTACTAAACCTGGGACCTTGCATTCACTCTATCTGGTCTCCCACAGTACACCAAACTACAATTATTTTAGTAAATATAAACTGCTAAATACATTTTCTCATCAGCAGTTAGAGCAGTCTTGTGACTTCTATCAGTGTCCAACAGAGCACTGGTTAAAGATTGTAGGAGGAGTTTTCCTTCTTCTCTGACTGTCCTATGAGACTGCAGGACCCCTGACCCTCTGTCTGGACAGTGCCGATTGGCCCTGTGAATGATCACATGCACCCTCCCAAGAAAAAAAGCTCTATAGTAATAACCACCAAACTGAGCATGTGCAGCTTGCCCCCAAGGCTCTGTTCTATCAGCATATGAATTGGGGACAGTAGAAGAAGGGGAGGATCAGAGAAAACAGGGTCAAACAGCCTTTTTTATACAATGCGGAGGATTAACCACTTAGGTTGCACAGTGAGTATAACAAGCATACTTTACTGCATATACAGACTGATTTTACTGTTGTGGGTTTAGTAACACTTTAAGTTTGCAAGTTGCCTACTTATTGGAAGCTGAAAAATGTCTTGCTCCAAGGATGTGGTCAGTATACCATCCTATGCATGGGGTGCAGACTTCCACATTACTTTTCTAGCGCTTACTGTATATCGTTTTACAGATGTATTCTGCAAAGGAGTGTGATGGGGAAGGCAAAAAACCGCTAAACACCTCACTCGTTTTACTCCCTTGTGAAATGTTTTGTGAATTTTGGAACAGTTCCATTAAAGTGGTTGTAAACCCTTACATATACCCAATAAAGTGACTGGCCTCAGGTGATACACAGAGATGAAACAATTCCTCCTACATACGGTGTACCTGATAAAAAAGATGACAGGGGAGGGAGCTCCGGCACACAACCTGTGATTGACAGCCTTAGCACTGTTTCAGTGAGCTGTGTGAATGGGGATGTGTCTCTTTCCTCCAATCTGCTCTCAGCTCTCCTCACTTAGTGTAACTTCAACTATCCACCCCCTACTTTTCAGATTGAGAGATCCTGTGTAAATTTTGACCTTTGAACAGACGCAGAGGAGTGCGGGCTGCTGATTATCTCTTAGTGTCAGGAATGACTCATGCAGATAGTAGAAAAACCAGCAGACAAAAATCACACTTAATACTCAGTATTTAGACAAGGACACACAATAGAAGGATATGGTTTGTTCATATATCATGTCTGAGGTTTATGACCACTTTAAGCCTAACCCATCTATCCTATTAAAGGAGACCTGTGTCAGAAAAATGCAAATGTTCCCATTAGCAATCCCTATTGAGGATAAATATAGCTCCTTAGCTTTAAACGCTTACTCCACCTGTTGCTCCATGGTACATCCATATTTAGGGTATAACATTGACATGGGGGCCCCTCCACCCGCAAACCAATAGTCTCCACTGTGACAGCATGCAGGGGTTCTTATCTCTCACAACCGCTGTCACTTGTGAAATCAAAGTCAGAGATATCTGTGAATGAATGAACTACAAGTCCCATCTGCCATGGGAACATGAGTGTGGTGATCACTAGATTTATAGTCCATTGATACTTCCTCCAGTTCCTCCATCTGGAGGTAGAGTCTTCAGTAACCTGGCATTGGAATTCGGGGCTTTTTTTTTACTTTCTTGTTTTGGGTCGGTGGTGGCAGCGGGCATTCGGTCAAAATATCAATTTTGGTGTCAAGTTCTGATGTTGGACAAGAAGAACTGGTTCCCAGTCAGTATTCCAATTCATCTTAAAGGTCCAGTAGGGTTGAGATCAGAGCTCTGCGCAGGCCACTTATGTTCTTCCCCATCCCAAACTTGTCAAGCCATGTCTTCATGGAGCCACTTTGGGCAGAAGGCATAGTCATGCTGGAACAGAAAAGGGCCTTCACTGAACATCTGCCAGAAGGCTGGAAGAGAACAGTTGTCTAAAATGTCTTTGTATACTGTAGAATTAACAGTACCTATCACTGCAAACACCTGAAATACAACGTAGCTGTATCAGATTAAAAAAAAAAAAGAGTAGTGGTGAACAAATTGATTTAACTAGTTATGGGCATTAGGTGTAGGAGATCCATCCTACAAAACTTCAGAAATGTTATTAAAGCATGCTTCTCTACCCTTGTCCTCACTCCCCAGCCATTTTTACCAGCAATTCCCACCTGTCATTTTTGTTACATGGCATTTGTTTTGCTTCATTCTTATTCAGGAGTCACCTTTGATTTGTGTATAACTCCAGTTATACTAACCTGACAAGTTAAAATAGTGTTCCTATTTAATCCCTTATAAATTTTTAGGTAACACTGGTGAGTCCTAATGAACTACTTCTTCCCTTTCTCCCCTTAGAAATATATATTTTTTTAAAATAACAGCTTTTTGTTTAACACTGGTATTTAAACTTTTTGGATTTCATTAATTTTGTTTGCAAAAGATACACAGCGCCGGCTCAGGAGCAAGTACGGGTGCCCCCAAAGCTAGCGGTTGCTATGTGGGCACTCAACAGGGGGGAGGGGCCTGGATTGCCAGCGGGGGACCCCAGAAGAGGAGGATTGGGGCTGCTCTGTGCAAAACGACTGCACATAGCAGGTAAATATGGCATGTTTATTATTTAAAAAAAAATGTTGCCTTTAGAATTTCTCTAAACTAATCACAAACAAGGAATAGCTGCTAATAAATATGAATATGAAGAGCACCCCATACATTCAAGGTGAGGGTGAACAGGATCAACAAAAGCATCAAAAACGAATTCTCCTTTTTGATATTTTACTTCCATATAACAGATAGCCCGACATTGTAAAAGTGCATAAAACCTGAGGCACTGCCATGTACAGTATATTTTCCATCTAGTTATAATTGATGCCAATAAATTGTTTCATTGCAGATGATCAGCTATCAGTAATACACATCAGAATTATTGCAGTAAGAGACATTTGTATGGGAAGGATTACTTTACAATTTAAAGGTGCAATCACTTAAAGCTGAAAGGTTCCCCCACGAGAGCTGGCTCATGTTGAAAAATGGCCAGGAAAATGGAAAAATCCAATGATCGGCACAGGGAGTGCTCAATTTACAGGTGAAGCCCATAAATCATTATTGGCATCTCATTAAAAATGACACATTGCTTCCATTGGGGAATGTTCATTATGAACTGGAACATGGAGGTCGGAACCAAGATATTCTTCTATGATATCAATTCCTAGTTGTCTTTTTTTCCAGGAACACCACAGTTTGCATTTAAGGAAATACTCCACTAAGCCCTGGTAACGTGTTATTTCACAATGGCACTCTGCATTAGAGAAAAACAAAAAAAAAGCCATGTATTTTGTAAATGCAAGCAGTGTAAGTATCTGAATCTGATCCAGTTTCAGCCTCTGGCAGTTCCCGTACAGCAGGGCTGAAGTATGAGAGGAAAAATCAGTACAAGGAGCCAATTAGCTCAAGTTCTAACAAGAAGCATGCGGACAGGAAGGGAAAGCAGAGTGATGGAGAGATGAGCTCTTTGCTGTGCTGCTTCTCTTTTTACTGTCCAGTCAAGCCATGGGGGGGAAATGAGTTCCAGAATGACCTAGGCTTAGAGACGTGGGAGCAATGTTGCTGGCCATCAGACTAAGAACATTAAGTACCATAAAAAAAAGTGTTTGGAAAATCTCTGCTTTGAAGTTGAATTTTGCACCAAAAGCAGATTTCGTTTTTCTATATTTGAGCCTGACTTCACACTGATGCAGTACAGAATTCACAGCAGTTTCTGTGCGAATTCTCCACCGCATCACAATCGCACCCCATTCATGCGAACCGCTGCTAGTGTGTATGTTAACAACACTCCGAAATCGGTCCTCAAAACGCGGTGTGATTGTCAGAATCAAATCGCATAGGTGTGAATACCCATGCGATCCGATTCTAGTGTGGACCGCAAAAAGGGTCATGCACTTTTTTGGTGCGGATGTGGTGTGATTTGAGCTATACAAAATGTATGGCTCAAATTGCACGGCACAGAATTTTCATGTGATCTGCACAGGAAAGCGGTGTTGTTCCTGTGTGAATCACATGCGATATACCGCACCACACAAGTGTGAACCCAAGCTGAACGAGTCATTCATTTTTATCTGCTGGAATTTTGTTTTAAGGTGCCATGCCTGTCCACTCAGTGCCTCCTAACACATGGTAGCATGTTGCATTAACGCACGTGCATTAACACAAGGCACAGTCTATATCAAACATTCTGTAGTTTTTAACATTATGGGGAAAATTTACTAAAGCTGGAGCACTCAGAATCTGGTGCAGCTGTGCATGGCAGCCAATCAACTTCTGACTTCAGCTTGTTCAATTAAGGTTTGACAATACAACCTGGAAACTGATTGTGTTCTCTGCAGAGCTACACCAGATTTTGTACTCTCCAGTTTTAGTGAATAACCCTCAATGATTAGGTAGTCAGTGTGTGTTCTGTTTTGGCACAATGAAGGGTCCATTTTTCCACTTGAGTTCAGTACCATGGAGGTGTTGTCACTGGAAGAATAAGTAGGCTGATGTGCATAGTTTATTTGCATTTGTCTTCTAGGGAACCTCCCCTGAGGTTCTCCTGCCTAATACTCCATTGAAGTAACTTCATATGCTAATCACAACTTCCAGGCCCATATTGGCAAGTCCCTGTAACCCAAAACAGTACTGACCAGAGTTTAGGGGTTCTGAGAAAACCCCATGTTATGCTTTAATGCTCATTGAATATTCAGGACATTCATATAAAAATAGCAGTTACTCAGAAGCAGGGGCAGACTGACAACTCATGGGGCCCCCGGGCAATAGGGGATCATGGGGTCCCTGTGTCCTTGCCCACACTCAAAGCTCACCCAAAAAAGCCCATAAAAAGTACCAGGGGTATATCATGGGGCCCCCTATTGACCCCAGGCCCTCGGGGAGTGCTCGAATGCTTGAATGCTCAGTCCGCCCCTGCTCAGAAGTAATTTCTTTGTTGGAGAACCTCAATCATATTGCTTAAAGTTTTTTCACAGCTATATGTTAAAAGTGTTAGTTCACCCAAAATGTTATGGGACAACATCGATCAGAGGGGCACCACACGGGATGGTACAAAGAGCCCCTTTAAATGTTTGTGACTTTTGCAGTTCTGTCTAGAAATCTTTTCATTGGTTATGATGGCATGCCAGTTCCAGGTCTTCTGCATCATCAGTGAGCTTCCCTCTCTCCCTTCCTGATTGTTTTATGTTACAGGCTTTATAAGAGAGAATCATCACCAAGCCTTATACTTGATGGTTGATGGATACATTATAGTTATTTTTTTGGTTTTTTTGGTGTTTTTTTTATTGGTCTGAGCTGGCTAGCTAGCTAGGTTACGTAGTTTATTACATTTTTTTATGGTTGATAATTTATTTGGGTCACCCCTTAATAAATAAAGCATTGCAGCCTTTCAGCCACTTTAACCCAAATTTACGGTGTCTGTGTATTTTATTTATGATAATACTTGTTACTGCACTTCCCGTGTACCATTCCAAGCAGCATTTAACTGAAGTAGTTTAAGTTCACTGCTTTGTGTTCTCATTAACCCGTGAGATGTAGAGAAACTACTAGTTGGTCTAATCAGTATCTACCAAAAACAAAGATTTTTGGTGGACTGACCCTTTTTATATAACATTCTACATTCTAGTTAACTGAAGGAGTTAAAATTAAAAAAAAATATAAAAAAAAAAACTTTTAATTTATTCTCTTCTCCACAACCTCCCTCCCCCTCTGTTGAGAATGCATGATACATTTTCCAGGTTGCTTCGAAGCATATATTTCTGGTCTCTTAACTAACACACTTTAGCTAATAGACTGAGAGATTTATCGCTTTGCTTCTACCGAAGAGTAAAATCTAGTCCCATGGACATCAAGCCAGGAGCGTTAGGAGCTTCTGGGACGTGATGCAATTTCAAATCCTGCCTGCCATAGGCATCATAATGATTTATGCCAACCGTAAAGCCTTGCTGAAAAAAAAAAAGTTATTTTTTTACAGCAAGATCCAGTTCCTGGTAATGTAAAATTATCAGAGATTGATCTGCAAACAAAGCATTACAATAAAATTTTGCCTTACAAAGCCAGGAGAGAGCAGGAACCAAGATAATGTCCTGACTCAATGCTGCCTACTTTCAAATTAGTTTCAAGTCAGAGAAAGGGGGCATGTGTGCTGCACAGGAGAGCGGATAGAAGTACAGATAAGGGTGCAAAGAACATTTATAACAAGGTGAAAAGAAAAGAATGTTCTGTGAAATTCATAAAGTTGTACAGGAGTTGAAACTTTTTATTTGCCTTTTATGCTCCTCTTTTTATGGTGAATGAAAGTTGAAAAGAAACATACAGGGAAGGCAGGGGTTTCTTAATATTCTAATTTATTTGGATTCATGGCTCAAGAATTGAATGTTAGCATTCTCAATAGAGTACGGTTATCTACAAATAATTTTAGAAAATAAGACCACCGCCTCTGCCTTGACCACTCTCACTTCATATTTGGAAATATAAACATGGAATGTTCACAATGGAGGCAGAAATTGCTGCTAAAGGATCCTAAAACCAAGGCACTGGTCATGTGATGTAAGATGAAGAAAAGGATTAGACAATCACTGGCTGTACTTGATCAAAGATCAAAAGGCTAATCTTTGGCATTTGGTCAAATGACCATTCTTCTTTAGTTTCTGTGGCCAATGTCTTTCATCCTATGGCTACATTTTCTGACATAGGGAAAATAAGCACCCCACCATCACTCCCCAATGATAATTCTAGACAAATTTTAAAAAGTACAATTTAATCAGGTTGGACATGAGTCCTAGGTATTGTTTGGTTACTCAATTTAAAAGAGATGTATAGCCAAAGCTCTTTTGGCTCTACTTCTCCTGGGGATCACAAAAGTGCAGTTCATTCTGCACCACTGTGACCCATTTTCAGCCAACAGTGGGTTAAAGTAGTGGGTCACTCAGCTGGTCCAAGCTTGGGATAGATCGTGACTTTACAGTTGGGATCCACACAGATGCCTGGACCGACAGCTGGCTCAGCCTCTCAGCATGCCGCTGAGAGCCTGAACCAACTCCTCCTGCCCCCTCCACAGCCCAGTGCTCCAGTGAATGCTGGAGCACTGCAGTGTTTGATCGCTCAGTGCTCAGGGTAGGGCTGGTGGTGGACAGCTGATTTTTTTCCCCCCAGAACTTCTCCTAATAAAACTGGAAGTACCTAGCAAACAATTACCCCTATTTCAATACTGTATCCTGTAGTGAAGTAGGGGTCAGCAAGAGGAACCCCATCACCCATGGAGAAAACAATGTATTTGAAACACCTGGAAGTGTCAGATAGCAACAGTGACCTGAGCTGTGCAAGGAAGCAAAGTTTTGTGAATTTTGTGTTTTCCCCACTGCCTGGCCACACTGTTTGTTCACGTTGCAATCATTTGAAATAAGTACCCCCAAATCCTTTTCCTCTGCAGTGCTGGCCAACAATGTACCCCCAATGTTGTACTCTCTCAAGGGATTCTTTTTCCCTAGGTGCATTATTTATAGGTATTATTTATAGATATTATTTCTAGGTAGAGAGCTCCAGAAGTTGAGAGAGGCTCTAGAGAAATTCTGGAGGTGAGCATAGAAGGAGGTGACAAGGAGCAGAAGGGTGGTTAGGGCGATATTTTGAGAAGATTATGGTAACATAGCTGGAGTAAGAATTGTGGGTGGCTTTGTATGTTATGGTTAGTACTTTGTATTTGATTCATTTAAGTGGAAGAGAGGAATGGTAGCCACTGAGCAGTTAGTAAGATGGATGCTTCTGGCAGCAGCTTTTAAATAAAATGAAGAGGGGATAGTCTCTATAGAGGTAGACCAGACTTCTCATGAAGACAAAAAATGGGCAGATAGGGGAGTAGGGGCTTTAATACTTTGGTAGCTAAAAGATCAAATAGATTTTACACAGAACTAGTATTTGTATGCAAATCTGTCCAGACATCAGCCTCCTGTAGTTCTCTGCAGTCAGACAAAGCAATGGATGGTTGGTAGTCTCAATCAATCTGGGATTTATTTTATGTTGATTTTTGAGAAAATGAGACTCAGGAATTTTGAAATGTAACTACTGAGGTTTTCTGGCTCTGATACAACACAGCCCTGGACTCTCTGGCACAAGTAAAATGAACTCCTAGCCCAATTGCCATGGCATTGTTTTAAAGTAGGGTTTTTATTTGGTAACATTATTTTTGACTGATACAATGGGTTGAGTTAATTTACAAAAACTGGAGTGTGCACAATTTTGTGCAGCTCAGCATATAAACCAATCAGCTTCCAGGTTTTATTGCCAAAGCTTAATTGAACAAGCTGAAGTTAGAAGCTGATAAGCTACCATACACAGTTGCACCAGATTTTGCACTCTCAAGTTTTAGTAAATCAACCCCAATCAGTCTACTTCTATACATTTATGGTTAAACTATATATATATATATATATATATATAAATATATATATTTACACACATACACAAACATACATACAGTGAGATCACTATTTCGGTATTTACCCAGTTAATATTTCTTTTGTCTAAATAATGCACTTTGAGCACTTAATAATGTTTTGCTGTACACAAATAGACTATGTTGTTATGGGTCATTTGCCTTTTACATAATCTGCTTCAGTGTCTGTTATCTGATGGAAAACTACATATTTTAGTCTCTGAAGAGCAATGCAAACAAATGACTTGTCTATAATATATTACAACGAGGCCATGAAGTACATTTTCTACATCCCTGAGAGTGAGCATATCAATGTTCTCCAGTACATAACTAAATGTATTGGCTTGATGGACATCTAGAAAGTCTGCCATTATCAACTAAAGCCATTCGAAGCTAAAATGTACAGTAGCTAAAAGCTTTCTCGGTTCTGCAATAAGTTTAGAATTTCTTTTGTGCCTAAACATGCTAATGCGTTAATTTTCTCCAAAGAGAACACATAATAGAGCTTTTTTCCCGACAAAACATCAACAAGTACAACTCAAAGAAATAATAGCCTTTAGCTATCACTCCTTAGCTTCCATAAAACAGCCACTCACAGTATATAAAAAGGTGAATGAAGCTATTATGACAAGACACAAGAAAAAATAAGTATGATAAAGGAACTTTTCAAAAGTGTATGCAAAAAATTTGCAGTACTTTGATTTATTTATGCAGTAAGGAAACCTCTCGAAGCTTAGCTAGTCGGTGCCGTTATAAGGACTTAAAGTAGCCTTTCTTTGTAAAACAATAAATTCAGTTTAAAACAGAAATGAAAGACAAAACTTTGTGAATATACAGTGTATAAAAATTATGGATGCCTGTGAATACTTTTTTTTTCATAAGTGATCACATAATCTCTGTTCTCAGCTGCATAAGGGGCTTGGAGAGGTGGAGGGGAAGAAATAGCAGGACACTGGCCTTCCCAGAGAATGGCTGTGTGGGGGGACATGTCAGCACAAGTCTGACCATTGGAGGACGTGCAAGCTGTTCTCTCTGCACAGGCAGAAAACGGGCCATGCTGGAAAGGGTATCACCAAGTATTTCACACAAGACAAGAGAACAGGATACTTTTCATAAGTTTCAATAAATTAAAGAAAATATACCTTAATTCTGAGCCTCTTGCTTGGAATTAAAGCAGAGTTCCAGTGAAAATAAAAAAAAACTGTAGCGGTTGACTTTTAAAAAACAGCCACTCCCCTGTCCCTCGATCTTGCAGTGTCTCCCCACGCAGCAGTGGCGTCCGCCCCCACAGCCAGCCCATTTCACTGGACACCATGTGTTCCTGGTACCGGCCATCTTCAGTGGGTTGTGACAGTTAGAGGCTTTACAGCCGGGTGCTCACTGCGCATGAAGGAGTAATGCTGCGTTCTGTGAATGCTCCTGTAGTCTTCTGGGACCTGTCACGTGTCCCTAGGCAATTGCATCGATTTTGGGTAACTGCTCCCCCCCTCCCCAAAGGTGCCAATTCTTAAGGGAGAGTAGGGGACCAGGTCCTTGAATCGGAACATCCCCTTTTGGGTGGAGCTCTGCTTTAAGTCAATGCAGTCACATGACAAGCCCTGTCATGTTTTTTTGCTTCAGGGTGGGGTGTGAGTGATCTTCAATGCTGCATATAGTGATGCTCACACTTTTTACAACATTGTGAAATGCTGTTCTGTGCTGCAGTAAACTGTGAACCCAAGCTGTGTGATGACAATGGGGCCAGGGGTGTGCTCACAACAGCCTGGGTGCAAGAGATTGACAATGGGGCCAGGGGTGTGCTCACGACAGCCTGGGTGCAAGAGATTGACAATGGGGCCAGGGGTGTGCTCACGACAGCCTGGGTGCAAGAGATTGGATGACATAGGGCAGTGATAACTGTTGGAGGACGAAGCAGAGAGCATTGCTAGATAATGGGGAAGATAAATTGTTTTAAAACGTTTTCTTTTACCAACAGGAGGCCAAAAATATCTTCACTTTTTAAAAGAATCCAAGAAGAATTTGGGCTTCAAAGTTGAAGTTTAGTCCAAAATAATTTTTTTCCCCCTATAGCTGCAGTCACATCATGTACCTATTATGAAGTATGCCCCAGGTCATGCAGGCTGCTTTTATGTTGAAAAAACTACTCTGTAGGGTGCCCAGTCCTCTTCCTGGTGCTGAACTTCCAGCAAGGTTTCCAGCAAAATTCATAGCTTGGGGTTTTCAAGTGGAATTGCACGCAAGATGATCTGAAGGGGACCAGCCCCCTTCTCCTCTGTCATCCACTAAGAAAAGTCAGTGTAGTATTTACACTAAATGTAACATGATCTTCAAATGAGGGGAGAATCCTGTCCTTCATCCAACTCTCACTCATTCACAGACAATGTTAAATTCAGCGTAAAAAAAATAACAAACATTTATTAATGAAGGGAAGGAGGGCACAGGTCCCTGTTGGTCTGTCTTTAATGCAGCACAGCCTGAAAATCAAAAGCTTTACCCCTCACAATGCTGAAAAGGTCAACACCAAGAAGAGGACAGGGCTCCCTGCAGAGAAGATTTTTCCACGAAACAGCAACCCGCATGTCATGGGACATACAGTATTTCTTTACAGGTAAGTGGTGTGACTGCAGTTATAGGAGAAAAATTTTATTTTTGATTAAAAATCAGCTTTAAACTACATTGAGGTGACAGACTAACTAGTGAATGACTTTCATATCATCTAATTCCAATGCAGTAAACTCTGATTTAAACTGAGCAAATAGAAAAAAATGCATAAGCAGAGATTACCTGCAATATTCAAAACTCAGCTTCAAGTCAGCTTGACCTCACCCTCTACTACCTCTCCATGCTTCTTTAATGTAATAGGCAGATTTGCTAGCCAACAGGGAAGCTTGCCAGGTGACGGTTATGTGAAAAATGGAGTTTTGATGATGGTAACCTGGAGAGTTGTGGAGAGGGTGGAGAGGGTCCACCTTCATTTTTGCCTGTGGCAGAGCAGTTCAAGGTAGATCTTCTGGCTGTCTCTTGGTTCCCTGATGTGATGTACATATATGCTATTTACCAGTAGCTTTCTGGTGAGTTTACATCTGGCAGAGGTGGTGGATTCCCTCACTTGATTAATATCAGTTTATCCTTCACCGTGATTGCTGTGCTTTGTAGTACTACAGACATTATTACAATTTATATCTATGGACTATATTACTATATTTATTTCACTTACTTGATCAATATCATAGTTTGTCCTTCACCGTCCCATGAAAATTAATATATTTATGGATTATTTTTATTTCACTTCATATGGTGCACTTAACTGTTCCACTTGATATTATGTATTTTATTTTAGCTTTGCACTTCCTACCATATACCTTATAGCAGTGGTTCTCAACCTGTGGGTCGCAACCCCTTTCACAGGGGTCCCCTAAGACCATCAGAAAACACATATTTCCGATGTGTAAAGAGCAGCTACTGTGTAGAAAGCAGCTACTCTGTTAAAAGCAGCTACTGTGTTGAAAGCAGCAGTATTGAAGGTAAAAGGACACTCATGAATTATAATTACTGGGTAAATAATTTTATGGTTGGGGTGTCACCACAACATGATGAACTGTATTAAAGGGACACGGCATTAGGAAGGTTGAGAACCACTGCCTTATAGGGATTGTTACCTTTACCTTGTGTGCTAGCTGCTGTTCATTAATTTCCAGCACTCACCTATATACAATATATTTACTATTGATGATTTTGTCATGCAGCTTTTCCTTAATGTGCTCTGCACTTATGTTGAATTTAATTATACTGTATACTTCAATTTCCCATGTTGACAACATGGTTCTTTAGCAAGGTATTCTTTAATAAGCATAGGTGTTTTCTGTGGCACCCAATGGTCCATTGCTGATGCAGAAAACCAGCAACATCAGGGCACTGCTGTTGAAATCTTTTATGAAACCTGTGTGTTAGGGGTCTAGTGGCTGGGCCATTTCTTATTTGGTTCCCCGTGGTTGCTAATCTCCTTTGAGAATTCAGGCATCCGCACAGGATTTGGGGTGGTGACCAGGATATTCAATAAGACTTGTGTAGTTCTCTAGAACACTTGTCCTTGTTTCATGTAGCAGATTGCCTAATTGCAGATTTAGCAGTCTTCCTTTTCTCATAAAAAATAAAACCAGAGAGATCACAAAAAAGAAGTTATCTTTCCATTATGAATTACATTGTGGAGGAAGTCTCGAGTTAAAACATGAAATCCATTGAGCTGTTTCATGATTTTATTAAGAAAGTTGTAAGAGTTTATAACTCTCTGGGGACTTGGTGGCTCTGTCCTATAACTTTTATTTTAATGGCTGCCTAGACTGAAACTCAGTTTTATTCCTAGGCCAGTAAAAGACAATGTCAGCAGTGACCTTGTACAAGGTAAAACTGCCCTCAGACACTAAAGGATACCGCAGAAGCACATTAAGATTTAAAATGTGACATGTACATATGGAAAAATTATCAACTTGTTGAATAATGAGAGCTATCATACACTCATCATATTAGATAAATAACTTACATGTCTACATCAAAGACATCAGTCTGGCCTGTTGGCCTATGTAAACAACTAAAGTATGCAAGCCGGACAGTAAAAGCAAAGGAAAAGGTAAAGCATTTATAGTGTGCAAATATCTAAATCAATAGGAAATTATTTATGATTAAATCCTCCTTGAAAATATGCAGTCTATGTATCTATTGTATTTGTTACAATCGAGCCCTGGCAAGTTTGTACAGACAGCTTCCTTCATTCTTCCTACTCCTACCCCTTTCATTCTTTTCACTTTTTGCTACATTGGTCACTCGTACAGATCGATTAAAACATTTGCACACATTTTACTGAATCAACAAATAAACTTCTCAAAATCACAGGTTATCATATTTTTGTTGGGCAGCCTAGTAATAAGTAAATATGTTTGTACTGACATTGCATAGTTATTTAGGAAAACTAAAAAAAGCCAAACCAAAGTGAGTAACAAACGGCAATAGTATTACTTAGCTTTAGGTAATCACCTGTTTAAGTCCCAAGCGGTAAGCCACTATTCGGTCTACGGCGTCTGGATTCATCTGCGTCCATTGTAAACTGTATGAGTAGACGCTGGCTTTGCTCTGCCATAACGGATTGTAGGTGTCATAGTAGAATTCCGGAGGGTAGGCCTTCCCTACACAAAAGAAATGTGTAACATTATTTGATATATTTCTATGAAGCTGACACATTTCATTGTACATTACAAAGCACAGAGAGATATATGAGATAGGTGCATACCCTGGGGGGGAGGTTACTGTACTAGAGTCATTGATATACAGACGGTATGGGAAATGATAGCTGATAGACCTACGAGTGTGATTTTTGAATTATGGGAGAAAACAAGTGCATTATTTATTATTACAGGTACTTATATAGCGCTGTCACCGTTGTTTTTGCCATGTTTCAAAAATGCACCTCCCATTGATTTCTATAGGAAACGTGCCAAAAAAATGCATACAAAATGTACCCTCTTGTCCATTTAGTGAATCACATGTCCAAGTCCATATATATATATATATATATACACACACATACATATATTCATATATATATATACACATACACATATACATACACATATACCCACACACACACCACACATTCTTTTTTTTTTTTTTGCATTTTCTTTGTTTTACTTTTTGAGTGTTTCATTCAGTCTCCTGTATAAATACACATTTGAAGTGTATTAATCTGGGATAGACAAATGACATGAAAAAATGTTCAAATAATAATCTTTAGTGTGTTTTGTTTTATATTAAAATGTTTACTTGAAGTTTTTTTCTCATAATTTCTTTTTGTAGTTTATCAAATTTGTGTCAATGAATTCGATCACAACATGAATTCCCATTGTTCTTTCCTTTCCTTTATAATACCCATAAAATGGATTTGACTTTTTTTGTTATAATGCGTTATGCATCAATTATATTAATAATACATTAGGCCATTAAGGCTCTTATTAGGTCAATTATTATAATAATGGAATGTCTCTGTTCCATTTTTCACACATAGTCAATATTCATTCATTCTTTTAAACAAAATATACACCTAGAATATATTTTTAGAACACTATTCTAATAATATAGTCCAGATCTTAGGACAATCCAAAATGTCTGCTGCAAAGGAAATGATTGGTTTTAAGGGACTTGAAATAGACTTGCAGGTAAAATTGCAAACAGTAAAATGTTGAGAACTTCAAAAAGGATTGTAAAGGTTTTAATGATTAAAGTGGAATCCCAGTCAAAAGCTAACTAAGGCTAAATCTACCCCCACCGCAATTCTAAACCCTGTTCTATCTAACCCTGGAAAGAAAAGATTCCTATACTTACCTATTCTGAAGTCGATCCAGTACCATCCCAGCATCAGCGGCATCTTCTGTGTAGAGGAGGGGCAATTGACGTCAGGTGCCCCATAGTAAGTCAATGGGGGATGTCATCTCCAAGGCACTTGCAGCCTTTGTTGGCTTTCTCTCCTGCACACAGAAGCTGCTGCTGGAGCCTGGACCTGAGCGGCTTCAGAATAGTGAGTATAGGGATCTTTTCTTACAGGGTTAGATAGAATAGGATTAAAATAGGGGTGGGAGTAGCTTTAACAGGCCTGACAGAGAATTATAGGAATTTTCAAAGTGTGAATATTTTTTAGAGAGGAAGTCAAAAGGAATCACAAATATATTTTATTTTCTACTCATAGGCAAGTTGTCACTGGAAACAAGCCATGTCTATACAACCATCACCACCCATGTGGTCAATTCCAGTCTACCCTACTGATTCACATTACTCTATTAAAGATGAGGAGTGGGTTCCAATGTACTTATTTTGTCACATGTCTTCCTGAAGAAGGATTCCCAAAACATATAGAGTGCACATGTAAATTGTATTCAGAATTTTTGCATGTGGAGTGTAATTTTTAATGTTGTGTAATAGATGTTTAATGGTACATAATAAAGTTGTATTTATGGTGCTCAGTTTCTCTTCTATATGCCCACACACTACATATTTTGTTCATAGTTGTACCCTTTGTTTTACTTGCTGTCTAGTTAAGGTTAGTTTGTATTATAAACAAGGAAGCTTAACTAGACACCAAATAAAACATTTGGGGGCTCATGCCTGGATATGACCTACAGTTCAACTGAAGCAGACCTGTTTTCCATGGTGTGTTCTGTGGTTTCTGTAGGAAAAACAAGGGTGCAGAGGTTTCTGGTGCTCAGAAAGAGAGGTGCATCCGGCTTATCTGGAACAGAGACAATTAGTGGGAGCCTCTTGCTAAGAAATTTGCGAAGTATGCTTCCAGTGAATAAGACTTGGGGTGATAAAGTCTCAGATCATTTTGTAGATTTTAGTCTTAAGGGGTTTGATTTAAGTAAAGCAGAGAAGAGGACGGTGTCCAGAGTGGGTTGGTACTTTCTTCATGCTATCTATACTGAATCACAAAGGAGGGAAAAGGCAGAGACAGAAATTAAGGTGTTAAAAGACCAGCTAGCAGTTGCTTAAGAGTGTGTACATTCAATTGCTAGTTGGGCTGATGATTTGCAAGAGCAGTGTGCAGTCCTCATGACCAAATCAATTAACTCCTTAAGGAAAAAGAAGGGCTATAAACCTGTTAGTAAAGCCAGGGTATGTGCCATTGGTACATCCCAAAACTGGGATTGTGAGGATGTGCTCTCTTCAAATGATAGTGAGGAGATTGTATTTGATATTTATGATGATCGCTCAGCAGGGGGAAAAAAAAAAAGTGTGCCAAACTTCTGATTACGAAGCATAGGAAAATGCTACATTATAGAGAGGATATGTCAGATGTGGAGGTGCATTACCAAATCTCCAGATAAGTGGAATTTGAAGAAGTAAAGGAGTTTACACAAACTGAACTCCATGAGCTGGCAAAACAATACAAATAGAGGTCCAGGGAACCCCTATTGAGTTGGCTCCTATGATTGTGAGTTGAAGGGGTGGACAGTGTTGTTTTGTCAGGCAAGGAAGCAGTGGCTATGGGAGTGTTAACCTATGATCCACAATTGTGTCAGGCCAATGCGAAAAGTCTGTTTACTGTGAATTTTTCACTGTTCGGTATTTTCCAGGTCACTAGGACTAGGGCAAACTTGAACTATCCCATTTCTCATGAGGTCTATTAGTGGAAAATGATGGAATAGTGTATTTCCAGGTTACACGAGATGGGTTATATAACTGGGATTATCTAAGTTTGCAGAATGGATGGGTC
This sequence comes from Staurois parvus, assembly GCF_062004578.1. Lineage (NCBI taxonomy): Eukaryota > Metazoa > Chordata > Amphibia > Anura > Ranidae > Staurois > Staurois parvus. The sequence continues at coordinate 959,939 of NW_028318793.1, forward strand.
CAAATATGGAACCCTTTACGTCTGCGTTGCGCTCTAAGCTGATGAAGTCTGCGCCACTTAATCTCAGAGCTCTTTTATTGTCCTTGTTGGGAGGCCTGTGATTAAACAGCAAGATTCATGAAGTAATTGCCCTTTTAAGCCACTTGGGGAGCTAGAGGAGACCAAAACAAAAACGGTCAGGACAGTAGATAAGGTAAAGGCAAGATGGGAAGAAAACAAGAAAAAAAAAAAAAAAAACAAGAGAAGAAAGGGATTGTGGGAGAGAAGACAGGAGGTGAAGAGAAAACCAGGCTAGTTATCACTGTGAAATAAATGTAAGTGGACCCATTAAAGCCAGGAGTACCTAAAGATGAGATAGATGGGATTTCTACTGCAGAATTGCTAAAGAGATGGAAAGAGTTAGTGTCAGGGTTAGAAACACTACTCCTAGTAAAGATATCAGCCTAGATTTAGAAGAAACAGAACAGACCCCTCCTGTTAGCCCCAAATCAATTCACAAAACTGCACATGAACCTGTACCCAACTCCCTTTATCCTAGGGAGGAGTTATATAGACTCAAAAAGGGGGACTGGGAGGTTTCTTGTCCTTAATGAAGAGAAGGAGTGTCTCCTGTGATAGCAGTGAGAACAGTGAAAGCAGGAGGCCAATGTCCATATGTGTGCACGCCACTGTATGTTGGGGGAAATCATCTTCTACACATGTGATGGTTGTAGTTGATACTGGAGCTGAAGTTACATTTTTGCAAGGAAATACTTCACATCACAATGGAGAAGTAATTCATATAGAAGGGTTGGGAAGGAAAACGACACCAGCAGGATATGGGTGAAATTGGCTATTGGCAAAGGACCAGGATCTTGGACAAATGTTTTGGTATCAGAGTTACCTGAAAATATACTTGGGTTGGATGTACTTCAAGGTCAGTCAATTCAGACTGAACAGGTTACATTCACATTCGGGTATTCTGATAAAGTCTATCTGGTCAGGGCAGTGAAGGCTGTGGTCAAAGGTCTACAAATGGACCCCGGTCTACATTCCTCCACCAGAGAAGCCAGTCTGTCTCAAGTAGGACAGACTTCCTGATGGACACAAAGAAATGGGGGCAATTATTCAAGAACTGTTGAGAGCAGGGACCCTTAGGAAACAGAAGTGGTACCTTCATGAAAGAGGGGGTATTTCAGCTGGGGATGTCAGAGACATTTCAAAACCGTTGGCAGTGCTTGTCACTTTTACCAGCACCCAGCCAGAAGAAGAAATTATTGTGCTGCAGTCATCCCCCATTCAAGAGGCTCCATCCATTTGCATCTCTGTCAGAAGAAATGAAAGAGTCAGCATGGTTCGCTGAAGGTTCAGCCATAGTCACCTCGTCTGGGTAACAATGGACCGCAGCAGCCTAAGTACAAACACAGTCCTACAGGAGGCCAGAATTGCAGGGTCCAGTCAGTATGCAGAGTTGAAAGCTGTAGTAATTAATTTTCAGGAGGATCCTTCTTCCCATGTCACTAACTATACTGACAGCTGGGCAGTCTTTAAAGGACTGACTACTTGGATGACCAGGTGGAAGTCCAATGAATGAATGATTCGCGGAAAGGTGGTGTGAGGAGGCAAGGAAGTTTGGGATCGAATCAGGAAGGAAGCTCGCTCCTACACCATTAAAGTGAGCCCCTAGTCCTAGACTTTGAGAACTATAACAGAGTGGCAGAGAAAATTGCCAAGGTGAATACTGTTGTGCCAATTGATCCTGTCTTGATGAACTTGGCCAACTGTTCCTAAAAGCAATCTGGACATTTGGGGCAGAAAGCAACATATGAATGGGCACAGCAAAGAAGATTGCCCATATCCATGGAAATAACTGTAAAGACTGTAATAAGGAACTTTACAGCGTCTGGAGAAGTGTGACAATGGCCATTGCAAAAGTACTCCACCGGGTCAATTAAGAGGAGCAAAAGGCCTGCAGAGATTTGGTAGATTGAATCCATCGGTCTCCAGCCCCGGGGAAACAATTGACTGAAGTATTGTTGCACTGCAATAGACACCTATTCGGGACTTTTGTTTGTTCATCCTTGCAAATGTGTAGATCAAGCTGCAATTCTTAAACAGCTTCATAAATGTGTCGTTACTTATGGCTGTCCCAAACAGGTCCAGTGTAATAACGGTTCACACTTCACTGGATCAACAGTACAACAGTTGGCCAAAGATTCTAAAGTGTACCGATTGTGCCATATTACAAACCATCCACAGGCAGCTGGTCTGATTGAAAATACAGCGGGCTATTGAAGAAGCAGATATGCAAACTTACACCCACATATACACTAAGGGTGTGGAATCAAGTCCTCACACAGGCAGTTATGTTGTTAAATTCCAAGTCAATAGCCAAAAGCATGCCATATGAGAGGATGGTGGGGGCAAGGCACAGATTCCACAGCTGAAGTGCAGAGTTATTATTATTATACAGTATTTATATAGCGCCAGAAAGGTTTGCTCAGCGCTGTACATTATAGTGGGGGGGGGGGAGACTACGGAGATCATTAACTTCTAAGTACTTTTCTTAGTAATGTGCTTTTGGTATACATATCTGCCAGTCTCGTACTGTATTTCCTACAATTGTAATAGTTTTTATGTACAGAATTTTCATTTAGTAAAAGCACATTAATACACTACTAAGGTCTAAGTTTCCTTGACTTATGCTGCAAAATAACCTTAACTAAACACAAAACAAAACACCCTTGTGGTGAAATTGTAAAAACTCCTTTCTGTTTGCAAACAGACAGTCCAGGTTGCCAGTCTGTGGGGTTAATTTACTAAAGCCAAAGCATTTTGCAAGTGCAGTTGCTCCAGAGCTGAGTAAATGAGATGAAGCTTTACTTTGCAAAAAATACCTAAACACAGGCAAGGAAAACAAAAAAAACCAGCATTTTTGCTTGCACATGATTGGACAATAGAAGTCAACAGAGCTTTCCATCATTTACTAAGTTCAGGAGCAATTGCACTTGCAAAGTGCACAATTTATTTGCCTTTAGTAAATCAACTCCATTGGCTGGTAAAGGAGATCTGTACTTTGCAGATAGTTGTCAAGGGATGATTTGCATCTGTTTTAGGTGTTAACATAATTGAAAAAATGAATTTCAAGGAACCAACATTGGTGCAAATGCCAACTCACACTTTGCCATTACTCCAAACATGTACAGGGAAAAAAAAAACCAATACGTTATGGTACTGAAGTATAATATAGTTATGTTTCTAGCTCAAATGTTAAATGTATGTAAGCATTTTTCATGCATTCTGTATATAAAATTATTAAAAGGCATATTATTTACTAACCCTGGAAAGAACTGAAAAAGTATTTGGCAAAGTTGACCTGTGGTATTTAGCCAGTATGTATATATGAGGCCCAAGAGCATAGCAGCTGTTCATGTGATCTACGAGATAAAAGTTGAGGAGGCTTGGGCACCTTCTATGGATGCCTACTGAGGATCTTCCATTAGAATGTCTCTACCCATGTCCAACTGATTTGAGGCAGATCCAGAACACACTGAAGGGATTTTACCTCCCTGCTGACCTGTGAGAGCCCACCATAGGAAGAGTGTGAGCCTATAAATGGGAAAACAGAAAGGACTGCTTTGCTGAGCTTAGTACCATTGAAGCTTTCCTCTAGAATGAGCAGTACATAATTTTACAGTTTTTTATTTATTTGTTTTAGCTTCCTGAACAGGTTCTTGATTATGTGTACACAGCAACTTGTGAACAAATGTATGTCCTTGAAAGTATAAATTGTACAAATTACACCTTTTTTCTGATGTCCTCTCTATTAACCACCAACTGAATTGCTTTACTTATAAACTGATCAAATTGCATACTACCATTACGGTAAAAGCACAGAGTTCTTCTACCATTAAATTAATGTGAAATATTAATTTAAATTAGAGAGATAGAGTCTACCCTGCACATTGGGCATACTAAAAGCTGAATACATTCAAAAAGGAAATGCTTCTGAACAGGATTTTCCACTTATCACCTGAATAGTCTGGGCTTAAAAGCTTTTGTAATGTATTACATGGGCATAGTCAAGTTGAGATTTACTGAACAGTTACAGCTGTTCACTGAAGGTATAATGCTCATTACAGATTTACTTTTTAAAGTATACATTTCATCCACAGAGAGAAGGCTGCCATTTTGTATGCTAAGAGTCAAGCATATTCATTCCTTAGGGACCTGTATTTCCAACTAAAGGGAGGTTTCATGCATGAAAGAGTTGTGTCATGTGACCCCCTACTTTCACTGCACAGGGCATTAGCAAACAGCTAACATAGTTAAGCAGAAGATCACCAAGATAAGAGAAATTATCGCATGTAGATTACTAAAATGATACATGTGTGCCTTAGTTACTTGTCAGATGAGAGGGTCGGTTTTGCTGCCCTCCCCCTTTTGTTTGTTGACCCAGCAAGGGCAATGTCATTGAGTTGTACAAAGGATGGAGTGTCCAGTATGGCCACTCTGGCCTTATGCCTCAGTTTGCCTCATTGTCCCTATTATAACCATGATCACATCATAGAATGATAATAGTTTGCCTTTAATAAATATCCTGTAAAATGCCCACTTAAAACCCAATTTCAGCCAAAACCTTTCAGCAGCTTCGGAATGGTTGGAACGTCTGTCAACATTTTACTGCTGCTTGTGCTCTTTAGAAGATTTCTCTTCACTTCCTGTCCACTTGATGGGGTTCATTTACTAAAACTAAGAGGCACACACATGGATGGAATGAAGGCTTTTTAACAGCTAGGTTGCAATCCTTCCACCATAGGGAGCCTGCATGCAGTTGTGCAGGCTCCTTGTACTAAGTGGATATCAACTTGATTGATGACAAGCCTGGATTTCACACGTTTATAAATGTATTAGCCATGATTTTATTTAATAAATCTTAACGTGTTTATTGCACTTTTTTCCTAGAATAATTTTGTGGTTATTAGCAGTAGATCTTTAGTTTCATCATCTCTTAGCTACCTGAGTGCATGCATATTATTTTTTATACATTAAATATGATAATAGGTCCTATCGCCATGGTTCCATAAATCTCTCTTTTGTTCTTCTATTCCAGGTATAACATTCCAGGGAATTTTGTCCCTGGAATGGTTTTGTGGTTAACAGTAGATCTTTAGTCATCATCTCTTAGCTACCTGTTAATGTGCATGTATATTTTTTTTTTATACTTTAACTATGATAATAGCTACTATCTCCATGCTTCCATAAATCTCTTCTCTATTCAAATCATTTCTAGTACCCCCTGAGAATTTCCTTAACACCAAAGCGAAAAAAATAGGCCAGAATCTCGAGGAAAACCTATGAGCCATACATACAGTATATTCTCTCCAAAAGGCCCACTAATTTGTGCAAAGATGTTGTCTTGGAAGCATGCTAACTCAAGAGGAAATCATTTCCAGGATAACTATGCTCAGAAATAGGTGGATCAAGCCTTTTTTCATGGTTTCTATGAATCTCTGGAGAATGAAGGAAGTCACTGAGGCTATATGACGATTATATATATAAATTAGTTTGTAAAGTGTAAATGTTGATGGGATGGTGCTGAAAAGATTTGCTCCCCTTCCTCCTTTCCATTTATCCTTTGTTACACATTGCAACAGGCTTGTTTTAATATGTGTAAGTGTAAAGTGTAACAGGAAAAAAAAACACATACTCTGACTTTCTGCAAAGTAACCGGTACAGCAGTTTTCATAAACGTTCCCTAATGTCTCTACAAAAATACTTACAACAACGTTTGTCTCTGAAGTATCGTCACATAATGAGAATGTATTTATAGCTTTGCTTAACCTTCAGTTACTCCGAAAATCTGACTTTAACTCAAGATCAAAGAGGAAAAAAATGAATTTCTGCAGAAAACATGTCCTTATTTAGCATATTATAGGTGCCTGCAGCACTACAGCGCTGGTGTGATTCCTGACAAGGAGAGTAACAAACGCAGTTTGATCAGCTCTGGAGTGGTTATGCTGAAGGCAGGAGATTCTCCTTTGCCTCTCTCTCTACACACTATCTCACTCCCACCTCTGTTACGATCTCTCCCTTATGTTATTCATCTACTTCCCTCTCACCAACTTCCCCCTTCCCTCCCACCATTCTCTATCCCAATTTCCCATTATACTGTCACCAGTCTTTTTTCACATTCTCTCCTTCCACTAACTTTCTTATACCCCATTTCATTTTACTGTCACTTCTCTCTCTCTTAATTCCCTCCAACCTAATATCTCTATTTCCCTTTTTTAGCATCTTTGCCAAAACACCTTGGTGTATAAGTCCAAATTTAAAATGGACTTATAGAGTTATTGTCATGGTAACAGACGCATACCAACTCCACTAAACTTGGTTTGGTGCAGGGACGGATTGACAACTCATGGGGCCCCCGGGCAATAGGGGATCATGGGGCCCCTGTGTCCTTGCCCAAACTCAAAAAGCCTATGAAAAAGTTACCAGGGGCATCTCATGGGGGCCCCTACTGACAACGGGCCCGTGGGCAGTGCCCGAGTTTCCAAATGGTCAGTCCGCCCCTGGTTTGGTGATCTAAATTTCAAACAAAAACCACACAAAATGGTTATGTATATGTAAACACAATCACTAAACTTTCATAATCATAATTTCAGGGGGATCATCAGCACTGAGATGCAACAAGGGGGGGGGGCTTTGGGGGGAGTTAAAATAAGCACTTTACAATTCATGTCTTTCAGTTAGGATGTATATCTGCTTTAAACTCCATGTTTCTTTTGACTTTAAATAGTTCCTTTGGACCAAGCTGATCCAAGCAAACTATTTGTGGCACTAACAGATGCACCTGCTGCACTGTATATAGCATAAGCTACATACAGTATACAGTGCTGTGTCCTGGCATGGACTTTCCATCCAACTCCCAGAAGAAATTTGGGTTGGGCTGAGCACTGCTAAGCCATTCACAGGAAGCTTTGTATTTTTTTAGACAGTTCATCAATTAATACAAGGTATCCACTGACTGGCTGAGGTGGAGATCATGACATCATGTGCTCCCTCACTACTTTAGCCAATCAGAGGAAGATTTGTATTCACTGATGAACAGCAAGACTTTCTGTGAATGGCTGAGCACTGCTCAGCCTTGCTTCATTTTGTTCGGGGCACAAGACAAGAAGTTACTGTCCTGCTGCGGGAACACAGCGATGCTGTACTGTATATTTTATGTAACTAATACTACATTTAGTTTATATAGTGCTCCCAGTGGGTCCATCTGTTAGTGAAGCAAATAGTTTGTTTGGTCCAAATGAATTATTTAAAGTCACAATTCAAAACATAAATGATAAGGGACTTTAAGGGGGCCAAAATCAGACAAATGTATAACAATTACCGAAAAACATCATATTTTTATTAATGTAATATATAAAATCAGCAATTATGCGAGACAGATTTTAAAAACAAATGCAGGTATCCATGTTTTTCATAATTGCATTAATTTCCATTCTCAACATGTTTCGCTATTCATGGCTTCTTCAGGAAATAACAGGAACATTTTAACTAAAGGATACCACTGAAAAGTTACCTCTAAAGTTGATTCCCTCGAATCTAAACCATTATTCTTCATGCATGAAATGGACAGAAAACCTAGATGATAACGTGTATTGGTAACTGCAGGAGAGACACAATTTAACCTCAAATCCATCAATATATAAGCAACAGAGGGAAGATTATTTCCTCCAGTATCAATAAATAGGTAGGGCTTTTATATTCACTGCATGTAAGGTACAGGTACAAAATGATCAATGAGTCAACAATTCTTAGGTCAGACTAAGGGAGTCTTTCGAGTGGCACCTGCAGCGGCCATATTTAACATTATAGGACTCCTGAAGTCAGGCTTTAACACTAACCTGCCAACCATTGTCTTCCTAAAGCAGGCTATACTTTAAGCAATTAAGCACAGGTTGCAGGAAAGAAAATTGCCCAAATCCCTCCCACAGCAATGATGTATTCTTCCCGTGGGAAGTGTTCTCTACTGCCAGAACACAATGATCACTGCTGGCAGCTATAGCCATCGGCAGTGATTGCATGAAACAAATCCTACAGGCTGGTTGCATTGAAGTCGATCAATGGATCGACTTCAGTGCAACCAGCCTGCCCATAGATGTTTTGAATCTTGGTCAGTCCCCGCTGAACTGGCTGAGATTCGTTCCATCTATAGCTCGCTGTAGCTGCCTCATTTTATATTTCATTTTCCAGTTCCAACATTTAAATCTAACCACACTGTGAATTTAACTCCTTACTTCTCACCAGCATTACCTTTTCCTTTACCCGCCACCCCATTAGCCGCCGCCCCCCCCCCCCCAATAACTTCTTCCTTCATCTACCTATTGATCCCTGCCAGTTAGATTTTATCTCCTAAACTATTCCCTCTCAGACCTCTTTTTTTGCCCATCTCTTCTATATGTCACTCCGTTGTACTCTTGCTTCTTGAAGTATGCAACTGCCTATTGTACGCCCTTCATAAGCCCCCTTTCTTCTTTCCACCTTCACCTTTTTTCTCCCTTGTTCCTATCATATCTTGTTGCCTCCCCCCTTTATTTATTCCTGTTCACTCTTGTACTCTTTCTCCTTCTACTTCTGTTTAGTCTTACCCTTTATATTATCCACTCTCCCTTCTTTTTCCTAGCTCCCCTTTAACTCCACCGTATTTCTTCCCTCTGTCCACCATCTCAGATTTGTTCCCCCACCCTCCCTCTCATTCCTTTTATTTGTATAATTTCCTGAAATGGCCATAGAACTACACAACAATATAATTGATATTTTAGGCTTGTGGGCACTTTAATTCTCTAAAACAATTTAATTTCCTCTAAAACCATTAGGTACCCTTTTCTCCAACCACAAATCTGTGAGCACTCTGCTAAGTTCACCAACATTTCAAACACAGCGGCTGCAGCCTGTCATTAATTTCCTTTACACAGCTAATACATTTCAGCAATGTCTGCCGTTATCCACATGTAACATCAATTTATCTCCTAATTGCTCTCAATTTATTGCTTATCATGCTAAACATCCCTCCAGATATTCTGCCTTCATGCTAGGTCGCAAATTACAAGTGGAACAAATGACTCCAAATAATGTTATATATTAGATATAATTTAAGAGTGACCCTAAAAAAATCCAATTTTCTGAGAAGGATAATGTCTCCAGTAGTATTTTTTCTCCTGATGTTGTAGTTTAGCTTTTACTGCCTATAATAAAAATTATATTTCTGTCTATTCTTTACAATGTTCTGCTTGTATCATTACGGCAGCTTCTTTTATGCTTTTTACATACTAAAATATACAATTCTGTGCCCCTTAAAAAAAGTTTACACACTGGAACCTCAACACTTAACGTGAGCAAAGAAATGGGAGATTGTAAATCACATATCCAGAATGGCATTGGAAATTCCATCAGTGCAGAAGTGGGGTCTGATAGAAACTTTAATTAAATGGCTAAATATACAGATGCAACCTATTGAAGTTTTTTACCTGCCATTGGTTTTTAAGTAAAATGCACAAAGCTATATTATTGCATTGCATAAGAACCGTGGCAGTATTGTTTGGAACTTGATGTTCTACAAGCAATGCTCGAACTACTGATGGTCACATTTGTTCCCCTCCAACCCAATGAAAATTAAAGCTGAACTCTGTGGAAAATAAAAATCCTCCTTTGCAGTTGGGCTGTTCCATACTGCAGAGGTTAAATACTCATTTGGGTCTATGGCAGTGTTTCTCAACTCCAGTCCTCATGGACCCCCAACAGGTCATGTTTTCAGGATTTCCCTCAGATGAAACAGCTGTGGTAATTACTAAGGCAGTGAAACTGATCAAATCACCTGTGCAAAATAATGGAAATCCTGAAAACATGACCTGTTGGGGGTCCATGAGGAGTGGAATTGAGAAACACTGGTCTATGGGAACAAGAAAAGCACTTATTCAATCCACCTTGCTTCAAGACCGTCTGATGCAGGGTTCTTAGCCTTACAATGGACACCAGGCGACACTCCACTGCCAGAGCATAGGGGAGCACCACCTGCCAGGGAGTGGAGATCAGGTAAGTAAATCTGATTTTCCTGTTCCCTAGACCTAAACAAGTATTTCGACATTGCAGTGCAGGGGCAGCCCCACAGTAAAGGAAGATTTCTATGCTGTACTTTCCCCTGAGATGGGCTTTGAAGTGCGATGTAAATCAACAATTATTATTATTAATATATATATAATATATCAATATATATATATATATAAATATTATTAAACTTTATAATATTAATAAAGCAGAAATAAATATACAAATTTGATGCTTCCAAATGTGAAGCGAAACATTCAGATTGGTTCTGTAAAAAGTCAGATAATAAAAATGTAACATTTATCATTGGCCATTTAATTCAAATGGAACTGAACCCATCAATGTAACACTTTCAAAAACAGTTACATTCCAGGCATGCCACAACCAGGGGCGGACTGACCATTTGGAAACTCAGGCACTGCCCGCGGGCCCGGGGTCAGTAGGGGGCCCCATGAGATGCTCCTGGTACCTTTTTCATAGGATTTTTTGAGTTTCGGCAAAGACACAGGGGCCCCATGATCCCCTATTGCCCGGGGGCCCCATGAGTTGTCAGTCCACCCCTAGTAGGGAGCCCCATGAGATGCCCCTGGTACCTTTTTCATAGGCTTTTTTGAGTTTTGGCAAGGACACAGGGGCCCCATGATCCCCTATTGCCCGGGGGGCCCCATGAGTTGTCAGTCCACCCCTGGCCACAACTGTAACATTTGCTTATGCTCCCCAACCAAACTATGACACCTTCAAATGGCTGGTCTCATAACTGATCACCATGGCTGTTGCAGATCAAACAGAGGCTAAGATGGCAGCTTCCTTGACTGAAAAAAGATAGGAAGGTTTAGTTCCGTTTTAATATGCCTGTCATTAATTCTAAGGGCTAGTTCACACTACATGCATTCCAGTGGTTTTTCTGCATCCAAAACACATAGAACGTAGGTTACATGGTTTTCAATGACATAGTTCACACCAGTGCTTGCAGATCCAGTGGGTCCAGGTTTCAGAAAAAAAAAGTAAAAACATGCTGCATTTTTCCTGCACAGAACTGTACTGGAACACAGTAAAACTAATGAAACATACTGGAACATACCTACATGCATCAAAAATGCACCAAACACCAGAACAATGAAAAACACAGGAAAAAAGAAAAACCTCTAGAACACATTCAGAAATGAATCAGAAACACACTGGAATGCATAAAAACGCATTAACACACATGCAGAAATGCATCCGGAAAGGATCTGGAGTGTGTTTTTGTGGTGTGAACTGGCCCTAAAGTTGGTCATAGACACAAGCAAGTGGATGGAGGAATCCACCTCACCCGAACATTGTAGTCTTAAAGCAATTGGCTGCAGTTGTTGATCAACAAAAGTTTACCAGGATGTCCCTTTGATTGATTTCAAGCACAGATGGCTATACACTAATCAAAATTTGGATGGTCCCGGTCAAATTTTGATCCATCAATGGCCAGCTTTACACATTAAAACTATAGCCTTGCATATCAATCTGTAATGTCTACAAACATATTCTCTTCTTGCTGCCACCAATCAGATGAAAACTTTCAGATTCCAGCTGTCACTTTGAAATGGCAGGTTTTAATTTAATTGGCAGCTGAGAGAAAGTAATGACAGTTTTCAGTACGGACACTGATCAATGAGACCTGATGCTTGTAACACTAATCACCTACTGCCATCTCCAATTGAACATTTCCTGCATCTATTTTTTCTGATCAATAAGAGGTGAAATTGTACTGCATTACATCTTATGCCAGTCCAATTTTTTTGTAGCCAACTCTAGTGGTCTACCAGTATAATTAGTGGTACCAGACCAGAATTAGGTAGGTCATCCGATTTCCCTCTCATTTTTAAAATGCTGCTACATTGACTGCCAAATGCACACAAAAAAACAATTCAAAGTCCTAGCTCCATCCTACAAAGGGCCCACCAAGACTGCTCTGTCATACATCTTCATGCTGATTTACAATAATTCTCTCGAGCACAACTTCACCATCGAGTTGCCTCTTCACACTATCACCTTCAAGACCCCTCATGTGCCTCTTCTCTTGAGTTACCTCGCTCTTGCCATTTGGCACTCTCAACCTTTCAAAGGCACTTAAAACTCACTTCTGACAAGTGTATTACCTTGCCTAAAGCTTCAACATTTCACTAGGCACATTCACTTGTTTTATATTTCTTAGTTTACTCATTCACCTAAATGTTGCCTCTAGCCCTTATTTCTTTAGACTTTGGGCTTCAGAAGCTACTTTGAAATGACTATTTTATGTTTTGCTGTGTAGCTGTATGGACATAGAACAAAAAAACTATATGTTTGTGCAGACTTTACCATTGTTTGTAACATTGTATGTAACAGATTATTGTTCTCAATGCATATACATCAATCAGCCATAACATTATGACCACCCAATATAACCTGTCAATGCATGGGCTCCACTAGACCTCTGAAGGTATACTGTGGTATCTGCCACCAAGCCATCAGTAGCAGATGCTTCAAAGTGGTTGTAAAGGCTAAAGTTTATTTTTTTTTACCTTAAGGCATTCTCTGTATCCCCCCAGCCTCCTCAAATACTTACCCAAGCCTGCCCCCCTTAAAGCGATACTAAAGGTTCATTTTTTTTCTTGTAAAATAGCAAACATGTTATGCTTACCTACTGTGTGCAGTGATTTTGCACACAGCAGCTTGGATCCTCCTCTTCTAGGATTCCCCACAGGCTCTCTTGGCCCCTCCTTTCTGTCGGGTGCACCCACGGCTCCGACTGTCCACTCACACATGGGGACATGGTTTGGCTCAACCCCCTCTCTCTCCTCATTGGCTGTGATTTACAGCAGCGGGAGCCAATGGCTCCTGCTTGCTGTCTCAGCCAACAAGGAGACAGAAACCTGGGACAGACAAGGCTGTCATGCACATAGCTGGATCTCAATGGGGCTCAGGTAAGTATTGAGGGGGATGGGGGCAGTGCTGCACACAGAAGGTTTTCTACCTTCATGCATAGAATGCATGAAGGTAAAAAACCGCAAGTCTTTACAACCACTTTAAATACTTACCTGAGCCCAATCCTAATCCAGCGCTGTGGAACTGCTTGACAATGGCTCCTGCTGCTGTTTCTATGTCCAGAGAGGAAGGAGTGAGGGGATGGGCTACGTTGTGCTATGTGTGTCTATAGACACATATACCCCAGCTCGGGAATGAGCCCATTTGTCTGCACCACCAGCAAGCACTTGCTATGGGGGCAGACACTAAAAAGGATGAGCGGAGAGCGCTGATGGGGGACCCTAGAAGAGGAACTTCGGGACTCTCTGTGCAATAGCATTATGCAGAGCAGATAAGTATAACATTTTCATTATTTTAATTTTAAAAAGTCTTTAGTAATACTTTAAGTCCTGAAGTTGCAAGGTGAGGCCACTATGGATCAGACTTGTTTTTCCAGGACATCCCACAGATGTTCGATTGGAAATAAATCTGAAGAATTTAGAGGTCAAGTCTTCACCTCAAACTTGTTGTGTTCCTCAAACCCTTCTTGAAGTCATCAGGATGCCTTCTTCCTTTGCCTCGTGGTCCAGTTCTGATACTCACGTTCCCATTGTAGGTGCCAACCAGCATGAACTTTTTCAGCAATTGGAGCTACAGTAGCTCTACTGTTGAATTGAAATACACAGGCTGACCTTCTTTCCCACATGCATCAATGAGCCTTGGCTGCACGGAACCCTGTTGCAGGTTCACCAATTTTTCTTCCTTGGACTATTTTTGGTAGGTCCTGACCACTGCAGACCAGGAATGTCCCACAAAATCTGCAGTTTTGGAGTGTCTCTGACCCAGTCATCTAGCCATTACAATTTGGCTCTTGTCAAAGTCACTCAAACCCTTACACTTGCCCATGTTTTCAGCACATCAACTTTAGGGACAACATGTTTACCTGATACCTAATATATCCTCCCCACTTTCAGCCATAGCAACAAGATAATCAATGTTATTCACTTTACTTGATCATAATGTAATGGCTGATTGGTGTAAATCAATAATAGTAATGCCTCATAAGTAATAAATCACGAACCTTGCCACAGTGATGCATATAAGACACCTTAAGAGTCATGAATGTCACTGTTAGGTCAACAAATAACTGTTTGCTTTGCAATGGAAGTTACACTTTGCATAGTAATTTTCCCTAAGGCTTAGAGAGTGTGGTGAAATCTCACTTTGCAAAGAATACCTAATCACGAGCAAGAAAAAATGGAAATGAAAAAAAACAGCATTTTTATTTGAAATTCAAACATATAGGTTCCAGAATATACTCCTGCACCATGAAATAATCTTCTTGAAGCTGTACAGACTCGGATCATGCAATCATGTGCAGAGTAGCCACAATATTGTATATAGGTAGCTCCTGGGAAGAAGGAGGATTTGTTTATATCAAACATTACACATGCAAGCTGCAAGTGGACCAATGCTATCTGGTCAGCAGTTCGTGCTTAGATCCCTGCCAACTTCCCTCAATGGAGTCCAAACAAGCTGGAAAGCATTATCTGTGAATTCCTACCTGTTACAAGGAAACTGCATCGTCCTGATCCAGCTTCATTAATTATACTACAGTTGTATGTCCCGTAATGCTCCTTGGCATGAATAGTGACGGTCAGCTCTGTGTAATCTTGAGAGTCAAACTGTCCCTTCTCTAGTAGCTTGTTACCCAGTCTCCATTCATACATGAGAACTTTGTTTGGATACGCCCGCAAGACTCTGCAGTTCATGGTGACGCTGGCCCCAAGGCCTTTCCTTATTTCCTGAAAGGTGGGCTCTACAGCAGGTGGATCTGGAAAATAAAATAAAGACACGTTAAAAGGTTTATCTGTGAAGCCATACAATTCCAAAGAAATCATGAAATTTATGAAACAAGATATCTTTGTGATCTCAGCCATCCATACCATTCTGCAGGAGGGGCATTTGTTCTACGCTGACTGCTGACCAATAACCCGTAGGCATAGAAACTGAAAATCAGCACGGACTACTTGGACCTTTTTTTTTTTTAGTTATTCCGTGGATCAATATGTAATGGTAATGTAGCGGGCACCAAAGAATGTTGTAGCACCATTACAATAATGTAAGGCATTAAAAGCAAAGCACAGAACATATAGCAACTAGTCACAATCCATAATGTTACTGTATTAGGTTCAACTGTGAATCTAATCAGTTGGTCTGTACACTCCGTCCTTAGCGCTTTGCTTTTTGCACTGTTTATTGATCCAAGGCATTACATTTTTCATATTTACGTTGCCTTAGCATTAGTTTCTACCTATAAATACACCATGAAACGATTCCACTTTATCTTTCCTAAACAGCGCCATACAGAGTACTTAAGGCATTCACATTACTCCCTGCTCCTGTGGTTCTCACAATTTAAAATCATTACCACAATCAAAGAGAGACACACACTCACACATTCTGGGTCTCGTGTATAAAAATGATTCAAAAAATGTTCTGGCTGGCCATAGTAGCCAGTCACTTAGAGAGTAACCAGATTCCTTGATTTTTTTTTTTTTTTTTTAAACTTGGGCCATACAGGTAACATTTTCTAACATTTCATACACTTTTATAAAGCGCTTGAATTTTTGGTAAGGGGCCACTTAAAGTAAACCTAGACTAAAGCTGGCCATACAGCAGGAACCAGACAACTTTTGATCCATGCATGGTTGTTCCTGTTCATGAGAAGTCAATCTATTGATCAACTTCTCATGAACCAGCTTGCTGGATTTTTTAAAATTCTTTATTTACACACAGCTACAGGTTTGTATAATAGAACTATAGAAATTCGAACAGTGTAGAAGGTCTGTTACTGGGAATAAATGTGGTATAAAACAAGCTGCAGCAAGAGTAGAACAAGACTTTCTCACCTGTTGAGAGCCAAGAAAGCATGAAATAAAGTAAATCACAAGATCTCTCTACCTGGTATTCTGTTACCATTTTTTTCACTATTTAAGGGAAGAGTAGGGAACTTTATCAGGTCTAGAGAAGATTGGGGGTTAAGTGAGGATCAGGGAAGAATAAGGAAAAATAAGTGGGGAGATGAGGGAGAAAGCAAGTTGAAGGGGTGGGGGTGGGGAGCAGAGAGGATGAGGATGTCCTATCTTCTATGTGCATAGAAAAGGCAGGGGGTCAGATTGTCAGCAGTCACTAGCTAGAAGCGTTATACTTTCCTCCAGGAAAGCAAAAACATTCCAATAAAACAAGGTTTTCTTGTATAGTAGGCATCATGTTTGTTCTGCAAGGAGAGGATGAGTTTCTCCTTATATCCTCAACTTTGCATAGCCATAGGTGGATGGAAGGGGGTTCTCTCCACTGTAGAGGGAAACATGATTTGGTCATGTTCAGAAGATGACAAAGTACAGCTCTCTTGTATGTTTTAAAGGGAATAGAAGAGTGGCGTAGAGCAAAAATAAAAAAAAAGACTGGACAGTCAGACATAGGGAAGTCCATACATTGTTGGGAGATCCTCCTAACCTCCATCCAGAAGGGTCTTAGTAGGTGGCAGGACCGTAATATATGTAGAATTAAACTCTTTGCCTTCTGAAACCTCCAGCAAATGTCCAGGGATTTGGGAAATTGTTTAGGTAGTATCTTATTGGAAATTTTTGCTTTGATCAGTGCATGCAGCCAAATGGCTGCAAGGCTGAACGGTGTATTCTGATGGTGGGGAAGTCCCACTGTCAGAATACATTGACACAGGGGGATGATTCCTGTATCCATCTCCAATGTGTGGATGGGGAGTTGGTTCAGTTTTTTTTTCATTCAGCTTGTTGAAAAGTCCATGCTAAAATAAAATGCTAAACATGCTGAAATATACTTGACAGCTGCTGTCAAGTATATTTTTATTAATATCTTTATTATCTGCTGCAAGGAATATTTTTGATACACTGTAATGAATCTCTGTGACACAGCGCTTAGTGTTTTAATATATCTAATGTACAAATATAAAAAAATCCAAACTAAAAATAAAGTGTTATCGGTGCTAAATCAATGAGTAACCACTATACAAATAACAAAAAAACAAAGAGCAATGCACACCTATCACCCAGTGCTTTAAATATTACTAATGTACAGGTGGCAATAATAACAACAGATATCACTAAAAGTAGTGCCAATAGAATAAACCTATGTGCATGCACAAAGCATATAATGTGCAAATACGAGGACAGGTTAGTGTACAATGGGAAAGTTCACAAAAGATGAAAAAAGCTTTAAAGTGTCATTAAAGGCAAAACTTTATCTGATAGAGTGGAGATGGATTACAACACCTGTCAGGTTTTTATTGCTGTCTGTGCACCCATTAGGAAGATTATCCCTCTCTATTTGTCCTGTTTACAGTTATCATCAAAAGCGAAAGTAAAAGAAAATATAAAATTTTTGGTTGACATCAGAATAGCATAGAAGGGAAATCTTTGAATGGGGACACTAGCTCTGGTGACACCCCAGAATTCCCTCACTTTGAGAGATTTCCTCTCACTTCCAGTGCGACCCAGAGAAGAGAGAATGGATGAAGGGTTGCAATAACTAAAAAGAGGAACAGGCCAGAGAAGGGTTAAAACTATGTAGTTTATTGGGAAGGGGAGTAGTTTTTACCTGATTGGAGGCTAAGGGTTCGATGGGCAGGGTGGAGCCGCAAGGGTTTTTCAATGCAAGGGATGATGGGAATTCATTCCAAAAAGTTCAAGTAAAGAGGAAACTTCCCCTCACTCCCACCTTGTATTCAGGGTTTCTCGTGTATTCGGGGTTGTGGGGCAGCATTTTCTGCTTACAAATTTGTTTGTAAATATTTTTTAAAAAATATTTGAAAATTACAACAAAAAAAAAAGAAAATTTGGCATAGAAGCTTGGCGAATGAGGGGGTCTTTGGGGGGGGGGGGGGGGTCAGTGGTTAACGATATTGTTACAAAAATTAAGTGTCCACATAGGGTATGGCATTTCCATTTGGTTGGTTATTGGTGTTCTCCCAGGAGCTAGGTCCCCTGGGGAAAATCTAAGAATGTGTGAGTTCATAACGTCTTCAAGCTGGTTGGGACATGGCTTAGGACATAGGCGATTATAGTTATAAAGTGTGCTTTAAAGTCACCCAAAGTAACTCTTTTGGCTGCATTGTTGAATTTGTATTGTTGAAATTGTTTTGGTTGATGATATTTATTCATTTGTTAATAAAATGAATACTGTGGCCATTTAAACCCATGTCTCACAGCCCATGTCTTTATTGTAGAGATTGAAGGACTGAGGTTGACAAATCTTTTAGTCATGTTTTGGCTATGGGAAAGGAGGTGAAAGGAGATCTCCCAATGGCACGTAGATGGCAAAAATTACTGACGGGGCTATAGCTGATCCTTACTCTACCCAAAATGAAACAAAAGTGTTGCCTTTAGTGACACTTTAAGGGAAAGTTTGCAAAGGTAAAAAAAGATATAAGTATGTTCTCTTGTTCCTTCCACCGCCACAGCTATACCCAAACCCTGTGATGAAGAAGACCAGGATTAATAACAAGTGCTATTAGACCAGATTATTCATTTACCTGATCTACTTCCGACTAGGAGTGTGTTTTTCATTGGGATAGCTGTGGTGGTGAATTTGGATATAACCTGTAGAAGAAACAAGAGAATGTCTTTATGCCTTTCGGTTATTCACAATGTTGAAAATTGGTGCTTTAAACTTTTCATTTCATGAACTTTGTCCACCTTTGGGAACTTTCGCACTGTGTGGAGGGGAAACTGTTCATCTTGTATATCGAGGTTTGTGCATACTTGACAACCTTATTCTTCTAACAGTGTGAATCAAGTCAGTTGTGAATGACATAGCACTGACAGTAAACACTGTTTATTTGTGCAGGACATTTTTTCATACATTCAACCCTGTATGGCTTGACAAAAGGAAGGTGTCTAGGTATTGTCCCACTTGCGAAAACTCTTCACAAATTCTACTCAGGAGTTACATGCTATGGATACATTTTATTGATTGCTTTGTCACAGCACACTGTTTTAGTGAATTTTAAAGCCATACATTAGATTTTAAGAGAGATACAGCCAGATATTTTTTGACCATACATCTCATGTGGGTCACCATACATCTCCTGTGGCTTATACTTGTTCTCCTACGACTCAGAGGCAGCTTACATGGGGCTACTGCCCACTGTCAGCTAATGTGACAGAGCCATTCCATGCTATGCAAGAATTCTGACACTATTGTCGGGATCCACCCAGCTGCCTGATTAACATCTGGCCCCAGCTTGAAAGCTCAGCTGAGAATCAGAACCAGAGCCAGCTGCCCCTGTCGCCTCCTCAGCCTGGCATTCCAGTGAGCTAGAGGGGCAGAACAGAGAACAGTAACTGACAGAGTAGGCCAAGAGCTGACCGATCAGTGGCCATGTGATCACTCAGTCTTAGAGCCAACATGGGGCAGATGCAACATAGAGGGTGAGTATGGATGTTTATTTTTTTTTAAATCCCATACTTCTTTATTAAGCATATGTTTGCCATGGATTGCGGGAGAGAAAACTGAAGCACCAAAATACTACCACAAACAAAGGGAAAATAAACCAACTTAATAAAGATAGTGCACTTGGAGGAAATTTAATCAAGGATCACAGTGCTAAAAGTTTACTGTATGCCACCCATATAGACCCTTACAGCTGTCCATAACAAAACTTGATAGGGCCAGTAATATCTTAAAGTGAAACTTGTCTCAAGCCTACTATAGAGAGCGGGAAAAATATTGGGAGGCACAGACCATATTACTGTAAGGTCCAGGTCACAGGCTGCTTAGTAAAATATGTTGAAGTATAAGGATCTCTTGTGTGTTGGTGAGAAAATGTAGAATCACAAGTACTCAGGGGCGGACTGACCATTTGGAAACTCGGGCACTGCCCGAGGTCAGTAGAGGGCCCCATGAGATGCCCCTGGTACTTTTTTTTCATAGGCTTTTTTGAGTTTGGGCAGGGACACAGGGGCCCCATGATCCCCTATTGCCTGGGGGCCCCATGAGTTGTCAGTCCGCTCCTGCAATTACTCCACTATTTTAGGAGGGCCACAAGTCCTCACCAAGTGAAGAGATTGGAAGCATAACCATTATCTTTAATAATTTTTATTATAATTAAAATCTTATGGAAAGCTGATGTATTACAAGCTCTGTGTTGCCTTCCTCAGAGTTGATTTATATGTATAAACAGAAAGCCAAAGGAGAAGATAATATTTGTTTTGACAGAGGTTATGTTTTTCCAGACTGGTACTTCCTTTACTTTGGCTATGAGTTTTGTCCCTCTAGAATGGACCACTTCTCATTCCACATTTCTTCACAAGCTTAATGTAGCAACTGTTAGCTTCATCAGTACATGGTGGTTGGCGCATCCAAAATCCTATAATCATTGTCCTGTTTCAATTTAAATTCACGATCTATAATTAAAGTACATCTAAAGCCCAAACTATTGTTTTTCCATTTTGGATGAAGAAAGGAATGGTTAAAACCCTTGTTTTTTTTTCCTACTGTGTTCCATGCAAGAGATGTCCCTTTACCTCCTACCATTGTGGACACCATAAGTGGAAGCTACGATGTTACAGATGTATTGTTGTTTGTTTGACCTTAAATAATTTTGCCCCTTACTCACTCTGTAGCTAGAAGATGCTCTGCAGCTAGTCCCACCCTCTTATCAGTGTGTCTATAGTTTCTGTTCTGAGAACATGTAACTTACTGGAGCTAGGCACAGTATGATTTTTAAATCTATCTGATGCTCACCTGTGAAGATTTGCACAAGTTTTCGATTAAAGCTTTTTACAATCTGCAAGATGTCATTTGGATTGAGTCACGGGGGGTTACTTTAGTAAATAATTTAATAAAATTTGAGAGTGCAAAATCTGGTGCCGCTCTGCATAGAAACCAATCCGCTTCCAGGGTTTATCATCAAAACTTAATTGAACAAGCTGAAGTTAGAAGATGATTGGCTTCCATGCACAGCTGCATCAGATTTTGCACTTTCAAGATTGATCCAGTTGTAGTGAGATAGCTGTAACTTTCAGTCTAGGTAGAATTAGTAATCAGGGTTATTTGCTAAGTTATAGGTATCACACTTTCAGTGCTTAGATTGGAGAGGCAGAACAAGAATAAATATCTTCAATGTGAGGAAAATTCCCTCCTATAAAGTTATCACAAGATCAAGTGCAATATTTTGAAATTTACCCTCTGTTAGTGTCTTTGTGATAAATCTGAAAAAAAAAAAAATCTGGGCTTTAGATACACTTTAAGCGAAATAGAAGACTGCTGAAAGCCACCAATAGTGATTTCAAAGCAGTAAACGCACCGGCAACAATAGGACATTGCTAATGTCATTGGCTAATATACTGGCCTACCGGTAGTAACAGTAAACAGCATCGGCTAGCATCCCCTTTAATAAAACACATGTACTGTTTCAGAACTTGTATTAAATCATAACAATGAATAATAAAAAAAAAGTATTTGAGTACATTATGTCAGTTTGTTTTTTTACTTTAATTGATGGCTGGCCTGTATAGGTATATGTATGTGGTTTTATTTGTGATCTATCTAGAGGTTTTCTAACGTGCCTTCAACACCTCCTTGATTGATTCCCAGACAATACATTGCAATTCCCTTGTAACAGCCAACAGAAGCTCTGGGGCTTAACTCCTCGCCACGCTTGTCACAGACCTGCTCAAATACTTTCAGAGAACACCAAGAAGTGCTTATACTTCTAAATGAAACTTCTCAAATCAATTAGTGGGTGGTAGTGTACCAACTGATGACTTTTCTTTTGTCTGGAAGCCATGGTTGTAATAAGTAACATTAATTTAAAAAGCTTACACTTTGCAGGTCATTAATCTCTGCCTGGCATTGTACTCTCCTCTAGGAAGACAGGAGAGGCCATCCAGACTGTTGGAAAATGACTTTCTTTATCTTCTTTTCCAGGCCAAAAAAAAGAAAAAGAAGCAAGCTGTAAAGTTCAAGCGCAGGTTAATGCATCTGAAGAGGCATAATGTCTACAAGTTTGTGCGGGCTTGGTACTGGCAATAACGCATTACTGGATGGCTTTTGCATCCACAGAGGTTGGACGGACCCCAGATAAAAAAAAAAATAAAAAAAATAACACATTGCAATCTGGCACTGAAATGCTTTGTGTGCCGTATACAATGACAGCTGAGAAATGAAAGGCAGAGAATTACGGCATCAAGAAAAGCAAAATTTGGACATAAAAAGGACCATGAAATGAACG
The DNA here is from genome assembly GCF_062004578.1 of Staurois parvus. Classification (NCBI taxonomy): domain Eukaryota; kingdom Metazoa; phylum Chordata; class Amphibia; order Anura; family Ranidae; genus Staurois; species Staurois parvus. The sequence goes on from NW_028318793.1 coordinate 982,284, forward strand.
GAATGTTTGTAAAGAACCCTGCTATGATAGGGATGTATAATTTCCAATTTGTTTTACAACCATACTATATATTGTTAGCAAAATATTGCACAGTAGAGGTGTCTAGGTAGCCAGTGGAAAAATGACTGTCCTTTCATTTCATAAAGGAAATTAAAAGTTAGAAAAAGTAGTAATATAGCAAGGTTATAAAAAGTCCACAATGTTCAGCCCTGTCCTTCTACTGTAGATCCACCTAAAAGCACAATAGAAAACCTAAGGCAGTTTCAACTTTATAATCTAGCCCTTGTGAATGGCAGTCAACACTTTCATAATACAGTGGGGTAAAAAAGTATTTAGTCAGCCACCAATTGTGCAAGTTCTCCCACTTAAAAAGATGAGAGAGGCCTGTAATTGGCATCACAGGTAGACCTCAACTATGAGAGACAAAATGAGAAACAAAATCCAGACAATCACATTGGCTGATTTGGAAAGAATTTATTTGCAAATTATGGTGGAAAATAAGTATTTGGTCAATATCAAAAGTTCATCTCAATACTTTGTTATATATCCTTTGTTGGCAATGACAGAGGTCAAACGTTTCCTGTAAGTCTTCACAAGGTTGGCACACATTGTTGCTGGTATGTTGGCCCATTCCTCCATGCAGATCTCCTCTAGAGCAGTGATGTTTTGGGGCTGTCGCTGGGCAACACGGACTTTCAACTCCCTCCAAAGGTTTTCTATGGAGTTGAGATCTGGAGACTGGCTAGGCCACTCCAGGACCTTGAAATGCTTTTTACAAAGCAACTCCTTCGTTGCCCAGGCGTTATGTTTGGGATCATTGTCATGTTGGAAGACCCAGCCACGTTTCATCTTCAACGCCCTTGTTGATGGAAGGAGGTTTGCACTCAAAATCTCACAATACATGGCCCCATTCATTCTGTCCTGTACATGGATCTGTCATCCTGGTCTGATGGTAGCCTTTGTTACGTTGGTCCCAGCTCTCTGCAGGTCATTCACTAGCTCCCCCCGTGTGGTCCTGGGATTTCTTGAGATCATTTTTGGGACCGTTCTTGAGATCATTTTGACCCCACGGGGTGAGATCTTGCGTGGAGCCCCAGTATGTAAAGTGTTATGTAAATTGTCATCGCTATATAAAAACTCCTGTAATATTAATATGCAATGAAAAAAAAAAAAACAGCTGCTCAAACCTTTTTTCCCCACTCTGTCCAACAGCTATGCTTTAATTGGTGATAGAATCTATTTAAATACCTCCAGACACACAAATTGTTTGAAGCCAGAGATGTGATTTGACCTAGCAAACTAGGTCAAATCACATAACAGGTCAAACAACACCATAATCATCTTGATAAAGGCATAATGAAAAATAAATTACTTTTATGAAAAAGCAACAGCTAATTTTAATAGAGCAACACATAATGACTTATTCTGCTTTAAATTGTCTTCTTCGGCTTGTAGGATAATAGCGACTAGTTATGTTTTTATGTACTGTAGGTTATTGACTGCTGATTACTCCATTATTTGTGATTTTGCCTAATTTGCCTTTTTCTAAAGGTAGACGGGATTTGTACAACATGCTATTATTGCTGTACTAGCTTCTTTTATGTAACCATAGTAATAACCGTTATTAAAGAAAATCTGATTCTAGCCTCACTACAGTAACTTGATATGGAAAACACAGGAAAGCTTTTCTTGTTAAATTTATTCCTGCCCATAATAGATTTATTATCATCCTAGTCCAAAATTAATTGCGTTTCAGGATCAATAAACCTATTCAAGCTCATAAAATGGTAGCCATCGGAGGATCTAAATGCTGAAAGTTTATTTACAGTGAATGGGGCATTAACGGCATGTTTTTATTAGCAGTTGCTCACATGACCTGCCATGCTTTGGGAAAATAGCCACTGGCTGGAGAAGGCAAGCCCAACCAATCAATTCTCCTAGCCTGGCCAGCCAGAGGATATTTGCAGAAGTCACAGAGTGCCACAAGTATATGTTTCCCAATCTAACTGTAGATGGATTAGATGATGAACCTGTCTGGTACCTAAGGAAGCCTTTTATGAGACAAACTCAAAGAGTGCCATATCTAGGAACATTTAGAAGTCCATTAAAGTGGTTCTAAATCCTAAACCTTTTTTACGTTATTGCATTCGATCCAGCACTCCGCACATCTGCAGCTCTTCTCTCCCTTCACTTCTGGGTCTCATAGGCTTTGCTGAGGCAACAAGAGCCATTGGCTCTCACTGCTGTCAATCCAAGCCAGTTTTGAGTATGCAGGCGAGCCAGTGTCCCACCATCTGTGTCAATAGATGCAGATTGCAGAGCTCCGGAGAGAGCCCACACGAGTTCCCCTTTGGAACGTAGTTTCTTAACCTCCCTGGCGGTCTAACTAATTAGTATCTTTGAATGTCAAAGCAGTACATTGTTTTGCATGGAAATTTGTTGTTTTATATTGTAGGCCTGTAATTCTTACAAATAACACTTAAACATTCCGGGTATGATAAAAGTTGAAACACAAAATCATAAATTCTATTATAATAAATAATTATAAAAAATAATAATAGAATAATAATAAAACATTTAATTCAATAATTTAATCAAACCAAAACCAATGAAATTTGAAATAGAGCGCCAAGTTCGCACATCACTGAGCTCAGTCACAGAATTGTTTTCAGTGTCTGATGATGAATTTCCCCACGAATCATTATTGCTCAATTCTGCAAGTGATTCTAATTCACTATCGCTGTTCTCTAGCTGGTCTAAAACCGCTTTTGACCTAAAGGGACACTTTTTGGATGCCATGGACGTTTCTCAGTTTCCAGGCAGAAAGAACAGTAAAAGTGCAGTCAGGGGACTAGACAAAGCACTAGGGACTAAAATTAGATGAAATACAGTAATGTAATACTAACAGATTACAGTGGATCTCAAATGTTTACTTTTTTAAATCTCCCGCTGGTTCCACCCCCCATACGTCCCGACTCTCGCAGGGAATGGAACCCAGAAGATGGATGCCAGCATTGGCCGGGGGACATGGCCGGGGACACAGTGGGAGGACCTCATGGGATTGCAGGACAAGGTAAGGCTTGAGGGATCACTACAGTGTAATCCCGAGCACTGCACTAATACTTTACAAATTGTAATTCTGGGACTGTAGTCAATATCCTGAGTGCTAGCTGCTACATTTATATTTATATCATTTATAGCATTTTAGAACGCTGTAATTTTATTACCAGAGCTCGCTTTACTATTATTTTGAATGCTCGGGGTTACCGCCTTTTGTACTGATATTAACCCCGAGCCACACTAGGGATTACCGCCAGGAAGGTTAATGGAGGCACTAATCAGAGAGGAGCCAGGCGCACCCACTGGGGACCCAAAAAGAGGAGGTTCACGGCCACTCTGTGCAATTCCATTGCATAGAGCAGGTAGTTATAGACATATTTCTCATTTTCAAAACAATTCCTTCACAACTACTTTAACCTTAGAAGCTGAAAGGTTAACCAGTTTGGCTCCAGAACATTTTTTAAAAAGTTTTTGCATACCTGTAAAAATCTAAATTTTTGGCTATAAATTACTTAAACCCCCAGAACATTATGGATTTTCTCCAGGAAGAAGCACAGTAGAATAAAAAGGTGGAAGCTGCAAACTTTTATGTCACATGACATTTGCACAACTGTTTAATAAATGCAAATATTTTAGGAAAAAATATAATAAAATGAACTTTAATGCAAAAAACACACAATAGAATACCCATTTTTTAAACAATAAAAGATGAGGTTGCATTGAGTAAATAGATACTAAACATTCCATGTCTTACAATTGCATGCGCCCGCCATACCGCCAAAAACTACGTTGCCCAAAAATCACCATAGGCGACGCTTTAAAAGCGGTAACAGCTCATCAGTTTAGAGTTAACTAGAAGCTCTTGTGCTAGAATTATTGTTCTCAATCTGACATTTGCTGCGATTTGTCACCCATGTGGTGCGACTGTGGTTTACATATGCGTGCACACCTTGGGTTTGCATTTGCGCAGGTGTACGGGGTCAACAGAGGTTACGGCAACTTTTTAAAATGATTTTAATATATTTTGTTATATTTTTAAAAACTTTTTCCTTTTATTTATTTTATTTACTTGATTGCTATCACAAGGGGTTAATAAACCCTATGTGATATCATTGGGCAGTTGACAGGTACACTTTTTGAAAACAATAAGGGTCTAATGCGCTTTACACCATCTGACCAAGCACAAATCAGCTTGGTTAGATGTGTCCCCTGGCTATACCGGCCAGGCAAGGGTGTATCTGAAACAGGAAATTACATTACCTCCAGTTTCACTGTTTGCATGCGAGATCGAGGCATGGAATTTGGATTCACAGCACTCTCCCTCCCCTAGTTGGCGGATATGTTCCCAAGCTCCGGTAAGAGCAGAGATCCCAGGAACCATGAGAGTAGGGAGATAGCTGGCGGGAGGGGGGGGGGCACTGAGCTGCCGGGTCTGTGAAAGCAATCAGCAGCTAGGGAGCTGCCACATCACTTTCACTTTCAAGCCAGCAGCCATGATTAAAGGTTCACTCTTTGGATGTATATAGTATGTCCCAAAAGCTGAAGTGGATATAGATGTATAAGCAAAGTTCAGATACTAATAATGTCATTGCACTTACAAAAAGACATCAGCGGAAGCCAATCCCTCAGGTAATATGCCAAAATGGTCTGCGAGGGGTCACCCCACCATTATACCATTTTCAGGGTATATGGCCACCCTCTCAATCAACATAAGGGTGCAGGATGCTATTATATTTTAAGAATACATTGTTTTTAACTTATTTATTTCCATTGTGCATTAATAAAGATTGTTTATTTTATGATAATTTTGTATGGTGCCTATAACGTCCATGGACAATTTTTGTTTCTTTTCATTAACTAATGTAGGGATGAGGAATCTTTGCATCCGTTGAGGTAACAAGCACTTCAACTTTTCCATCTGCAGTGACTTTGTTTCTCCCAATTAATGGAGCAGCACAGTGGCTAAATGGTTAGCACTTCCGCCTAGCAGTAGGGTTGTTGGTTCAAATTCTAACCACGGCACCACCTGCCTGGAGTTTGCATGTTCTCCCTGTGTGGTTTCCTCTGGGTTCTCCAATTTCTTCCCACCTCCAAAGACATGCTGGTAGGTTAATTGGATCCTGTCTAAATTGGCCCTAGTATGTATGAATGTAAGTTAGGAACCTTAGTTTGCATGCCCCTTGAGGGTTAGGGACTGATGTGAATGTACAATATACCGTATATGTATGTAAAGCACTGCGTAAATTGACTGCGCTATAAAAGTATATGAAATAAAAATACTCATTTGCAGTCTACTAAATCCCAGATGTCTCCTCTGCCCTAAAAGCATTTGATCACACCAAGATCGGTGTGATCAGATACTTTTCAAATATAAAAATGGCACTGTTTACATCCGGGAAGCCGGAAGTGACGAAAATGCTTGTCACTTCCAGTTTCCTATACTATAGAGCTTGTTGGGGACCTTCTGGTCCTCAACAAGCTCTGTGATAAGCTGGTGCAACTGCTGGCTGTAATTCCAGGCTTGCTGGTGGGACGGTAGAACCCAAAGAGGCACCGGCAAGCAGTGGAAGAGGGAATGACCCTTACTGCCGCCTGTAAAAGCCATCCTAGCTGCTAATTAGCTGCTAGGATGGCTTTTACATAAAAGCCATCCTCAGGATGAAAAGCAGGCATCGTCCCGGTATAGCCACCTAAAACCAAATGACGTACATGTACATGATTTGGCTTTAAGTGGATATTCATAAATATCTGTTCCCAAGCTGCAATCACTTCCAATGATAATCCTGTACTGATTTCACCATATATGTGCACATCCCAACACGGACACTCAGATGCCCTTACCTTCTTTACAATCCACAAACAGAAGTACATGGTTTACCCCTGGCCTGTTCAACTCTTTTTGAGCTTTTGGATGCAATTCTCAAACAGGTGGAGGAGGAGGATGGGTGTGGACTAAAATTTCTGGACAATGCAGAGAGGAACATTAGTTGTGGTTATTCTGACCCCAGTTTAAAGGGGAAGGCGCAGGAGACCTAATACTCCTTAGATCATATAAAGAAGGGCATTTGATTGTTGGTTCTGGGATCTGCAGGAAATTGTTGCACCATTATCATTCGAAGTGACTGCAGTTATTCTGACTCTGATTTAAAGGGAGAGGTGCAATGGACCTAATTTGCTTTAGACCATGTAAAGAAGGTCATCTGAGTGTCAGCGCTGAGATCTGCATGTATATAGTGAAATCCATACAGGACTATCCTTGGGAGTGATTGCAGCTTGGGAGAACATATTTACAGTCATGGCCGAAATTGTTGGCACCCTTGATATTTCTCCAGGAAATCATGTATTTCTCACGAAACGTATTGCATTAACACATGTTTTGCTATACACATGTTTATTCCCTTTGTGTGTATTGGGACAAAACAAAAAAAGGGAGGAAAGAAAGCAAATTCGACATAATGTCACACAAACCTCCAAAAATGGGCTGGACAAAAGTATTGGCACCCTTTCACAACTGCGGATAAATAAGAATGTTACAAGCATGTGATGCTCCTGTAAACTCACCTGGGGCAAGTAACAGGTGTGGGCAATATAGAAATCACACCTGAAAGCAGATAAAAAGGAGAGACGTTCACTTAACCTTTGCATTGTGTGTCTGTCTGTGCCACACTAAGCATGGACAACAGAAAGAGGAGACGAGAACTGTCTGAGGACCTGAGAACCAAAATTGTGGCAAAATATCAACAATCTCAAGGTTACAAGTCCATCTCCAGAGAACTAGATTTGCCTTTGTCCACAGTGCGCAACATTATCAAGAAGTTTGCAACCCATGGCACTGTAGCTAATCTCCCTGGTCGTGGACGGATGAGGAAAATTGATGAAAGATTGCAACGCAGAATAGTCCGGATGGTGGATAAGCAGCCCCAAACATGTTCCAAAGACATTCAAGCTGTCCTGCAGGCTCAGGGAGCATCAGTGTCAGCGCGAACTATCCGTCGACATTTAAATGAAATGAAACGCTATGGCAGGAGACCCAGGAGGACCCCACTGCTGACACAGAGACATAAAAAAGCAAGACTACAGTTTGCCAAAATGTACTTGAGTAAGCCAAAAGCCTTCTGGGAAAACGTCTTGTGGACAGATGAGACCAAGATAGAGCTTTTCGGTAAAGCACATCATTCTACTGTTTACCGAAAACGGAATGAGGCCTACAAAGAACAAAACACAGTACCTACGGTAAAATATGGTGGAGGTTCAATGATGTTTTGGGGTTGTTTTGCTGCCTCTGGCACTGGGTGCCTTGACTGTGTGCAAGGCATCATGAAATCTGAGGATTACCAAAGGATTTTGGGTCGCACTGTAGGGCCCAGTGTCAGAAAGCTGGGTTTGCGTCCAAGATCCTGGGTCTTCCAGCAGGACAATGACCCCAAACATACGTCAAAAAGCACTCAGAAATGGATGGCAAAGAAGCGCTGGAGAGTTCTGAAGTGGCCAGCAATGAGCCCAGATCTAAATCCCATTGAACACCTGTGGAGAGATCTTAAAATTGCTGTTGGGAAAAGGTGTCCTTCCAATAAGAGAGACCTGGAGCTGTTTGCAAAGGAAGAGTGGTCCAAAATTCCGGGTGAGAGGTGTCAGAAGCTTATTGATGGTTATAGGAAGCGACTGATTTCAGTTATGTTTTCCAAAGGGTGTGCAACCAAATATTAAGTTAAGGGTGCCAATACTTTTGTCCAGCCCATTTTTGGGGTTTTGTGTGACATTATGTCATATTTGCTTTTCTGCCTCTGTTTTATATTTGTTCCAATACATACAAAGGGAATAAACATGTGTATAGCAAAACATGTGTTAATGCAATACCTTTTTTGTGTGAAATACTTGATTTTCAGGAAAAATATCAAGGGTGCCAACAATTTCGGCCATGACTGTATAAATATGAAAGATTCAGAGAAAATAATGAAATAAGGACACTGCTGCACTTATGATGGACTAATTAATATTTATTAGAAGGCTCACGTTATGAAATATCGATTTTATTTTTTTGTATGTTATTGATAAACACACTATTACATTTTTGGAAGTAGGGTGAGTATTGTGCGGCACTGTTTTCTGAATTTGGTACATTCAGCTATATGTAGGAACACAGAGTATCAGCTGCAATACAGATAGCCTTATATTTAGGAAGAGTTGGAGGTTTTTTTTAGTACAGCTTGTGCTAGGGAGCTGACTAGCCAAATTTTCTAGCAAGTTTAAAGGCAATAGAAAACGATTTATGGAAAGGAAAAACACTGCAAAGTAAGCATTCCATTTTTTTTCTGTGCTTCTACCTGAAACTTTCTAATTTGGTGACAGGGTCTCTTCAAAGAACTGACAGCATCTGACCATTGTGCCCTAGATGACTGCCCTAATGCTCCTGCACTTACTTACACGGACACACGCACATACTCTGAAGAGAGATGGAAAAATATGATTTATGGATTGCTAAATCGTGTAAGGCTTCCTTAACTATGGAAATGTTCTATCCTTTAAGCACTGCTGGAATCCAGGTTCATGAAAAGGACATCATCATTTAAATGGATGAATATTAAAGGAGAGCATCTGAATATTAAAAATAATTGCTGCATACAAAATTACTTTTTTATCTGTGTTAATAAGGGCGTCAGCAGGTATCTCAAAGTTCTGATAAAGTAGTTCAGGATAATACACACAAACGTTGACTGCATTATAACAGAGGTGGACAATTCGGCCTTGTGTGAAAGGATAAATCCCATCATCCCTTAACTTGCTCAATAAAGTTGATATTTATGTTAATATTCTTTTAATTCCTTACCCAAACCTTACAGGCAGGAGATGCTAGGATTTGTATCTTCTCTATTTAGAAATAATAACCTGGCAGGTAATGGTGGGGCATAAGGAAGCACGGCCCGCAAACCTTGTCCATCCAAAGGTGGCCATCCATTTTACTGTTTTGTGATCGATCTTGTTGCAAGTGATTGCAAACAAGAGATGCATCACCAATTAACATATTGCAAGATGCAATATTTTTTGAAAATAGGATCAGAAATGGCCTATTGAAAACTATCATTTAATATGTATTAGATTGAGTCATATGTGTAAGACAAGTGATCAATAAGATTCAGCGTTAAAATCCATCAACCAGGGTCAGCGATGTACTATTCTTTTTCAACTTAATCATTTTAGTAGCATTGAATGATCAACTGAATGACCATATTTACAAGAGTGTTGCCACCTTAAAGTCGTTCTAAAGGCTCAAGGTTTTTGTACCTTAACCCCTTGGCGCCGACCACCTCCCAGCACTTTAAGAGTTCTAAAAGCCGGGAGGCGGGCATGGCCATTCAGGTTGTGTGACTGCTGTGATTTCTCTGACATCACAAGTATGCATCAGGAGCTTACTGATCCCCACCAACAACCATGCTGGCTGGTGCCAAGAGGTTAATACATTCTATGCTTTAAGGTAAAAAACCTGAGTACAGCCCCCCCTTATACTTACGTGAGCCTCATCATGATGCAGCAATGTGCAAGAGAACAGAGGCTCTCTAGGGTCTTCTTCTCCTTATTGGCTCGCACAGCAGTGGGAGCCATTGGCTCCTGTTGCTGTCAATCACAGCCAGTGAGCCAATGAGGAGAGATCAGGGGAGTGTGGCCAAGCTGCACTCTTCATGTGAATTGACACACAAGAGCTGGTTCGGGAGTGAGCCTGTTTGAGTGCCCCCATAGCAAGAGTCTTGCTATTGAGGGCATTCAGCAGGGGAAAGGAGCCAGGACTGCCAGCCGGGGATCCAAAAATAAGAGGGTCAGGGCTGCTTTGTGCAAAACCATTGCACAGAGCAGGTAAGTATACCAGGTTTGTTATTAAAAAAAACCTTCCTTTAGAATCACTTTAACATCCCAGTTGGTGATCTGGGGCTTGTCACTGGATTTTAGTCAATTCTGTCTGCAGCTGGGCATACAAGATGGTATCAAAAGTTTTGTAACATGCCAATAGATGGCAGAACAAGGCTGCATGCACAGTCACAGGAAGCACCAACCTTCATAAATCAGTGTGCCAAGAGACATCATCCTGTGTACATCGGGAGCTGTGCAACTGGTGTTATTCTGACCATGTGCATTACCACGTCTACTATTTCATCATGGACAGCAAGTTAGAACAAAGAGCAAACATCAACTTCTGTGTGAAACTGGGCAAATCTGCACAGAGACATTTGTCATGATTCAGCAAGTTTACAGCGATGCTGCAATGAGTTGTTTTAGGTGTTTCGAGTGGCATGTGTGCTTTAAAAGTGGAAGAACATCACTGTAACACGACAAGAGATCAGGAAGACCTTCAGTGAGTCCAAACCCCTGAAAATGCCCTCTTCCCAAAGATGAAGATCCAGTTCAAAGGTCACTGTTTATACAACATTGCGGATATCCAGCGATTTGCCCAGTTTCACGCAGAATTTAATGTTTGCACTTTGTTCTAACTTGCTGTCCATGATGAAATAGCAGACATGGTAACGCATGTGGTCAGAGTAGCACCAGCTGCACAGCTCCCGATGTACACAAGATGATGTTTTTTGGCACAGTGGATTATGAAGGTCGGTGTTCCCTGTGACTGTGCGTGCAGCATTATGCTGTCATCTGCTGGCATGTTAGAAAACTAGTCTTGAAACTTTTTGATACCACCTCGCACATGAATAGATATCATTTGTTCAACCCACGAGTTGAAAGAAATTAAGCAGATTCTCCCATCCACTCTAACAGCATGGGTGGACACATTCTGCCTGCACTGCCAGCTGGTGGTGCTAGCTGTCAGAAAACCTTTGTGTTTCTTATTTTATGATAAGCTGCTTTCTGCACTTGCACATTTTTTTGTTGTTTTAACTAGGTATTAGTGTATTTATATTCCCTGCGTCCTTTGTTTGCCTTATCTTATAATGATGGGCTCACATGTAGTGGCTGCAGTTTGTAGTGTTGTGGCTGATTGATTCCTGTGCCCATGTTGCGGACAAGATCAGTAACTTCTTCACTGGGTCACGCAGTGTCCAGTCCATGCCTCGCTATTTCTTCTGTGCTCCATCACATATGTGGGAGTGCTAATGTGACAAAAAAACTGCGTAGTGATCACTCTGTTAATTGCTCTGGCTGCTTGTGTCTGTGTCAGATCTAGCTGCTGTGTAGTTCCCACCTGCAAAAAACACTAGACTAAGAGAGAAACAAGAACAAAACCTCCTGTGGGTTGAACCATATGTGAAAGTTCATCCGGTGGCCGATCAAAGGTTGTGCAGCTCTAACACAAGGCTGGGGAAGCCCAATAACAGCTGTAACAAGGAACAAAAAACAAAAGCGCACCAACCTTGCTCATTACCTCAGTGAGTAAAGGGTGAATTTATTAATTTGAGATATATACTCACAAAAGTAGCATTATTACTTTTGATAAAAGTATATCAAACCCAACATTTACGCATTGGGGTAGCAGAAATGTGCAGGTCCCATCGAGAGGGGAGACTCTCAGGATGAAGCTGACGTGTTTCGAAGGGTGATCCCTTCTTCCTCAGACTCAGTTGTGGGATATGTAGTTTGTTCACAGGAAGCATCAGTTCTTAGACTGCAGAGTTCATGCATTAATCTGTGCATTGCCATGCCACATGCCTCATGTTGGAACAAAAACAGAAACTTCTGATGCTGAAAGGTTTTACTCTGCTTTAGGTTGTGTGTACAGGGCAATAACTGACACAATAGGGCTTTATTACTAAATCTGGGGAGTGCAAAATCAAGCTCACGTCTGCATGGAAACCAATCAGGTTCCAGGTTTTATTTCCATAGTTTATTTGATCAAGCTGAGGTTGGAAGCGGATTATTGAGTTGAGTGTACCTGATTTTGCAATCTCCAGCTTTAATAACTAACCCCCAATAGAACTATATGATCAATTCACATCTTATGCAAGTGGAAAACACAAGTTCCAGGTAGGAAGGTTCATAATGCATTTAAAGGAACATTAGACACATTTTAAAATGTCTTACAAAATAATGTGCGCTATCACAATATTAAATATACAAATACAAAGTGATAAGTTAGAGCTGAGAAATACAGTGTACATTTTATACTTTGAATGACTATAAATGAGAGGGCAACAGATCAACAGGTACAACTTATGTAGGAGGAGCGCTGTCATCTTTGCCTATCACCTGAGTCTAGTCACTTCATTGGGTATATGGAAGGATTTACAAACACTTTAAATGACCTACAAAACTATACAGTAGGATCGCAATAAGAGGCAGGTAACTATTATTTATTCAAATGATAAAGCACAGTGGCTAAATGATGGGCAGTACAGTGGCTAAATGGTTAGCACTTCTGTTTGGCAGTACTAAGGTCGTTGGTTCAAATCCCAGCCACGGCACCACCTGCCTGGAGTTTGCATGTTCTCCCTGTGCCTGTGTGGGTTTCCTCTGGGAACTCCGGTTTCCTCTCACACTCCAAAGACATGCTGGTAGGTTAATTGGATCCTGTCTAAATTGTCCCTAGTATGTGTGTGTATGAATGTAAGTTAGGGACCTTAGATTGTACACCCCTTGAGGGTTAGGGACTGATGTGAATGTACAATATATATGTAAAGCGCTGTGTAAATTGACGGCGCTATATAAGTACCTGAAATAAATAATTAAAATGTGAGTTGCTGCAAAAACACTTAAAATTCTCCCACGCCATATATAAAATATAAAGTGAATCAGTGTTGCGCTGCTCCATAAGACATATAAACATCATACATGTAATACACATAAACAAATTCCAAAATAAATAAAAAATTCCAAAAATGCATAAAAAAGTGCTCAATAGTGCCAAATAGTGTCACAAAGTCTCTCAGTGCTCCATAAGCCAGATGGCTATAAACTCTTGTGCTTCCACTGGTATAAAGTGCTCCACACTAAATTGCATTCAGTGCCCCTCCACCTGGAATAGGATGGCCGCTCACCCAAATTTGTGGACCTATTTCTACATATACATAGGTCTAACAAACATGATCATTCCATACATGAACTCCAGATGGCAGCAAAGGACTTGTATTGTATGTTATTACAGAAAACAACAGGGACCTCCTCACCACTCAGCTTCAGCATACAAGGAAGAGAGAATAGCCTCCATTCGTGTAAAGCCATTTAATGAAGTAAATCATAGATCACAAAGTATGCGCTTACAATATAGCATGGTAAAAACTGCATATCAGCATAAAACATCCGAACTACCAGTCCGCAGCTCGGTAACTGGAAGTGACGTCCAGGGGCGGACTGACAACTCATGAGGCCCCCGAGCAATAGGAGATCATGGGGCCCCTATGTCCTTGCCCAAACTCAAAAAATCCTATGAAAAAAAGGTACCAGGGGCATCTCATGGGGCCCCCTACTGACCCCGGGCCCTCGGGCAGTGCCCGAGTTTCCAAATGGTCAGTCCGCCCCTGGTGACATCACTAAGCACATGTTAGCCACCAACCCACTTTTGGGTACAAGCATTCCTGTGCTCCAAACCATAAGTTCCCGCTGTCTCCCAGGAGTTGGGTGCCAGGCTGAAAGCAAACCATCCATGCTCCAAGCACACCAGAAGAAAAAGCAGCCACGTTTTTCTATGTCTTAGCCCAATGTGATGCAATGCATGGGAGTACCTCCAGCCTGGGACCATCATTGTGGTTACTGGTGGACCAAAGCCTTGACCACGTGTGGCTACTCTGTTTGTTTTTTTTAGCATTTTATTTAACTGCTTCCCCACCGCCCTATAATAGAACTACTGCTACAGGATGGCAGGGCGGTGCAAAATCGTGTGTGTGTGTTGCATTTCAGGGTAGGGAGTGTGTGTGCGCCACCATTGGAGGCTAGGCATGTCAATCACCGGGTACCCTCCGGCACCTGGTGATCGCCGTGCAAAGCTGACAGGGGAGAGACCTGTGTGTAAACAACACAGATCTCTCCCGTCAGCATGGACATGCTGTTTTGTATCTCTTTGCACAGCAAAGCAATACAAAACAGCATGCCTTCCTAGTAACACACACACAGCACACAATTAACCCTTTGATCTCCTTAGATGTTAACCCCTTCCTGCCCAGTACCATTAGTACAGTGTCAGTGCTTTTTATTAGCACTGATCACTGTATTAGTGTCACTGGAGATGTCAGTGACACCAAGTCAGTCCCTCCCCCAGTGTCAGAATGCCCACCGCAGTCCCTCTATAAGTCGCTGATCCCCACCAAAACTAGTGTAAGAAAAATTCCAGTACATATACCACCATTTGTAAACACTATAACTTTCATATAAACCAAGTAATTTACATGTATTGGGATTTTTAGCAAATATATGTAGCAGAATACATTTTGGCCTAAATTTATGATAAAATTAGATTTTTTTTTTTTTCATTGGACATGTTTAATAGCAAAAAGTCAAAAATATGTTTTTTTTACAAAATTGGCAGTCTTTTTTTGTTTATAGCGCACAAAAAAAAAAAATGCACAGGTGATCAAATACCACCGAACAAAAGCTCCATTTGTGGGAAAAAAGGATGTACATTTAATTTGGGTGCAGCATTGCACGACTGCGCAATTGTCAGTTAAAGTAACGATGCACCATATCGCAAAAAATGGCGTGGCCAGGTAGGGGGATAAATCCTCTGGAGGGCAAGTAGTTAAAGTCTAGCCACAAAGGATATAAATCCACTATGTGTGCACCAAAAGCCTTTACAAATCCAGATATTACTTTGTAAATGTAGTGGTGCCATCATTATTCTGTACATAGCCTGTGCAGACAAGACTTTTGGGGCCCAACAGGTCCTCCCACTGTAGGTTGTCTGGAGGAGGCAGAGACCTGACCAATAAAACAATGAGAGCAGTGGTGTATTTAGGGTTCGGGCTGCCCTAGGCAACACAAAAATTGCCCCCCCCACGGAGGGACCCTGACACCAACCAACACCCCCCCCCCCCCACGAAGAGAGCCCGACATTGACCAACAACATCCCACCCCCACCTGAGAGAGCCTTCCACTACCACCGTCTCCCATACACTAGCAACACCCCCCCCCCAACCCTGCGAGAGGGAAGACACTCACCTACACAGCTTCGGACATCCCCGGGAATGAGTCAGGCTCTGCATACACCGTCAAGCAGCCCGCAGCCTCTCTCAGATCCCACCTGGTCCCTTCTTCCATCCCTTCCTTTGGGGGCGGCGCTGCCCCCCTGAACGATGCCACTGCCCCCCTGAAAAATGCCACCCTAGGCAAATGCCTTGTTTGCCTTGTGATAATACACCCCTGAATGAGAGAGAGAGGCAGTGATTGGTCTACAGCAGTGTTTCTCAACTCCAGTCCTCATGGACCCCCAACAGGTCATGTTTTCAGGATTTCCCTCAGATGAAACAGCTGTGGTAATTACTAAGGCAGTGAAACTGATCAAATCACCTGTGCAAAATAATAGAAATCCTGAAAACATGACCTGTTGGGGGTCCATGAGGACTGGAGTTGAGAAACACTGGTCTACAGGAAGCTCCTGCACAGAGCAAACGTTTCATATTGGATTACTGCACAAATCTGGAAGAAATACTAAAAAAAACACCAAGATTCAAGAGAACGAATACATATGACTCTTGTGTTTAGACAATATGTACTCATATACCGTAGTTCAAATTTATTGCACAGGACACTTCCCCTTTAAAACGAATCTGCACAAATAATATATATATGTGAGAACCCTCGGATGGGCACCTTCATTCTCTGCCAGGACTTTGGTAAAGATAATGATAATAAAGCTCTCTCCTCGATCACGAGGGGCAGTGCCCATGCCCAAAGAATACATACAAATTAAAAATTTGGTCATTTTGTGTGTTTGAGACCAACAAGGTGGGATTTTCCTTTAAGTGCAATGAGGACACAGACAGATACCGCAGATAAATCTACATCACGATGCAGACAGCTAGCAAACACACAATATGCTGTGTTCAGTGTAACAGTGCCAGACATCAATGGAGCTTTTAACCTACTTTTTAAAAATTCCTAAACATTTAAAAACGCTAAATTATTAATTGCGTACACCATGTAAACACGATTCCCAGAATTCTATTTATAATGGTATAATCTATGCATCAATTCACCCATCTAGCTGTGTTCCATAGCTGTGGAAATAATAGAACGTAGGTCTGCAGACGAGTAGAAGTTATTCATAGGCGCTGCATTAAAAATTGATCGATCTAACTGCTACTCAAGGCCTTTTTTGTAACTGAAGGTTGTTAAAAACTACCCTTTAAAATGCTGATAAAGTGCCCCAATCGTTGTCCGCTTAGCAACCATTTCATCAGTTTGTAATTAAAAAAAAAAAAAAATAATAATAATAATACAACCTTCCAGAATCCTCAGCCCCCTGCTCCTGTAATTGACAGATGAGTAGGGTATCCTCTGCACTGTATTTATGAGAAGCTGTATGGCAAAGGGGTGCTGGAGGAACAGCGGGGGAGATTTACTAAAAACGGAGTGCAATATCTGGTGCAGTTCTGCAATGAAACTAATCAGCTTCCAGGTTTTATTGCCAAAGCTTAACCCCTTCACGCCTAAGGGTAAAACAAATCTTAAAGCCTAAGTAAAATTGTACAACTTTGATATGTCATTAAAACTGTACATATCATCACAACTGCTTCCAGTGAATTTGTGCAGCAGGAATCAGCGGGTCCACGCAGCAGGGATGACAGAATTACAACTCATGGGGCAGTAGGGGATCATGGGGCCCCTGTGTCCTTGCCCAAACTCAAAAAAGCCTATAAAAAATGTACCAGGGGCATCTCATGGAGCCCCCTACTGACCACGGGCCCTTGGACAGTGCCCTAGTTTCCAAATGGTCAGTCTGCCCCTGTTCAGTGCACCACTACTGCACAGGCTATGTACAGCATAGTAATGATGCCATTACTACTTTTAAAAGGACCCCAGTATGATTACGGTCTCATATCCAGAGAAGGGAGTCTCTTCCCATGCTGGCTGTCTGGTCCATCTAAAGGGGGCTTCCTGCAGATCCTTGGTCAATATACCGTTCAACACATTGCGCTTTAACTATGCGCATCTGGTGAGTGCGCATTTTTTATCAATCTCCCGCATGGATAATAATCTGACACCACCTGTGCAATAGGACCCGTTTGCAGCACTATATTCTGACGGGTTCTTGTCAGACCTTCACCATCTTATGAACACTTTTTTTTGTTTGTTTTTTTTTGTTTTAAGACTTTCACAACTGCAATTGTTTTATTGCACCAATCATAGCGCTTCATTTACCTATATTTGTTATTACTTACATTTATTATTGATTTAATATTATCACTATTAATTTAGAATTATTATGTATTTTTAGTTTTGCACTGTATCCTTTTTTTTAACGCTGCACTGTTTTTGTCTGTATTACATATAAGGTCTAAGGTTCCTTTTTAGTGCATTTGCGGATGATCTTATTAGATCCTTGAGCGCTCGCTGTCCCTTTGTTCAGTTTCTATCATCACAACTACTTTGTGCATCCAGGTAGCTTATACCAGCTCTTGACGATCACAGCGATACCATATATGTGTATGTATTTGTTGTTTGCACCTGTACTACAGCCCAGAAACAATAGTGAGCATTTTGTTTTGTTTTTTACCTAAAACACACTGACACCGATACCAATGAAAAAAAAATCCTTACCTTTGACCCTTACCTTGACCCAAACATTAACCCTGGCACTGAACTAGATCAAACCTTGATCTAGGTATTTTTTCTTTATTTTTTCTTTTATTTTTTAATATTTATCTTTTTTTTTTTTTTTACTAAGTTTTTTTTTTCTCTGCAAGGAGAGAGAGATACAATGCATCTCTTTCCTTCATTCAGAGAGGAAAAAAAACAAGGGGGGCAGGCTTCACAGTGACTGATCTCTGTGATAGCCAATCAGAAGCTATCACAGTGATCATGTGACCCAGAATCGGGAGTCCTGGGTCCCGATCGTTAGAACGGGACTCTGGGCTCTCACGGACACCCTGGTCTTTGTGCTGGGAGTGTGTTGTGCGGTGTGCTCCCAGCAGAAAGACAGGTATGCAAATATTTGGCCCCATAGAAAAAAGCCCAGTTCTGTGAGGCCGCATATTTGTGTGACGTCGGCATCAAGGGGTAATTGAAGAAGCTGAAGTTAGAAGCCGATTGGCTACCATGCTCAGCTGCATCAGATTCTGAGTGTTCCAGTTTTAGTACATCTCCCCCACAATGTTTTAGTATAAAATGGAGACTAATCCCATGCATTGAATGAAGGCAAACTCCCCTAATTCCAGCACCCTTTTCTGAAATATTTGACTGAGTGCATCTGGCCTGTCTCAGAAATCTACAGAACTGAAACAGGTAAGGGATTGTTTGCTGAAAACCTTGCAAAATATATTCATTACATGAAGAGTATTTTTAAAAACTGAAGTGTAAATAAAATGTTATAAAAACAGCCAAAAGAATTATCTATGCTGAAGAGAATGCAATAACTATACCAGATATACCAAATGTGAACTTCAGCTCACACTTTGTAATCAGTTACAACAAACAGTTTATTTCCTTTTGGGATAAAGGTTTGACATCAATAAATAAAAGCTGATCATTTTAAGCACCCTTGTCAGTGGCAAATGGGTTATCTCATCTCTAAAACTGATACAATCTGCTGGAGAGCTTGTTCTTTTGAGACTTGCTGGCTGGATCACCAGATGAAAATAGAAAATACAAGCCTAAAAAACAAACTGAATGCAGCCATCACATCTAAGAATTTAAGTTGCTATATAAAAAATGTTTGCTTTTGGGTTTAATACCACTTTAAGACTACTGTAAGGTTTAAACTTTAGAAGGGAGTTTGGAATAGCTCCTCCCTACCTCTTTTTATGGTGTCTAATCTGTTTGTTAGAGGATTTATTAGAGTACAAAGGTTACATAGTCGGGATGGACATAGTAAAAACAAAATGATGGCTGCGTATTAACAGGCACAAGGGAAGTGACATAATTAACATTAGAAATGTATAAAACGCAACCAAAAGTAGAGGTAAGAGGAGAAGGAGAATAAAAAGTAGAGAGAGTATAGCCTCAGTTTGGGGAAAATGTGGAGAGGTAAGGGTAGGGTACTGGGAAAAGAAAAACGGGTGAGGTTCTGGAGGGGGAAGGATAAGGGATTGGCTGTACATAATCAATGGATTAGGATGGGTACAGGGGTGGACTGACCATTTGGAAACTCGGGCACTGCCCGAGGTCAGTAGGGGGCCCCATGAGATGCCCCTGGTACCTTTTTCATAGGCTTTTTTGGGTTTGGGCAAGGACACAGGGGCCCCATGATCCTCATTGCCCGGGGGCCCCATGAGTTGTCAGTCCGCCCCTGGATGGGTATGTCAAAAGTCAAGTAGACAATGGTCAAAGCCACTTAGTAGAAAATGTGAGACCCAAGGGGGAAGATCTACTAAAACTGGTGCACATGGAATCTGGTGTTGCTGTGCATGGTAACCAAATAGCTTCTATCTTCAGCTTGTTTAACTGCTTCCCGACCACCCTATAGCAGAACTACCGCTACAGGGTGGCAGGGCTGCTTAAGATCATGTATATACCTGCACTACCATTGGCAGCTACAGCTGTCAACCACCGGGTCCAGGATGGAGCTTAATTTCTGAGGAACACTGACAGGGGAATGGTCTGTATGTAAACAATACAGATCTCTCTCCTGTCAGCACCACCATGCTGCTTTGTATAGCTCTACATACAATACATACCAGCAGGTTTACACAGTAGAACAGCACACAGCACATAATGTGAAACACACACAGCACACAGTTAACCCTTTGATCACCCCAGATGTTAACCTCTCCCTGCCCAGTGTCAGTACAGTGTCAGTACTTTTTATTAGCACTGAGCACTGTATTAGTGTCACTGGGGATGTCAGTGGCAGTTAGTCAGTTCCCTCCAGTGTCAGAATGCCCACAGCAGTCCCGCATTCCAGCTATAAGCCGCTGATCACCACCATTGTAGACGCTATAACTTTCAAACCAGTTCATTTACATGTATTGGGATTTTATTTAGCAAAGACATGTAACAGAATACACTTTGGCCTAAATTTATGAGCAAATTAGATGTTTTACTGGATATGTTTTATAGCAAAAAATCTAAACTATTATTTTTGTTTCAAAATTGTCTGCCTTTTTTTGCTCATAGCACAAAACCGCAGATGCGATCTAACAAAAAAAAAAAAGCTAAATTTTTAGGAAAAAAAGAGGACAAATTTCATTTGAGTGCAGCGTTGCATGACTGTGCAATTGTCAGTTAAAGTAATGCTGCGTCGTATCGCACAAAATGGCCTGGTCAGGAAGGGGGGGTAAATCCTCTGGAGGGCAAGTGATTATATAAGCTTTGACAATAAAACCTGGAAGCCAATTGGTTAATCAGATTCTGTGTGACCAGTTTTATTAAATCCCCTCTGTGGTTCTCAAAATCTTTGAAAACTTAGGCATAATGCCCGGTACTTTTGCTTTCAACCCTTTTTGTTAAACCTCACTGGTTGCCATGGAGTGAAGCCACAGTACTGTACATATAGAACAATGAGATTTCTGGAATCACCTCAATCTATCTGTCAATCATTTATAATGCAGCCAACAGCAATAGCAACTTCTATTGTGTCCCTTTGGCAAGATTTCCTCTCCTATGGTGGAATTGAGAGAAAAAAACCTTCTTAGACATTTCCTTTTGGAAGATTACCCCTCAATTCATGTCCCAGTGACAACTCAAAATTTTAGATTTGCCATCACTTTTTTTACTGGTGATTATGGTACCAGGACAAATATATGATTATGAACCATGCCAGTGGGGACACAGATAGCAATACAATAAGTCAATTTGTTTTGGTTTTAGATTCATTTTAAGACCATATGGCACAATCAGGGGTCAATTTTGGGAGACCAGTAGCTATAGCAGTGGAGAGGATGCCACTGACCAGCAGGATAGGAATACAAGCAGGTCACTCTGATGGATGATGTGGGCTCACCCAAGGTGCGGGGTCTAAGCACTAACTGGTATTCACCAGAGCTCCTGATGGTGGAGATGGATTTTGCTGCGTTAGTACCAGGTCATGGTCCTCAGGATCCCCACCAGTAGATGAGCAAGTAGGGGTCCAGTAGCAGATATATAGCAGGTAGGGATCAAACAGAAGCGTAGTCAGTAAACAAGCCAAAAGGTCGGTAAGAATGGTTGCAGATTGGGATCAAGCAGAAGCATAGTCGAGAAACAAGACAAATATCGGTAACAAGTGGTAGCTAAGATATGGATGACAGCATGAGTGACATTGGCTGGAGAAAGCACAATAATCGGGCAAACAGGAAGTGCAAAGCCCACTTATATAGGAACTTCATGGGAGAAGCAAAGAGTTCAAGGTTCACGTGAAACAAGGTACAAGGCCAGATTGTCTATGGAGCTGTCCAGCATCTCAGGTGGCTCAGCAAAAAGGGATACTGCCAGATACAACAGAGGTCCCAGGTTCAGATCTAGGTCCTGACACCATATCACACCACAACCAGCAAAAATAACACACATAAAATCCTAGCTGGAAGTAAACTAACTGGGCTAGCTACAAAATATGGTTTACGGCTAAAGAGAATGTTAAAATTAAGGATATCTTTCTTTTCTGTGTTAGAAAGAGAAAGATATTCAATTTTAGTGCTAAAAAGATGCCATTTCCTTGTATTGGCTGAGTGAGATACAATGTAAATAAATTGAAAAGACACAGAGAGAGAGAGATAAATAATGTACAGTAAGTCTCTCATATCTGGAGCTTCAGTTCCCTCCAGATGGACACACGAGCGCTGGCATTTCTCCTCCCACATTTCAGATTTTGAGCTTAGCACACATCTGCACTTCCTGCATTACAACTCACTGTCAAAAATAATCCAGAGATTTCATATCAAAGCCATATGAAATTCTGATTTCAAATAGTCCCAGATGGCCCGCATCATGGCACCCTTCCTTCGCCCTTTAAGTGATTCCATTCAGTCTGCCTTTTTCTTAATAATTCCGGCAGTTGCAATCAATTAAGATGAATTAGGACTGTGCAAGTTGTCATTTCCAGAGCTGAACAGTGAATGTGATTGCAGGCATTTAACCCCCAAAGATAGCATTGGCATTATACTCACATAAAGGATGTCAAAATTAAATGCAATCAATGCCTTTTTATTAATATTATTGTTTAAATAAAACAGAGTTGTAATTGTAGTTGGTACAAAATGTAAGCAACCAGGACCAATAAGGGCAGCACTTATGTTTTGCAATGACACAGATGAGAACATTATTAGTATTTTAATATTTATAGAAAACTACTTGATACCAAAGTCTAAAGGTGTCTCTGAGTATTATTATTATTATTTATTCCAGGTACTTATATAGCGCCGTTAATTTACACAGCGCTTTACACATATATATTGTACATTCACATCAGTCCCTAACCCTCAATCTAAGGTCCCTAACTTACATTCATACATACACATACTAGGGACAATTTAGACAGGATCTGTCAGGGCAGGGCAGGGCTGTGGAACGGACAGGTAGGCCTAGTGGCAGGGTAACGCACTGACTGACGACAACCACCACCAACAGACTGAAGTCCCTCAGGGCGCGGAGTCTAAGACCAGGGACCCTGATGGTGAGGATGAACTTGACGCAGCCAGGAACCAGGTCGTGGCCCCCGAGACACCCCGGCTGCGGTAATGGCCGTCGCCAATGGCGTGTAGCTGGTAGGAAATGACAATAGCGTAGTCAGGCAGGCCGGGTCGACAACAATGGGACAAAACGGTACAAAACAGTAGACAAGAATCACAGGTCACGGGCCGGGTTCAGCAACGGAAGGTCAGATCAAAGGAAAATGCAGAGAAGGGTCTAGTCACAAGCCGAGTCAGATACCAGAAGAGTCACGAGAGTATACACAGAGCTGTAGCGACACAAGTGCAAAGAGCATGTGCGGATCACAGGCTTATATGTACTCAGCCACACCCCTCTGGGGGATGGACCTCAGAGACCTGAAGGCATAAAAGACTCCCACCATGCTCTGCAGAAACCCAAGATGGACGCCAGTACATGAGGCCGCACAGTCTCTGGTAAAGGTAGGACCTTGACAGGATCCAATTGACCTACCAGCATGTCTTTGGAGTGTGGGAGGAAACCAGAGTACCCGGTGGAAACCCACGCAGGCAGAGGGAGAACATGCAAACTCCAGGCAGGTGGTGATGTGGCTGGGATTTGAACCAACAATCCTAGTACTGCCAGGTGGAAGTGCTAACCATTTAGCCACTGTGCTGCCCATCACAGATGGTTCACTCGTTTCAATCACCTTAAACCTTGTCTGGGAGAGGGTCCATTGGCTGCCTTAGATTTTTCCTAGCCCATTGTGTTTTCATGTGATCTGGCCAATAATACACTTCCTGTATTAGAGTGCCTCCACTCTGGATGAAGGCGCACAGGAGGCACCTGTGGACAGCAGCATTGTTAATCTGGGGGGGAGGGTAATATTAGATGCACTAGAAGATTTAGATACACTAACAAATTGAACCCAAACTCCAGCTCACACTTCTAAGCAGTTACAGCAAGCAGTTTTTTTTTCTTTTGGGATAAAGGTATTACATAAATAAATACAAGCTCATCATTGTAAGCACCCCTGTCAGTGTTACATGGTTTGCCTCATACCTCTAACTGCTACATCTGCAAGAGAGCTTGTTCTTTTGAAGAAAACCCTACTGACCAGATCACCAGTTGAAAATAAAGGAAAGAAAGCCTAAAAAAGAAAACTAATGCAGCCATCACATCTCAGAATTGGTAAGCTGAAATATAATAAATGTTTGCTTTTGGATATAATATCTCGTTAACAGGAAGAGAGGAACATTTTGCTCATGGGGACACATACAGAAACAAATACAAAGGAGATACCTTTTCCCCTATAAAAAAAAAACAGTTGTTAGTTTCCCTTTTGGGGACATTTTCACTTATTTCCTGTATAGTGGACCTCACAGGGAAATAAAAGCCTTTAACTGGGATCACAGACAAAGTTGTGGCTGCAACTGGGCATTACCGATGTAGGTTAAGTGGTTTTTAGCCTTCGTGTTTGTATTAAACTTAAATCCAGACATTTTCTAAATTTATTTTTAGTTTTGGATACAGCAGGGTATCAACATTTTCATCAAAGTTTTATTTATTTTGTGACGCATTGGTATCCAAAGCTATAGTTCCCCTGGAGGTAGACCAATGGTGCTCCAAAACACATAGTGTTTACCTGGCACTTTAAACAGCATGAGAGTATATAAGGTGAAGAGCTGGCAAATCATTCTCCCAAGAAAAGGACTTTATTAATAATGGGTACACTGTGCAAGTTACAGCAGCTTATGCGTTTCGGTAAAAAACCTTGTTCATAGCCAAAAATTTTAAATTTGAAAAATATCCCCCTAGCATCGATGGCCATCTTACGTAAGGACAGATGATTTATGTAGCATTTACTTCCTGGAATCCATCTGCCCTTAGCCCAGGCATGCAGGCAAGGGCTTAGCTGAGAAAACCCTTCCTCTCCTCCTGAAGGCTTCTGGGATGTATGACATCATTTGGCTAGGCCTGGAAACCAGAAAGTAACTTAAGAAATGTAAAAAAATAAAGTTTAAAACAGGAAAATATGATATACTTTCCTGTCTATTTACTAATGCTAGCAGCACAGTGGCTAAATGGTTAGCACTTCTGCCTGGCAGTACTAGGGTCCTTGGTTCAAATCCCAGCCACGTCACCACCTGCCTGGAGTTTGCATGTTCTCCCTGTGCCTGCGTGGGTTTCCTCCGGGTACTCCAGTTTCCTCCCACACTCCAAAGACATGCTGGTAGGTTAATTGGATCCTGTCTAAACTGGCCCTAGTATATGAATGTGAGTTAGGGACCTTAGATTGTACGCCCCTTGAGGGTTAGGGACTGATGTGAATGTACAATATATATGTAAAGTGCTGCGTAAATTGACGGCGCTATATAAGTACCTGAAATAAATAAATGTTGATTGAGAGAGCAAAGTTCTGCTTTAAGCACACAAATGTTTGCCATTTTAACAACATGAATGTCAACAAAAGGCCAAAGAAAAGAAAGTGTTGTGATCTATCATAAAGAGCAATACAAATCAGCCAGGTGAATTCCATCAACTTACATGTCACTAGCCTCAATGAGAGAAGCTTCCACCATGAGATGCTTTGGAAGGGAATTGGGTAGTGTGGTTCCTCCTGCAGACCCCATGCCACTACAGGGCCCAGTGGTGGCATAATCGCAGGCAGAAGAGACCACAGCTCTCAGTGGGGAACCAACAAACATTCTCAAAAGTCTCAAATCTTCATCCAGAGGTTATTCTTCATGACTGACAACAATGAGACAGGAAGCAGAAAGGTGGGCACTTGTTTTCTTCGTAGGGGGGGTATTTATTATTCATTTTTATTTTACTGACACAGTTGCTTTAAACACAGTTCCAATGTTTACAGGAAAGTACTTGCAATTACCTAAATTATTTGTTGCTTTTTCATTAAGCCGACTAGCTAGTTTATATTTCTAATATCTTTAATTTGCACACATTTGGGTAGGTAATAAATCCCAGATGTAGTTGTAGTAGGTCTCTGCGGTTCTCTGCATAATAAATGCTATTTACCCAGGTATTAGCTGTCCTAGTCCTACCAAGATTAGCATGCTTAGCAAATGATCCCGAGCTGTCCCACTTCCTAATAAGTTCATTTTAAGGCACGGAGATATGAAAATAGTGTCAGTGCACATGATATGACATGATCATTAAAATGCAAGCTAGGCTCGGCGATAACGGAACTGCTGCATATAAATAGCTCCAACGAATTGTTCCTGATAATTTGTGAAACTTATACATGCTTGATTAATGGCACAGCGATATGCCATGACTTTACTTAATCACTTAAATATCAGTTGATATTGACAAAAAGGGAAAGAGTTATGTGACACTGTCTTCAGTCGCAGGCTTGATCATGGGGGGAATTTTAAGTAAGGCTCAGCAGTCTAATGAATGATATTACTTGCTGTCTTGTCGGCACAAAAGCAGAATGATTTTATGTGTATATTATATATATATATATATATATATATATATACACACACACACACACACACACACACACACATACACTTGAAATATTGCCAGGCCCAGTACAGTTGACTATCTGATTTTGCTTTAACAAGTTTTTGACACATATGTTCTGGTATGATCTTGCCCCAAGCTGTGCACCATTAAGCATTTATGGCCACCCAAGAGGTCAGGGCCTTCCGTAAGGGTTCTTTCACTAGAAAAATAAATTGAAGATAGGAAATGCCAAGCGAAGGCATGGATTTCTCATAAGATCTGCGCTTAAGAGTCAAGAGATTCATCGCTCAGAGGAAGATCACGCTCCTAGTGTCAAAACTAGAGTTGTTAACTGGATATGTATAAGAATATCCCATGCCAAAGCAGGTGACATTATGGAGTCTAATGCCCAGATCTGTCATGCTCAACATAATATAAAGGTTATGAACATGATGAAATTGTTAGCTTTGTAGAACCCTCTTACTGTAGTGTAGGCTGCAAGGTAAACAGTGGAGAAGGGGTTGTTTACTCAGTGTTTCACAGGCTGCTGTGCTGTTTCTTCCCCCTGTTTTCTGGAGATTTCTAGAACATAGTGGGAGGAAAGACAGAGTCTACAGCCTGAATGTTTATGAGACTCTAACCAAGGTGTGCCCAGAAGATGGAGAGAGAGCCCATAAATAATTGGAGGGCCTAGCAGCAGGAGCAATGTTCCTGGGTCCAGTCCTACAAGAGGTGAGTCCAGGAATCAAGTTGGGTTTGGAAAAGCTCACTGGAGGAAGTTGGTGAGAAAGAGTCCAGCTGTCCTATGGTGGTGTGAGCAGGGGCATATGTACCACAAGGCAAGTAAGGAATTTGCCTAGGGTGACATTTTCCAGGGGGGCTCCCCCCCAGGAAGAAGGGACATATGCAGCATGGGGATCAGGTGGGATCTGAAAGAGGCTGCAGTCTGCTTGATGGTGTATGCAGAGCCCGACTCTCGTTCCCGGAGATGTCCAGAGCTGAGAAGGTGAGTGTCTTTCTGTTGCCAGGGGGGGGGGAGCTAGTGGAATCCTCTCTTGGTTGGGGGGACAGGGGTGTTGTTGGTCACTGTCAGGCTTTCTCTGGGTTGGTGGGTAGGGGGTCTGGTGTTGGTCAATGTCATGGGGGGAGCGTCTGATTTTTATGTTGCCTACGGCAGAAAAAAACCAACATACACCACTGGGTGTGAGTCTACATTTCCCTCACCAGGGAGAGCGTGGTGGATATCAGTAGGAGGAAACCAATGATCCTGTGGCTATGTGAGTAAGTGACAGTGTAGCTTTTAACTCTGGAAGGAGTACAGGTCACCATCAGCTTAAAGATCCTGTGGAACACTCCTTGTTTTGTACAGTGCAGCCAGAAGTGAGGAGTTGTTCTGTTCTACAGTTTACCAGGGTATCCCATGCTCTCTGTCCCATTTTTGTACCTGCAAAAAGATAAACGTATCATTTAATACAACGTGCCTGCATAATGTCAGTGTCAAATGTTAGCAGTTTTGCAAGGAGAGAGAGAACAGCAACGGCTTTTTTTGCTTTCAACTTGTCTCTCTCTAATTGAAACTCTGTATGGATGGGACAGGAAGGGAAGATGAGGCATTCTCTTGACCTATTCAGCTGTGTAATTTGACAAGACAATAAGACAAACCTGTGCTCTGGCCATATAGGGCAAAGCACAGGGTCACTTTAATAGCCCCTGCCCAGCAGTGTAGACAGTTTTTTCTTCACTCCCTGACGCTCCTTATGGCACCAGAAGCCAAAGAAAGCAACAAGTACTTTTGGGTAAGGAGAGGCACGCAAATCACTCCATGTGACAATGTTATGTCAATTAGTGTTGTCAAATGTGGAGTCCATTTCTCTATGTAAGATACAATTCTGGCAACTCGTTGCCCACACACAACTTTCATTAAACTCTCCAAGGCTGCACAGAGCAACACGAGAGAAAAAGAAATATAATAATTAGGGAGTTCTGTTTTAAAGTGAACCTTTTGCTTTGCCCTGCATAACTAGAGGTCTCCGCAGCATCCTGGGGACTGGTGAGAGGGCTATTTGTCCATTGCTGATACTGCTAGCAGGGACTCTGTTAGCAGGACACCAAGTGTACCTAATCCATACCACACTGATACTGCATTATACGTAACTTTTACGTCATCTGAACCTTTCTGAACTTTACTACTGTTCACTGCTGCACTTGGGGTGGCCTTTCTACTGGTTATGCTGATCTGGACATCAAATATCATCTTATTCCTAGTCCTTACTGCTAATCATTTTGTAGGCTAAATTGTGTTAATCTATTTTATACTTATATACTTACCAACCATATTGGATGACAATATATTAAAGTGGTTGTAAAGGCTCAGGGTTTTTTACCTTCATGCATTGTATGCATGAAGGTAAAAAACCTTCTGTGTGTAGCAGTGCCCCCAGCCCCTTCAATATTTACTTGAGCCTTATTGCAATCCAGCGATGTGAACGACAGCCTTGGCTGTCCCGGGTCTCTGCCTGCTCTCTGGTTGAGAGAACAAGTGGGAGCCATTGGCTCCCACTGTTGTCAATCACAGCCAGTCAGTCAATGAGGAAAGAGGGGGTGCGGCTAAGTCACAGCTTCATGTGGGAATGGATACACGGAGCAGCAGGTGCCCCCATAGCAAGCTGCCAGGATGGAGGGGCCAGGAGAGCCTGCGGTGGGACCCGAAAAGAGGAGGATCTAGGCTGCTCTCTGCAAAACCACTGCACACAGTAGGCAAGTATAGAATGTTTGGTATTTTCCCCCCCAAAAAATGAACCTTTAGCATTGCTTTAAGTTTGTTAAGTACCTGGTTTGGTGCAGTTTTCTTTGATAGAGCACTACTACTGGGTACTAAGTATTACCTACAGTGATTTCCTGTGATATTGCATGTTTGTACACTCAATCTGGTGTGTTAGAGGGCTGAGAGTTTTTGGGAAAGGTCTAAGCAAAGAACAGAGGACCACTCGTAATCAGTGGCTCCTACAGGGGTAGCACTACAGGCATATCAGGAATGTGTTGCAAAATATTGGACTGGGGATTGGATGGAGAACTGGGTCAGAATTCTGATGAGAAGTCAGGTGAGAGAACTCAAAGAAGATTTGTACATCCTGCAGTATGAAAGGGTAAGAGAGGTACAAAAAAGAGGGACTCTATTGGTTTTAATGTTGAAATGGCTGCATATTTCATTACATTTTTAAAGACTAAATATATTTTTTAAAGATATTGTATTCCATTTGTTTTTAAAGTTGGCCATATTCTATGCAAATTTTGACCAGTTCCTGATGAACCAACTTAAATTTGCTGTGTGGTGGCTCTGTTATTACCCCCCTTACCTGACATCCTTTGATTGAACAATCAAAGGAGCTGAATGGAAAATTGTGGGCTGTTTGGGTATTCTGACAGCCACTGGTTCCAGTTATCAATGAAATAATTTCAACTGCGTATGGACAGTTTAATAAAGGTGGTAGTCATCTTTAACATCAGATGTCCCAACACATGGCTGCATGCTAGTTCAGTTCAGTGGCTCAAAAAGTAGTGCATTACAAAGGATGACCGCTACAGAACTTGCACCTGCAAAACAGTCAGCAATGGCTGCTCCAATGTCTCAACCTTGACAGGTTCCCTATAAACACAAGTCTACAGTCTTGTTACAGCTGACAATAGAAGATGTCATTGTACACTAAGAAAAAGGTTGTTATAGAATTGCCAGGCCTGCTGTGTCGTGGCGAATAAGCCGAATATGTTCAGCCCTCATATAAAGCCTGACATTTCAGTGCCGTACAGTATGTATAATAATACCAGCATTTGCGAGGAATTTTTCAAGACAGGGACAGGAATAATTCATTTTAGTAATAGGATCATTAAATGCATCTGTGAACTTTGACATTGTGCAGGTACAAGCAATGGACGTTCCATAACTGCCCGTGACAGGTTCTATTGAAACAGTTCCTGCAAAGCTAATCACAATAATTTTTTCCCATAATTCATGCCTAAACTTTGAATCATAATTCAAAGGCAGTCATAAAAAGCACCTGAGACAGTTATCATTAATTTTTCATGTAATACTCCATTTGCTGGCAGAAAAAAAATATATTAAGTCGTTTTATTAACAGTAATTGACTTGTACACATAATGGGATGTGTCCATGGTTCTGTATGTCTAATTTAAATGACTGCAGGATCACAGGATAGCTGAATGAAGGTTATTAAAATAATGGGCTGCCTATACGAACAGAGGACCACCATAGCACTTTGTGACACTTTGCAATATGGAGGAGACAGTTCCTGTAAGGCATCCAATTTCGAAAGTAACATATTTATAGCTCTATAGTAAGAGCAACATAATTATATCAAGCACAAGAGAGACAGAGGGCTGAATTGAGTAGAATACCCTCTACAATGAGTTTTAGGTTTACTTTGGGCCACATCTTCAAAAAATAAATAAATAAATGGAATTTTATTGATTAAAACAAGACTTTCTAAAGTTAAGTAGACTATATAATGGTTAGTTTTCTTTTTATTGTTGTGTGTGATCTTGTTGTAATTTCCTCCACTTTTCATATGTTTTAGCTAGGTTTTGGGTTTTCATTTCCTCTAAATTTGCAGAAATCTCCTGATTTCCATCAAAACTGTTGCCATTTTGGTGAGATGCATTGGAATCAATGGAAAAGGTAAAATTAAAGTTTTTTGGTAGCTGTAATGTGTTAAATAGTTTAATGGAACACAGAAGTTCCTTTTAACTATACTGGATCTGTTCATGTGCCGATAAACAGCATCTAATTAGTTTTACTTTTTAGATGTTTTTTTTTTGCCCACAGAAAGATAACACATAATGAAAAATATGCCTCCTCTTGCCAAATTTAAACTGGCTTAGGGCCACATATCAGTATTGAAAGGGCCAAAAGCAG
This sequence comes from Staurois parvus, assembly GCF_062004578.1. NCBI lineage: Eukaryota > Metazoa > Chordata > Amphibia > Anura > Ranidae > Staurois > Staurois parvus. The sequence continues at coordinate 1,013,395 of NW_028318793.1, forward strand.
TTAAAAAAATAGCCCTCTGACATAGCTGGAGTATAGGCTGCAGTACACAATGGAATATCTGCAAATATTAAAAGATGTCTGTGTCTATTAGTAATTCCCATTTTAAGGCTAATTAAAGATAATGAGTCTAATTAAAGTGATAGTAAAGCTTACATTATTTTATTGAAACAATAAACACGTCAAACTTACCTGCTCTGTGCTCTTGTATTGCACAGAACAGCCCTGATCCTCCTCTTCTGGGGTCCCCCGGCAGTGCTTCTAGCTTCTCCTCTTAGTGCATTTGTGTGGGCCCATTCCCAAGCCACCCTGTCTGTGTCTATAGACACAGACAGGGAGGCTCAGCCCCATCCCCCGCTCCCTTGTCATAGAATTTGCGAGTGAGAAGACAGCTGAGAAAGCCGCACAATGCTGGATTGAGATGGGGGGGGGGATCTTCTGGCACAGAAGGTATTTTTTTACCTAATGCATAAAGTGCATTAGGATCAAATAACCTTCAGGCTTTAGAACCACTTTAAATCTGGACCCAATGGCAAACAAGCATGTTTCCCCTTTAGTTTTACTGAAAAAGATCAAAATAATTCTGATTGGTGGCTATGATGGGGGGGAGGGGGTGATGACGACACTGTCAACGAAATTCACTGGGCAGAGCTAAAGGATTGTGTGGAGAAAGAGGGGTTTGTGGCCATGTTATGCTAGCCCGAGGAGATTGGTGTATAGTGTAAGATCATTCAGGGATAAGGAGATAAAGTACAGCACTGCCTCTGGAGGCTATTCCAAGACTGAAGGTTTGCTTTGATCTGTGTACGAATATATCTCTTTGCAACAATAAAAGGTTTATTACGGAGAGCAGTATGTTTTTTTTTCTTTCTTTGTGTCTTTGAACACGAGTGATGATCCTGGAATGGAAGCAGTGTGCATCCACCAGAGGCTATAAAAGGGATAAGTGCTTGAGACCTTTCTTCTTTAATAAGGTGAGGGAGTGCCCATAAGAATTTTTGGTGAAGGTTTCACTGATAACAGCTCACAAGAATGGATCACAGGTGGAAGATTTCAAGATAATATATTTATTCTTGGACATTTACAAAGATACTTAAATTTTTATGATCAATCATCACATCTTTTTCACTGTATACTGTATATGCAATTTATTTGGTTAAGCTTGAAATACTAAGCACGTTTATGCAGTTTGTATTTTGTTATATAGTGGATTTGTTTGTATGAGTTGATAACGCACCTTTTTGCAGCTCTCAGAGCTCTCCTAACTGAGCCCTGCAGAGTGCAACTTCAGCTCTCCTCCCCTTTTTTCTGCACCCATAAACAAGCTTTAAAATTCAGCACTTTGAGAGCGGATTCACACATCTGCGGTGCTGACTGAAGCTCAGGTTTTACAGCTAATTGACACAGTAGTTGTTTACATCAGGTGCAGGACAGGATTAGCTCAGGATCTCATATTGTTCACACATACGGTGTTTAGAAATGGTTCCCATAGAAGTCAATAGCCTGTAATACGTACCTGAACCTGAAGGCACTGCTCAGAAATTGTACACGACTTTTTTTCAAACCTCACTGAATCCTCACAGCCAGTGCACCGGACATATGTGAACAGGCACCATAGGAAGCAAATGTTTGTTCACATGTCATGCTCATATACATGAACTGGCTATCAACGGATGTAGAAAAGAGAATAATGCAGATAGACAGGTACAACTTATGTGGGAGGATGTTTCATCTCTGTGTATCACCTGAGACCAGTTACTTCACTGGGTATATGTAAGGGTTTACAACCACGTTAAAAAAATGTTCAGTATACCTATTGCATATATTGTCCACGCTTATTTGCTAAGAAGGATGGATAGTTTGGGCATATGTATACTGTATGCATATTTTGTGATACTATGTATGCAGTGAATTGTCTTTTCTACATTTGTATGTTCAACTTTTCTGTTTAGTAAAAGCACAATAATACTCTACAGAGGTTTCTAAACCTCCTTGCTTAGCCACTTGTCTACCGGGCACTTTCACCCCCTTCCTGCCCAGGCCAGTATTCAGCTTTCAGTGCTGTCACACTTTGAATGACAATTGTCATGCAACACTGTACCCAAACCAAATTGTTACTTTTTGGAGACATATAGAGATTTATTTTGGTGGTATTTAATAACCACTGTTTTTTTTGTAGCTAAACAAACTAAAAAAGAGAAAATGTTGAATTTCTGTTTCTGTTTTAAAATTTTGTAAATAAGTAAGTTTTCTCCTTCACTGATGTGTGTTGATGAGGCTGCACTGATAGGTGGCACTGATGGGTACTGACAGGCATCATTGATGGGCACTGAAAGGCAGCACTAATGGACACTGATATGTGGCACTGATAGGAACTGATAGACTGCACTGATGAGGAGGCACAGATGGGCATTGACAGGGAGCACTGAAAGGCAGCACGGACGGGCACCGATATGTGTCACTGATAGGCAGCAGTGATGGTCACTGATAGACTGCACTGATGAGGAGGCACTGATAGGCAATGGCAGGCATCAATAATGGGCACTGAAAGGCAGCTCTGATGGGCACTGATATGTGGCATTGATGGGCACTTATCGGTGGCACTGATGGGTACTGAAGGGCAGCACTAATGGGGCTGCACTGATGATCAGTGCCCTGATTATCAGTGTAGCTGTCCCCTCTGAGGAATGCCATTTACCAGCTCTCCTCTCCTCTCCTCACGCACTGTCAGCATGAGAAGAGGACTGGCAATAACTGGCATTTCCTGTTTACATGTGATCAACTGTGATTGAACACAGCATTGGCTCTGTAGCGTGATCGGTGATCCCCTGAGTCCTAGGGACACAGTGCACCACCACTCGCCGGGGCGCGCATACGCAGCTAGAGTGGAAAGACGCCATATACCGTCCATCCAGATCAAGAGAGCTCCCGCCTGTCCATCATTTCCTTATACGGTGGGTGGGAGGTGGTTAAACTGCAAAGAACTTAAAAAGGTACAAAATAAAACATACTACAAATCCACAAAATATCATGTAGAATGCTTTTTTTTTAAAATCGTCTGCTATCCCTAAATGGACTAGTGAAAAATGCCCAGCATATATGTGCACACTGAAATCACTAATCTATCACAAAAGCAATGTAAATATGTAACTCGGCTGCCAACAGGCAATGTCCCACTCTATGGAAATAAGTCTAAAAGATCAAGTGTTTAATACTTAGAAAAATTCAGTATACACCTACAAAATGTCCGATAATATGATCAATAAAATTTATATTCAATGGCTAAACACATGCCCAGGAGTGGACTGACAACTCATGGGGCCCCTGGGCAATAGGGGATTATGGGGCCCCTGTGTCCTTGCCCAAACTCAAAAAAGCCTATGAAAAAGGTACCAGGGGCATCCCATGGGGTCCCCTACTGACCCCGGGCCCTCAGGCAGTGCCCGAGTTTCCAAATGGTCAGTCCGCCCCTGCACATGCCATTTTCTGTGGGTACTTTATACACAGCTCCATTGAGGATGACGAGCGTCAAATAACCAATACTCAACATATTGGAATCCAACATGATACCAAGGGAAAATTTTGCATCATTTCAGAAACCTGTATCAATACATTTCACATCAACCTCAAAGTGTAAATAATTCCAAAGGGGGATACGTTTGGATATTATATGATCAACTTTGATTAAATGAATGTGCTGAATTACAATCATGGCATTTCTCCCTATAGGACAACATCCAGATTATCCTCACTTCTTTGCGGGTGTTTCTACCATCCCCACAGACTCTGAACTCCTTGAATAGTTGGAAACATGTCAGTTTAAATTTGTAGATGAACCACAGCATTTCCCGAAGATTCTGCATTATTGCTGAGCCAAGTGGAGCAGGAGGTAGTTGTGGACACACATTGAGAACCGTGTCCTAGCAGAGGGGTGTCCAACCCTTTGACTTTTCCTGGGCCACGCTGGAAGAAGAGGAATTTTTGTGGGGCACATATACAATACAATAACCATAAGGATAGCCGATGAGCAGAAAAGGTCAGGCAGATCACAAATTGATGATCATTGATATAGATAACGTACCTATCTTGAGTAATAAAACTTCATTTTTTTGTAATTTTTTAAAATGCTAAAGGTAAAAGAGGGCAACATAAAACTAGTGCGATTTTTTATATTGTTTTTGATAAACGAATGCATTAATATCTACTACAACAAATGTAGTAGCAGTTCTCAATGAATTCTCAAGCTTTTCTCATCAGTTATTTTGGTTCTAATTTTTCCCTTTGCATACTTCATTCTTAAAAATAGTTGCCCACAAATATAGGTGCTGCCGAAAATGGATGACATGAATAAGGCATGATTGTGAAGAGTGGCAGATTTTAATTTGGGAAGATAAAACCTATAAAAGTCTAAAGAGACAGTGGCAAATTTTTCTTTGTCCACATGCCAAGTGTAAATTAATTTTTACAAACAATTCCAAAAATAATCAACATATTTAAGTAAGTTTATGATTTTGTGTTGGGCTGCAGTTAAAGCCGTCTTCGGCCTCAACCAGCCCCTGGGCCGTAGGTTGGACTCCCCTCTCTTAGAGGTTGCCACAGCAGAGCAGTTTCCCACTTTACTCAGCTAAGTTAGAACATTTTTTTCTGGACTTACCAACCATTGCTATCTGTTAAATGGTGACAAAGAAGCCATCCACATGCTTCACTACCTATGGTGAGAGAAAATGGCATGCAGCATACAGCAGGTGTGTATATCATTAGAAAAAGAAATATTTGAGGATCCAAATCCCACAAAAATCAACCATTCATAGTAAGATTTCACTTTCAGGTTTTGCATCTCATTGTGACATGATTTACCATGTATGTGTAAACTAACAAGCATATAGCAGGTTTTATACAAATGTCATTCTTTGTACTATTTAGCAGTAATTCTACTTACATTTATACAAAAGAAAAGCAGATTTAATTCGTGCCACATTGAATTTATGAAAATGCATGACAACTGCTGCAGGAAGCAGATATGCTTTTTCTTTTTGCGTTGAACTTAAACTGAACCCAAATTCGATCTTTAAAAATGTAAAAAAGAAAAAAAAAAAAAAGATGTTTCATCTCTTATGCACAAGGTACCATGTAGGTCACTCATTGCTGGGTTTATTAGCCTTTTTTTGTGTATTGCTTTTTACTGGACTTCGGTTCATATGGTAAGATTTTGAATACTTTACATGGGGCAGTTAAATGTACTCATTACATATGCAATTACTGTATGTACAAATGACCTAAGATGGAGCAAATACAACTTTGTATATATAATGAAAATATTAAACAACAAGCCATTTTGGGGCATCAGGAAATTTTAACAAAGGAGCCGTTATTCTCCACTCTCATCAGATTACATAGAAATGCTCAAATATCATAAAATGAATCCTGTACATGAAAATTAAACCACCTCTTTTATATTTGTTACAGTGGTTACATATTTACAGAGTCTGAAGACTTTTATTCCAGGACACAATAATCCAACACATCTCTGGGGCCAGACTGTGCCCCCTCCATCAGGGCTCAGAATACCAAATGTGAAAACAAGATAAAAACTCAGGCACTTGAACAGCGTGTTCTGCCAAAGGCTAGTTGTGAACTTTTATTAAAATCGGTCTCTGATAGCACCCTGGGGGGCTCTTGAGACTAAGAGCAGCCTATCCCAAATCATTGTATTGACTAAATGAAATACTTTATTTTGGAACAACTCTAGATCCAGCACCTCTCATTAAATCATCTCCTATTTTGGGGTGCCCTAGTAGGCCATCTTGAGATTAAGAGCAGCCTAACCTGAAACAATGAATTCACTAAATGAAAGACTTCACTCCATTAACTCTATTTGGGAGCAACTCTAGAATGAACATCTTTCATTAAATATTTTCCTATTTATTTCGGGGCATCCTAGGAGGCTGCCCTGAGACTAAGAGCAGTCTAGCCCAAAACGTTGTATTCACTAAGTGAAAGACTTCACTCCATTAAGTTTATTTGGGAGCAACTCTAGATCCAGCACCTCTCAATAAAACATCTATTTATTTTGGGGTGCCTTAGTGTGCCACCTTGAGACTAAGAGCAGCCAACCCTGAAACATTGTATTTACTAAAGGAAAGACTTCACTCCAATAACTTTATTTTGGAACAACTCTAGATCCAGCACCTCTCAATAAAACATCTCCTATTTATTTTGGGGTGCCTTAGTATGCCACCTTGAGACTAAGAGCAGCCAACCCTGAAACATTGTATTTACTAAAGGAAAGACTTCACTCCAATAACTTTATTTTGGAACAACTCTAGATCCAGCACCTCTCAATAAAACATCTCCTATTTATTTTGGGGTGCCTTAGTATGCCACCTTGAGACTAAGAGCAGCCAACCCTGAAACATTGTATTTACTAAAGGAAAGACTTCACTCCAATAACTTTATTTTGGAACAACTCTAGATCCAGCACCTCTCATTAAATCATCTCCGATTTATTTCATATTTCAAAATTTTAATTTGGGAATACAACAGCAAACTTGCAAGAAATCAGAAATGGGAAAAACAACAAAGTGGATTAAACACTTTGCATTTCGGTACTCAAAATGACTAGAATAAATAAATAAAAATAAGACTAGATTTAGTAGTACTTGGATGGAAACAGCAGAGGGCTGCATGATGTTTGAAAAATTGATTCTGCAAAAAAGTGGTCAGCCAGGAAGTGAAGCATAGCCCATCACAACTCTGCAGTGCAATAAACATCTGCTTTCTTCATTTCTCTAAGCAAGTGTTTGTGGATTCTTCAAAGCTGCACAGGAGCAAGAAACATGGGACAGTAAGAATAATTTCAGACCAATAAACCTATCAACTAAAACTACTTAGAGTCATATATTACACACAACTAACATTTGCATTAAACATGCTCAGGTCTGGAAAAATAGCCTTGTCTGGATCTGAAAATAATGACCTTCCTTGTAAATCTGGACAGGTGGGAAGTACGTAATTTACCCAAGAACACAAAGTGTAATAAATACACTCATATACATTAGTCAATGTGTGCCTGTTCATGAACAGAGTAATTTAAGAAGAGAGTAATCCTGTGAGTGGATGAGGTTAAAATGTAAGAGCACAATGAGTATTTTTACCTTATGATTCGGAGTTAAAATACTGAAACACTTCCACCCTTTCATATTGTTTTAATGGATTCTTCAGCTACAGTGGAAAAATTCGGACCTTTTTGCTGGCAGTTTGCTTATCTTCAAACCTTCCTTTATCTCACCATTTTCAATTCACTTCTTAAACGTGCAATCTTTCTACTTACTGTAGTCTTTTTTCATTCCATTTCAGAATTCTACAAACCTCAGCATTAGCATTTTATCTTCTATTATTCAATGCAGTCACCTTACAGTATACGCTGTGTTTCTAACCAAGTATATTTTTTTAATCTTGGGACACAGTTATATCAGCTGACTTATGCAAGTCGATCATTTTGAGTGGCAAAGGACAAGACGTTGTCCATGTGCTAGAAGTGTTTACCAAATGGCAGGACATATACCTCTGGTGGTACATATCTTCATGGTATCATACAGCAAGGCTCCAGATCAGGGGGGGACTGACAACTCATGGGGCCCCCGGGCAATAGGGGATCATGGGGCCCCTGTGTCCTTGCCCAAACTAAAAAAAGCCTATGAAAAAAGTACCAGGGGCAGCTCATAGGGCCCCCTACTGACCCCGGGCCCTCGGGCAGTGCCCGAGTTTCCAAATGGTCAGTCCGCCCCTGCTCCAGATTTATGTGCAAGGCAGCTTAGTATGAAATACAGTCTTATTGGTCTGCATAAATGTATGTGGTTAGTAACATCTGGTGAGTGATTTTTGCTTTTTGGAAGGTGAGAGAGGAAAGAAACATGACCAGAGGCATAGCTTGAAACTTTTTGGCTCAATGGAAAAGCTGACCAGGGGCCCCCTTACTACCCTCCAGGCTCTCGGATTCCAGATTGACATATAGGCCCACCACCTTGTGTGCATGTGCATGGTTAAGCAGGGTTGAGCAGAGTGGGGAGGGGCAGTACTACGCTGAGTGGGGGGGGGGGAGCTGAGCTGAGAGTGCGCCCCTGGGGGAAAGGGATTGCCTTGTCACCCTGTGTAGGTGAAACCAGAAATTCAGAGGCCTGGGCGGGACCATACCCAGCCGGCCAAGGCTTTCTGAGCCTACTGAAATATCTACCAGGGTGACAGGACAACCACTTTTCCCCACCGACACAGTGTAAAACCTAATGTTACATATAGGCTGCATGGGCCCGTGGAGCATGTGACAGAGCCCTTGTGACCCCTGCGACCTCTCAAGTTCCATCCATGAACATGACAGATATTCACAGATAAACTAAAGATGTATAAGGGAGTATTTGTGGAGACTTTACCAGTGGTTGTAAGGGTAAGGAGATGACTGAGTGCAACAATAGGGAAATACAAACCTCCATTAAACATGCTGACAGAAGGAGAGTGCAGTATGATGATTAACTGCTATATTAAAATACATTATCCACATAGATAACCTATTATTCCCAGGGCAGACAGAAAAGCATGTACTGTGAGAAGACAGTAAAACACAATCCCTTGCAGCAGTTCTAAGCAAAAAGTACAGCCTGTGTATGTAGTGAGTAGAGAATGGCAAATCTGTAGGCAAACCAAAACTTAGAAGCAAGTCCCACTGAAATCTATGAAAGGGGGGCAATCTTGCCCGTTGTTAAAGCTGATAGGCAAATTATTGCCAAAAAGTTAATTACTTGGCATTGTCATAGGGGACATATACCAAAAAAAAAAAAAAAGGATTTAAAGGGAGTGGGTTTTCCATGTGGGGGTTCCAGGGCAACTTTGAGAATACAAAAATCCTTTAAATAACTTGTGTGGGGAATGCCTTAAAGCTGGTGGTATATGGTGTTAAGGAACAGTACGATTTTTACCGACAGTCTCAGTGACAGCAGCAAAGGGGTTGACAGTTGTCAATGCAATTTGTCAATTTTCCTTATGCTTTCCAGGCAACAGCTTCCAATTCATTGACACAGTGGGAGTTATTACCTAAAACATCATGGTGCAAAATCTGGTGCAGCTCTGCATAGACACCAATTAGCTTCCAGGTTTTATTGTTAAAGCTTAATGAACAAGCTAAAGTTAGAAGCTGATTGGCTACCATGCACAGCTTCACCAAATTCTGAGTGCACCAGTTCTAGTAAATCAGCCCCTCTAGTAAATCAGCTGCTCTGTGCTCTCCCTTTTATAGTGAAGGAGCTGACTTAACCGAAATTCTTCTTATTGGCCCTTCTAAACCTGCTGGCCATCGCTCAATGGAAATGGCAGTGTATTAAAGTTTCTAAAAAAAAATCTCCTGGACAAATCTGCACTTCAAATTTTCTTTGACATTTCTATATCTAGGTATTAGCCATCATGGGGAGAAGTCTAGCTAATTCCAACTGTTGCACATTTCCTAATGGCTTTCATTTTAGTCCTGTGCGGAACTCCAGCTGTGCTAGCTCTGAAACAATCTGAGATGAAAAGAAGTGAAAACCAAAATAAACTCTGACACATTAAGGGCTGTGCTCTGTATTTCTGCTGCACCTGCAATAATATCCAGCACGTTTAGTCACAAGACAAGTCTACAACTGTCAAAATGATTTGTAGAAAATGCCTTTACAAAGTTACTTGTTTGACTAAAGTCGTGCCAAAGACTGGTAGCTTATAACAAGCATGATGCCAAAGAGAGAGACGGTATTTGAGATTCCTGTTAAAGGTCCCCCGCAGGGGCGGACTGAAAACTCATGGGGCCCCCGGGCAATAGGGGATCACGAGGCCCCTTTGTCATTGCCCAAACTCAAAAAAGCCTATGAAAAAGGTACCAGGGGCATCTCATGGGGCCCCCTACTGACCCCGGGCCCTCGGACAGTGCCCGAGTTTCCAGATGCTCAGTCCACCCCTGGTCCCCCGTATTTTTGGCCTAAAGCAGCGTCAAACCCAAATTTCATTGCAGGCCACACCACAATTATTGTTGCCGGTTGTATCTGAAAGACTAGATGTTCAGAACACCCCCCTTACATCAGATGTCAGGAACCCCACCACCAGAGGTCAAGAGTCTCCAACCCTCCCTTACATCACAGTGCACCCCCTTACCGTGTGCTGCTGCCTGGAAGATGATGGAGGAAGAGCTATAAAACAGAAAGTGCAGGGTATGGAGGACCACAAAAGGGTTGGGATCAGCTGAATGCTGAAACCAAGGGAGGCGGAGATGAGGGGGTAAAAAAGTACACATTATTCTAGGGCAGTGGTCTCAAAAATGTGGTCCGAGGGCCGGATGTGGCCCTTTGCCCACCTTTTTCTGACCAATGATGGAGCACCAATTGCCCTACTAACACCATCAATGAGGAAGTATTCTCATTGATATCAACCATGGGAAGCTTTTCCTCCCATTAAAACCAATGATGACACTGATGCCAGGCATTTTCTACTCCCACTGGCCACAGTCCGGCCCCCCTAAATCCTGAAGCACAGTAAACTGCCCCTTTGCTTAGAAAGTTTGGAGACCCCTGCTCTAGAGAATGGAACATAAGACTAGTAGGTGATTTGTAAAAATATGTTGCCTCTCTAATTCTGTTGTCCATATCTGCCAACTGGAAAATCCTTTGCCGAGCAGCCTCAAGCACAAGTATGCTGGCTTGTCATATCTTTCCTTAACATCTCCCGTTGAATCACCTAAAGTTTATGCAAACACTAGATCTACGTTTTGGTACATTTGGCATCGGGCCTCAATGTGTACAGTTTCTACAAAGTCTTTTATACACAGAGCCAGAGCTAGACTATTTTTGGTCCTAGGTAAGACCAGCTACAGTAATTGTGCTCCCCCCCTAAAAATGTTTTTTTTTTAAACAGTAGAAAATATTATAATCAACAAAACATGAAACGTCTAAATTTCTTTTGATTTGTAAAAATAAGTGCAATAAGATGCCACCAGCAATAAGATACCACCAGCACCAATATTAAACACAAAATCCGTGTCACAGACAGACTGTCTCTGTGGCTGGCAGTGGCAGGGTGACCAGTTGCAGTGAGTGGAGGATGATGGATCCACACTGACAAATCCCAGGCTGGAATTCCCCAGGCAATGAGGGAGATAAAACGCTGTGACAGCAAGCCGCTAAACTGAGCGATCCCACACAGTAACAGATCCGACACAATCCACCATCACCAACACTGACACAGATCATCAGCAGGCATAGAAGAGCAGGCTGTGAGATCATGATGATGTCACTCACTGACTCATTGCACATATGATGGATCACACTCACATAGACAAGAGACAACAGAGTCAGACATACCTTCCTCCACAGGCACAGCTCCACCTCCGCTGATTAATGGAAAGACACAGCAGTGTCTCCTCACAGGACATGGTGACTACATGTCACAGAATTCAGGGAAGTAAATGTACAGGATTCTTTACAAAGTAACTTTACAAACTTCAGGATTGTTCAGATTAATAGGAGTAGGCTGGAAATATCTGAAATACAATGTGGATGTAGCACCCTCCTAGTTTAGCTATGTGGAGCTAGACCCTAATGGCTAGTGAGGAGCTGATTAGCAGCTCAGGTGAGATAGTCAGAGGGGTCAGTTTTGGTCTGGACTTAGATACTCTGCAGGCTGGCGCCTCTGGAATTTCTGTTCTGAGGCTTTTGGAAAAGGGCCTTAGAGGCAGTGGGTAGATCTGAGGAGTGGATAGCTGCACTTTTGGAGGGACCTTAACCAATTCCCAATAGAAGGCTTGGCAAAGAGCTGGACTCCCTTAAAAGTGTTGGAGCCTGCTCAGTAGCAGGAGTGTGGTGGTGGGATAGGAGTAAGAAGCAGGAACATGTGAGGCTGGAGGAGGAAGGCAGCCAGGAGGCCTAGTTGGATGGGGCCTACTTGTGAGCCTGAAGCTGGAAAAGAGGAAAACTCAGGACTCACTGGCCCCCTAAGGGAGGACCACCTGTATGGCAGGAAAGGAGCAGCTCAGCTGATAGGCCTGGTAGCAGCAGCTATTCCCCAAGCGGTGCAGGGGAGGATCTGAGTGAGTACACCTGCACCCCCTGGGCGGATGGGGAAAGAGCACTCTTGTGGGAAACCAGATTAGCCCCCTTCTAGTGACTGTTACCCATTTAAAGGTACATGAGCCAGATCCCCTGCTCAGGAAGAAAGTATCCTGATGAAGAGGAATTCATGCAGAGTCTGGGGTAGTACAACTGGAGCTGCTGGCTAGAACGCCAACAGAAACTGTGTCTCAGAGAGCAGAAGCTGTGAATAGTTCAGAACGTTGTTCTCAGACTTCAGTTTCCTTGGGCATCCTATACACCCCTTTACCCTATCCAAGTTTAATCACCTCAATAAAACAGCAAAACCAATGCTCAAGGTCTAATTTCTGTCTGTGAATGAGAGCTTGTGTAGAAGTGCTAACTGACTGGCTGTGAAGGACTATAGGGTGACCCAAATTCATCAGCAACCCCTAAGGGGGTAGTGCTACATATAAATAAATCTATAATCTTACATTTTGACCATAGATTCTCTTTAAAAATAACTCAATTTTTGTTGATGTGAAAACAATCCCCTCTGGGTGACCCGTGTACATTGCAGGGATTTTAACAAATATTGTTGCAGATTACTACTTGTTTCAGTTCTGAAGAAAAAAGCTGTGCAAACACTTTGGGTGAGATTTACCAAAACTGATACACTCAGAATCTGGTGCAGCTGTGTATGATAGCCAATCAGCTTCTAACTTCAGCTTGTTCAATTAGGCTTTGGCAATAAAAACTGGAAGCTGATTGGTTTCTCTACAAAGCTGCGCCCACCAGATTTTGCATGCTCCAGTTTTAGTAAATAACCCTCTTTGTGTCTTTGGGTATTAATTCTGAATGGGAGTGATTAATTCATTTAATAAGATAATACACTCTTAAAGTTCTGATGGGAAAAGTTACATTTTCTGCATCACTTTAGAAGCAATTAACTCTTACGGAGCATCTCACCAAAAATTATATTTTTGTAGCAGAGGATGCCTAAAGCTTGGCTTGTATATTAGAGTTCTTCACCAAGCAGGAAATGACATTTCTGGTGGCAGTGCTGCAGTTTGACAAGGAAAAGTATTTTTTTAGAATATTAAATTACAATATGACTTGTGTAGCAATTGTATATACTAAGTTGAATTTTTTTTTTATTTGCTATTTTTTCATGAAAGAGCAGTTATCATTTAAGTACTGTATATCTTTTTTGTAAGTCTTATGTAGCACCCTCCTAGTTAGGTGCTCTGATTTGTATAGTTAGGTTAGGCATAGCTGTGTTTCTCTGCTTAACAGAGAGACTGTTAGGAAAACCTAAGTGATGGATAAGTGCTGTGATGGATTAGTTGGGTCTGCTCATGATGCTTTGGTGCTGTTTGAGTTCTGCCCGCCTTTAGAAAGCTATGAGAGCCTTCCAGAACATGGGTAGGGGCTAGGCATATGAACAGAATGAATATGGATACAGTCCTAGCCAGTTGCAGGGGAGGGCTGCCCCATTTCCTGCAGGAAGTGGTACTTATGTTCTGTGAGCACATGGGTTCAGTGTCTTTCCTGGGAGAGGATTGAACCAAGCCAGACTGGAGGCAGGCTTGACTCACCTGGCACTGGTTGCCATGTGGGCCTCAGGTGGTCGACCTGAGGGCCTGAAGTTAGAGAGAGTGACCCGGGTTCTACAGTATACTGACTGAGGGAGGGCTGTCTGCCAAAGATCTGTCTGGTATCATTGGAGGGTTTTGCTTGGAAGATTGGAAGGAGGCAACCATTCTTCCTTTTTACCTTGTGAGTACAGATGTTGAGAGATCTTGGGTATGACTCTGTGTGCTTGCTAACCCCCCCCCCGGTGCTTGATAGTCAGCATGGTTTTGAAAAGGAAAGGGAACACTGGCTAGTGTTCTGAAGAGCTTGTCCACTTGTTTCTACTGTAAAGGACTTTGCTCATCTACGTTACCTTTGGGCTCTTGCAGTCTGTTGTAACTGGCTTGTACCTGAGGATCTCAGCCCTGTAACTACTACTGCAAAAAAGGACTTTGTTCACTTCTAAACTACTTGCTATTACAATTTAAAGAGACGTCTGCTGTTGCTTTCAAACAGGACTTCAGAAGTGTTCAACTAAGAAATCAGTTAGATGTCCTCAATGTGAATAGTTCTCTACAATAAAACTCCAAAAACAAACATCCCCCAGACTGGTCATTGAGGACGAGTGAAAGAGTGTGCACCTGGCTGTGGAAAATACTTTGTACCTGGTTGTGAGGCGAAGCAAGGGGAGACCTGGGCAAACTACAAGCAGCTCCTCCGGGGGCAGTGCTAAATTTATGCAAAATTTGTTACCGGAAAATCTTATGAACAGTACTTTCTGTTTCTAGTTGACATCACTAAGCCACTGACACAAAGATAGCATCAGCATTGTCAACCTGCCCTGTGCTCGCTTTAATTTGGCTGTTGGGCTCCCAATCAGGTCTATCATATAGGCAGCCCAATGGCAAGCTGAAGGAACAAGAGTGGCAGGCCAACAGTATAGCTGCAAATTTTGAGTCCCTCAATGAGCATTGTCAGCCTGAATCTTTTGGTAAGAAGTTTTATTATCTGGTTAATATACATGCAAATTGGGTGCATTTTGAACTGCATCCAATTCGGCGGCACAGTGGCTTAGTAATTGGCACTTGGCAGTACTAGGGTCGTTGGTTCGAATCCCAACCAAGGCACCTTCCATACTCCAAAGTCATGCAGGTAGGTTAATTGGATCCTGTCTAAATTGTCCCTAGTATGTGTATGTATGAATGTGAGTTAGGAACCTTAGATTGTACACCCCTTGAGGGTTAGGGACTGATGTGAATGTACAATATATATATGTGAAGCGCTGCGTAAATTGACGGTGCTCTATAAGTACCTGAAATAAATAATAAATACATTCTCATGACATGTGAAATAACATTGGTTTCTATAGTGCCTGTTCACATATGCTCGGTGTAACCTGAGTGCAGATTCAATGGGAATTGATAAGGAGGAGACACAGCTTCCTCTTCCCATGATGAAGCCCAGGGAGTCCACTGTGCTCCATCACTGCTGTCCATTGGAGGACTTTGCAAGATCCAGAGTGCTGAGTTTGGGGCTGTTGACAGCCAGAGTCACCTTATTGCTGCCTACAGCTACATATAGACCTTTACTTATTGCATATGCTAAGAGGTACCTCTCAGGGAACATGTCACCATATCCTAGCCATTCTCCTAGAGTTCCCTGTATACTAGTTACAGTATTTTTATTCACATTGCAGTTAACACCTTACTGTATATGTCCTGTGTATTGCTGACTTTGCTGATTTATGAGTTGATTTTAGTCTAGTGGTACCGAACTCTATTCTAAGTTACTTTGGCATAGTGATTACATTGTCTAGTGGACTGTGTCTGTATCTAGCTACTGTATCCACATTTATGCTCCTACCATCATTTACTCTAACCATACTAATACATTGAGTTCATTTACCACAAAAACGGTCTTGTGTCTATTTCCTGGTACTAATTCACAGTCAAGCTAAAAATGTATCCATACTGGTGTTTTTATACAGTAAATGCTTGCAGTGACTAAGTGTGTCAGAGGGGCTGAAGTTGTTTTTGGAGCCGAGTCACAGGACAGAAAACCCCAATGACCAAGCAGCTCCTTCATGGGTAGCGCTACACCTCCAAATGCAAACAGTAACAATCCTTCAGTAGAGAGTTTATCATTCTCTCAATAAACTTACATGTGTGAGAAAAATGCAAAAGCACCTGAAAGGAACGGTGAAGGAAAAACATAAAAATTCAATCCATTCTTAAAGAACCACTGAGAGAATAATTTGCAGCCGGGTATAAAACAGATGCCAACGCTATGGTTTATGTAACCTTGGATAACATTGTAACCTTTAATTACTCCTTAAGGTAAAAAAGAAAATATTGCCTCATTAGAAATACATTGTGTGGGTACTCATGACTTCTAGGAGTTTGCATTGTGAGCAGAGCTGATACAGCTAGTATCTGTCTTGTGGAAATGTAATCTCATGGTGCTAATTGACTGTGACATAGGTACAGAACATGGGATAACTTAAGCATGAACTTTGAAATAGGTTACTATTTGCTAATTAGGTAGCAGACATAAAAAACAATCCTTCATCAAACTATTATTTACGGAGGAACTCAAATGGAAGATTCACCAGACTGCAGAATTTTTAGTAGATAGCAAAAGGGGACATAACAATAAATGGCAACAGAATTAAAAAGTAGAGACAGGGAAGGGAAATAAAGAAAATAAAAATAAAAACATATGAAAAAACAGAGATGCACTAACACAACATAGAAATAATAATAATAAGAAGGAAAGAAAGTCAGTGAGAAAAAGAAAGGGAAAGAATAAAGGGAGGGAAGGAAGAGAGAATGAACTAATGGAAGATGGAAAGGAGAAGTGAGTACAATAAAAATGATCTAAACACAAAAGCAAACATTTAATATATTGCCAATTACACTGTTCAACAGGTAAAAAGTTTTGGGCATAAAATTAGCTAATCTTACATAATTTTGGGGTG
The DNA here is from genome assembly GCF_062004578.1 of Staurois parvus. Lineage (NCBI taxonomy): Eukaryota > Metazoa > Chordata > Amphibia > Anura > Ranidae > Staurois > Staurois parvus. The sequence continues at coordinate 1,030,021 of NW_028318793.1, forward strand.
CTGAAAACGAAAATGACCCTAAAAAATATATTATGCCATTTAGGCTTTGTTATGTAGTCAATATCACTTGCTTTATATTTGTGGAAAGACATCTATCTATATAATTATTGTGCATTATGTAGTCATTACGCCTATAGTAGAAAACTTTCCGTTTACAGAAAAACTAGAGCCAATTGACAAATTTCATTGTTATATTTGAACTCAGAATGTGAAATTCATTAAGAAATGGATCCTTTTGTTTCCAAAACTGGCAAAAAATAAAAAATTGTTGAACAGTGTTGGTGTGGTAGCTACATTTGTTTTCTTTTTCCAAGCTTTCTTTGCTTTATTTTCTTCTGGTAATCCTGCACATGCTTTCTGTCCCTGGGTGTCTATGTTTCTCCTCAATATATCTATGGAGGGAGCCATGGTTGTCACCCCAGGCTGCTCTCCTGATATGGACTGCAAACACAACCACATATACATATATACAGTTGCAAGAAAAAGTATGTGAACCCCTTGGGATTACGTGGAGTTTTGCATGAATTGGGCATAAAATGTGCTCTGAACGTCATCTAAGTCACAACAATAGAAGAACACAGTCTGCTGAACATAATACTACACAAACATTAGATGTTGCCATGGTTTAATTGCACATAGCATGTAAACATTCACAGTGCAGGGAGGAAAAAGTATGTGAGGCCCTAGCTTAATGACTTCTCCCAGAGCTAATTGGAGCCAGGAGTGAGCCAACCTTGACTCCAATCAGTGTGATGATATTGGATGTGTTGCTGACAGCTGTCCTGCCCTTAAAAAACACACACCTGTTTTGGGTTTACTGGTTTCAAGAAGCACTGTCTGATGTGAACCATGCCTCGCAGAAAAGAGCTCTCAGAAGACCTACGATCAAGAATTGTTGACTTGCATGAAAGGGTTAGAAAAGTATCTCCAAAAGCCTTGATGTTCATGTGTCCACGGTAAGCCAGACTGTCTACAAATGGAGAAAGTTTAGCACTGTTGCTACTCTCCCTAGGCGAGGTCGTCCTGTAAAATGACTGCAAGAGCACAGCGCAGAATGCTGCATGAGGTAAAGAAGAATCCCAGAGTGTCAGCTAAAGACCTACAGAAATCTCTGGCACATGCTAACATTTTTGTTGACACATCTACAATAAGGAAAACATTAAACAAGAATGGAGTACATGGGAGGACACCACGGAGGAAGCCATTGCTGTCCAAAAAGAATATTGCAGCACGTTTGAAGTTTGCAAAAGAGCACCTGGTTGTGCCACAGCACTACTGGCAAAATATACTGTGGACAGATGAAACCAAGATTGAGTTGTTTGGAAAGAACACACAACACTATGTGTGGAGAAAAAAAGGCACAGCACACCAACATCAAAACCTCATCCCCACTGTAAGACATGGCGGAGGGAGCATCATGGTTTGGGGCTGCTTTGCTGCCTCAGGGCCTGGATGGATTGTTGTCATTGATGGGAAAATGAATTCCAGAGTTTATCAAGACATTTTGCAGGAAAACGTACGACCATCTGTCCCCCAACTGAAGCTCCGCAGAGGATGGGTGATGCAACAGGACAATGCCCCAAAGCATACAAGTAATTCAACAAAACAATGGCTGCAACAGCACAGAATACGCCTTCTGGAGTGGCCCAGTCAGAGTCCTAACCTCAATCCGATTGAAATGCTGTGGCATGACCTTAAGAGAGCGATTCACACCAGACATCCCAAGAATATTGCTACACTGAAACAGTTTTGTGAAGAGGAGTGGTCCAAAATTACTCCAGATCGTTGTGCAGGTCTGATCTGCAAATACAGGAAACGTTTGGTTGAGGTTATTGCTGCCAAAGGAGGGTCAACCACTTATTAAGTCCAAAGGTTCACATACTTTTTCCTCCCTGCACTGTGAATGTTTACATGTTATGTGCAATTAAACCATGGCAACATCTAATGTTTGTGTAGTATTATGTTCAGCAGACTGTGTTCTTCTATTGTTGTGACTTAGATGACGTTCAGAGCACATTTTATGCCCAATTCATGCAAAACTCCACGTAATCCCAAGGGGTTCACATACTTTTTCTTGCAACTGTGTATATATATATATATATATATATATATATATATATATATATATATATATATATATATCTTCACTACACACTACTTGCTTTGGAGCGTGATTAAAAAAAAAAATGGGGGGTGGAATAAGGAAGGAGAGCCTGGTCATAGCACTGGCCAGTTGTGTGCCTGCCTTCTCCTCCAATGATGGAATCATCTCTGCAGCACTTTGCAGAGATCAAATGAGAACAAGCTTTATGCCACAACCTACATGTTTGGAATGGGGTGTCCTTGTGCTTCCTTTCTCTTTTACATCTTATCTGTCACTAAGCAGTGGTCATGTGGAAGCAGCAAGACCTTTAGAGCAGCACTTTTCTTATACTAGAACCTCATTCTGTTGGTCTAAGAACCCATATTATCTTTTGAGGATCATATGAACTTTTTGAACTTTATAGAGTCACACTAGTACAGATACAGACACACACACACACGTACATATATATATATATATATATATATATATATATATATATATATATATATTAACAACACATGCAGCGCTACAAATGGTTAATATAAAGTAACATATAAAGTAATAAGTGATGGGCTACTGGTGCTTAGTAGTGATTGATAAGTGTCCTCATAACATGATACAATAGTCCCAAATAAGCCGTGCAAAAGTGGTTGACTCCGTGCTGCAAAGTGTCTAATATTATGCACTCACCAGAAAGCGCATAATATGCGCATTTGAGTTGTCAGACCACTCCTGGTCCTAGAAAGCTGAACCTGTGTGGATCATCTGGCAAGCTGTCACTCTGATGGGGATAACCTTTTCCTTGGCCAGCAGGGGGATTCCAGACATCCAGAGACCCTTAATAACACTGATCCAGGTTCCTCACCCAGGGCACTCATATGAGGTATCCACCAGGGTTGTAGTCTCCACCAAGTGCTTCCAGCTCTCCTGCCAGGGCTCTGTCTTCAGACTTGCAGTAATAGCTTGCAGTAGCTATTACTGCAAGTCTGAAGACAGAGCCCTGGCAGGAGAGCTGGAAGCACTTGGTGGAGACTACAACCCTGGTGGATACCTCATATGAGTGCCCTGGGTGAGGAACCTGGATCAGTGTTATTAAGGGTCTCTGGATGTCTGGAATCCCCCTTCTGGCCAAGGAAAAGGTTATCCCCATCAGAGTGACAGCTTGCCAGATGATCCACACAGGTTCAGCTTTCTAGGACCAGGAGTGGTCTGACAACACAAATGCGCATATTATGCGCTTTCTGGTGAGTGCATAATATTAGACACTTTTCAGCACGGAGTCAACCACTTTTGCACGGCTTATTGGGACTATTGTATCATGTTATGAGGACACTTATCAATCACTACTAAGCACCAGTAGCCCATCACTTATTACTTTATATGTTACTTTATATTAACCATTTGTAGCGCTGCATGTGTTGTTATTATAGTGTGAAGGTTTGAGGTTTGTGCCTTTCATGCCAGCTGCTTGCTATCCATCTCCAAGCGCTCGTTAATTATTCTTTCTGATATATATATATATATATATATATTTGTTGTATTCCAATCTTCATTTTACATAGGGCTATAAAAGTTCTCAACTGTTGAGCAGCTGTAACATCAACAGTTTTGTTATCTCTTAAGATGCATGAGGACACAGATAATCGCTATGCTTGATGTAATATATTCTACACATTTATGCACATTTCATCATCTTTGTGACTATAGCATGTCCAGGCACCTACTGGGAAATTATTGCACACTTTGGACTTCTGCAGTTAAAAAGGAAAAAAAAAAAAACAGTACACATAGTTGAATAACATGTAACCTAGCAACATGTATTATCCATCTGAAACCTTTAAGTATAAAAGCCAATTTTGCTTGTTATGATGTTTGCTAGCCAGAGATGCCTCTACTTTGTATTGGCCTGGTTCAGACTTCCATTTGCAGCTAAGCCTTAAACAACTCCCCCCCACCCCCACCCAATGAGAGGGCCTCATTTCAGATGATTGCATTCTTATTGGATGGAAAGATGGTGATTGGGTAGGGCTTTATAACCTATGGTAGGGCTTGAACCTGCAGTAGAAAAGTCAAGACCTTCATAATAAAATGTAATCAGGATCAAACGGGAGAACAGAAGAGGTTTTCTTTCCTTGGCAGCTTGTGGCAGAAAGTTTTATTTTTAAGGTTTAAGAATGATATTTGCCTGCTGTTGGCATTAGCACGGCAATACTCTTTTTTTTTATCCTGCCGGCAGATTGCACAACACCCTGTATGCGGTGTAGTCTTAGATGAACATTAAAGCAGAACTAAATGAAATGTTTTTCTTCATTTATAGACAGAGCAAGGGAGGAAATATCCCTTTTTGTTTTTTTCGGTGTCCCATTGGGGAGATTTCCCTTCACTTCCTGTACCATAGCCAAAACAAGAAGTGAGAGAAAATTCCTGCAAGTGAGGGAATCTCTAGTTGTCACCAGAACTCCTGTCCAGACTAGAAGATTTTTCTGATGCTCCTGTTCTGGCGACAACACAAAAATTGGGGTTTTATTTCATTTTCACTTTTACTGGTAAAGGTAAACAGGACATATAGGGTGAATTTCCATAATCAAGGCACAGACAGCAATAAAAACCCGAGCAATGGACGAGGACAGGCTAGTTTCACACTACTACATGTCTGCAACGTGCGCAAAAGTGTGCACTTTCCAGACATGCATAGAAATATGCTGCCATTTAGTAGTTTTGCGGCAGTGCTATTAATTGTTACTGATACCCCACATATCTGCAAACATATTCCACAAACTGCATTTTGCCACGGCACCATATTTTTGGAAAAGAACCAGGAACTTCTTTTCCGCTTTTTTCATGCATAGGACAGCTCATTGAAATGAATGGGCCTCCCTACATGTGTGAACCAAGCCTAGCACATTTCAGGCAGTTGCAGCAAGAGGGATGCTTTGTCTGGAAAAAGGTTTTAACCTACATAATTAAAAAAACAACACTGTTTTAAGCACCCTTTTGCAGTGTTAAATGGTTTGTCCCCACCTCCCTAAATGCCCTTTTTTTCTGGACAGAGTGACTGTTAAAGGGAGCGGGAAAATAACAGCTCTACTGGCAAGATTAACAGGTTATAAAACTACGCTGCACAGGGGACTCAGTAAAATAAAAAACTGCTTTTGACAAACTGTCTCCTATATGCAATTTTTTTTTTGCCAATATTTCCACTTTTGAACTCAGATAAGCTTTCTCTGCATTTTCTAGAATGCATCAAACTCTTCAAAATAAAATTAACTTCAGATTTTCAAGACGGCCAAACAACAATGTAAACATTATAGAAAATCATAATGGCCATGACCCTCTGTACTCACATTGCACGATCAGCTGAACCAGGGCTTCTCTTGGTTTGACATTAAATCCATTGTATTGACTGGTTTGACACCTGTATGTTCCCGTCATTTCCCTGGACACATTTACAATCCTTAATATTCCATCATAACTCTCCATCTGCATTGATCCATCAGGCATTGGAACCTCTTTGTCAGCTCTAGACCACATGATAATTGGCTTTGGCTTTCCAGAGACTTGACATTGCAGTTCTATTGTATCTCCTTCCCTGGCGACCATCGGGGATTTGCCTTTTGGAACGGTGAGGTTTGGTGGGACTGAAAAAAACAAAAAGGAAATGTTTGGAAGATGTAAATGCCCGGCCTAAGGTTCTTAATACAGGGTTATGGACATAAGGAGAATCCAATAATTATATATTTATTGCATACAGTTTTCACTGTATGCAATAAATATATAATCTACTAACATAAAATTACATACATTTGTTATCCTTACAAACTTAACTTTAAACCACCAACCTGCACCACCTGGTGAATGTGTAATAACGTAATATTTTGTTTGGTCACATTATCTCTCATCACAGGACACCTAGAATTTCATTTAATGGGAAGTTGCATGTGATAAATACCATGAGATTTGTGACATAATACAGTAAAGTCAATGTTTAGGACCTTTTTCACATGGGATGGAATCCGACTTGCTCAGCTGGGGATCTGTCAGTTGACCCCCTGCTGCACAGAGCAGAGTGGGCGGAAGACAGTTTCTGCAGAGTAAACACGGACAGAGCACACTGCTCTATAGGTAGACAGGGGTAAACGGACTCTGCTATCTGTTTACACATGACTACCTCTGATTTGCCTACACAGAGGAGATTAAATCTCCTTCCGTTTACATCTGCCAATCAATAGGGATGAATGGACCATCCAATTAGGTCCACCTGAAAAACAGACAGGCGGATCTGATAGGAACGGTGGTGTGAAAGGGGCCTAAGACAGCTATCAACAAAGGCTCAAAAGGGACCTAACATTAAGTGTGTTTAGGTTATCATTTATCCAGGTGACAGTATAGATAGTAGTAGTTAGTCACATTCAATTGGACTTGTTCTGCAATGCTGAAGAGGTTTATAGCTCATCCACGACACTTTGCCAGGTTAAGTGTCAGAAAAATACCCCAGCATTTATATCCACATAGGTAACAGAGACACCTTAATACAAACCATGGAGGAGTGAAAGTTATCGAACCACCCTTTTCTAGTTACATATTTCCAGCCTTGGTGCAGAAAGTCTGCAAAGGTGTTGATGCTTTGCATGACATGGCTGAATGCGTGGATAGTTGTCAAATTGTTGGGGTAGAAATGTTACAATTGTATTATACGTGGAAGACAGATGGTGCTTAAGGCCCCCACCTCTGTTTAGGGATGGTTGACCTAGATGGCCTTTTTCATGCCAGTTGTCTTCTCTGACCAAAATTTGCTATTACTCAGATATGCCATTGATAAATTCAGAGGAGGGACAGCAACACATTGATGTTGACAATGATTGATGAAATTTTGAATTATACTGTAATCCCTGTGATTATCTGAGCCACGGGGAACCACTAATAGGAAATATGTGTTGCTGTTCATTGTGTTATTTTTCCCTCTGAAGTTGCAGTGAGATTTCATCACAGTGGTGGACAGTTCAGATATAAACATTGCTTTTTACCACTAAGTTAACGATCTTGACATGATAAATAAAGAGGAATATCTTTTCTTTCCAGAAGTAAAAATTGCTCCAGGCTCTACTGGTAGACATATTATTTAGTCCTGTGTATTTTGACATGTGGTCTCTGCTGAAGGGAAGGGTCAGCGTTCAGACTGGTTGATCCTCCTTTTAACAGAAATCACCAATTTTCCAGTGCTAAATGGGCCATGAAAAATAGTTATTTTAGCTCTTTATTAAAATTATTTAACTAGCTTTATTTTAATATGTATATATAGGTTCACCTACAGAGTGGATAAAACAGAGTTTTATTGAAGTTACCTAAATTCATGAATGACGTAAAGGGTTGTTCCATCTAAAACCAATATTAATTTATGGACGAATGCCGCTGAATTGCTGACAATATTTTTCTGTCTGTTAAGGACTCAAATTATATCAATGGACTGTATCTTTAAAGACGACTTGGCATAATACTGGACAATTAAAACTAAATATAGGAGGTAAGCAACCCATTAACCATAGACCAATGATGGGTATGTCACAACGACCCTGTATCCCACCTCTCACATTCCTCTACAAAGTCTCTGGCGTGGAGTGATATGCTGAGTATTATTATTATTATACAGGATTTATATATCGCCAACAGTTTGCACAGCTCTTTACAAAATGAATGGGGAAAGAACAAAAAGAGGGCGCACAGGCCTAGTGCATTACCATAAAAAATGTTTAATAAAAAATAAAGTAGGTGTTGTACTCACAAACGACAATATAGTCAAGGCACATCATAGAAGAACAGCTGGATCAACACCGCGCTGAGTAACAGTCCACAATAGGGAGTTTAGACATCCAAAAGGCTGACGCGTTTCGAGGACTTGCCTCTTCCTCAGAGCCAACTGACCAAATGTCTGCTCCCTCTTTTATATGCTCACTACTAGTTAAACCAAAGGTCACATGGGCCGTCCTGGACACTCCCTTGTGCAGGTGGAGGAGTCACAGGGGCAATCGACATAATGTAAGTAAACACGAAAGGTCTATAAAAAATACATACACATATATATATATATACACGCACAAATAAAACCATTGAAACTAGTGACAATCATAAAATCATATGAACCATAAGAAGTGTGCACAGTGGAAAATAAATAAATAAATGGAAAGTTACACATATATAAAAAATAATAAAAATCCTTCCCTGGTGATGCACTGCACTGCTCGCCTTTAAATAAATAAATTATTTAAAGGCGAGCAGTGCAGTGCATCACCAGGGAAGGATTTTTATTATTTTTTATATATGTGTAACTTTCCATTTATTTATTTATTTTCCACTGTGCACACTTCTTATGGTTCATATGATTTTATGATTGTCACTAGTTTCAATGGTTTTATTTGTGCGTGTATATATATATATATATGTGTATGTATTTTTTATAGACCTTTCGTGTTTACTTACATTATGTCGATTGCCCCTGTGACTCCTCCACCTGCACAAGGGAGTGTCCAGGACGGCCCATGTGACCTTTGGTTTAACTAGTAGTGAGCATATAAAAGAGGGAGCAGACATTTGGTCAGTTGGCTCTGAGGAAGAGGCAAGTCCTCGAAACGCGTCAGCCTTTTGGATGTCTAAACTCCCTATTGTGGACTGTTACTCAGCGCGGTGTTGATCCAGCTGTTCTTCTATGATGTGCCTTGACTATATTGTCGTTTGTGAGTACAACACCTACTTTATTTTTTATTAAACATTTTTTATGGTAATGCACTAGGCCTGTGCGCCCTCTTTTTGTTCTTTCCCCATTCAGTATATTTGGATTCCCCCGGTCCATTTGAGGGCAGCAAGGTGTGCATGTTCCAGGACATTCTTAATGTGGTTGTAGCATCGAGTCCATCCCCAAGCGCAGGAGCATTTGTGTTTGCTGGTTCTTTACAAAATGAAGGCAGACATTACAGTTACAATACAATTTGGTACAAGAGGAGACAGAGGGCCCTGCTCATTAGAGCTTACAATCTAGGAGGAAGGGTTGAATGATACAAAAGGTAATAGTTGTAGGGGGGGATGAGCTGATGGAGGAAATAAACGGCGGTTTACTAGGTAAACAGAATGGTGGTTTACAGAAGAGCAGAGTGTAGTGGGAAAATAGTGAGCAGTATGGAGAGCAGAGCCATGGGACAGTTGTTTGAGCTTCTGAGCATGGACACTTTACACCACACCAGACACACTGGGGGTTATTTACTAAAACTGGAGTGTGCAAAATCTAGTGCAGCTCTACATAGAAAACAATCAGCTTCCAGGTTTTATTGCCAAAACTTAATTGAACAAGCTGAATTTAGAAGCTGATCAGCTATGTACAGCTGCATCAGATTCTGAGTGCACCAGTTTTAGGAACCTGCAGCACACGTCACATGTGGCCCATTTGTGTATGTGGAGCATCATTGTGCGACTATACACTGCATTATAATTTACTTGCAAATTGTATATGATCACACTACATCCACAGAAATCACTATATAGAGAGGAGGCATTTCTTGCACTGGAAGGAGGGTATATTGTCATGTAACGTTAGATGTGCGTTCGTTATTCTTGACCTCTGCACTGTGTGTTACTTATGAGTGACTCTGCACTCTGCAGCATGTACTACTTTGTGTTACTTACTACTAACCCCTGCACTCTGCATTACTCCAGAGTGCAGGCATCCTGCAACAGCAGTGGTGACCAGATCTGTGTGTTTCACTTAAGGAAGCTGGGAATAGATTGTGTACAATTAAAGCAAGATTTATTAAAAATGAAGTATAAACCCACCCAACACCTGCAAACAGTATACAAGGCAAAAGTGAAACAATATGTGGACAGTGAACCAAGTGACAGAATACCTAACAAGCAACCTAACTATAATACAATATATACAAAGGGGGAACGCTGATAAACAGGGTAAGACAGGAGATGCAAGGAACAGCCAGGGAGGTAGACCAAGAAGGTGACCAAAATTGGGATCAGGAACAGGAGGAGCAGATATAAGGTAGCGGGGTATAGAATCATGGTTGGAATCATTATCAAGGTCAAGATCAGGATCAGGAACAGAGCATCAGTAAGGTGCTAAGGGAAGCTAGAGAAGAGGTTTTATAACTTCCCAGCAGCCAGCATCAGGTGGTGACTAATTATGGACACCCAGACCAAAAGATAAAAGAGTCCAAATTAATTTAACTGATATTGTGTTAAAAGATAGCCAAAGTGTTTCGGAGGTCAAAGGAACTCCTCCTTCATCAGGACTTCAGTTAAAAATGAGAACCTTGAAAAGACTCAAAGTAAAACTTTCCTGTTTGAATCCATGCAGGGAAGCTAATTGCTTGATTAGGATTCTTGTCCAGCAGTATTTGCATAAGCAGTCAAAAAATATTTTGACATTGGCTGGCTATATATAGACACCCACTGGTCCATTGATGGACATCAAAATTACACCCTTCATATGTGGAATTCACAGTTCCACCAGCAGGCAATTCAGATCCTGACACTCCTACACTCTGCATAGTCTAGTCCTGAACCCTGCCCTGTGCATTAAATACTACTGACCCCTGCACTCTGCTTTACTTATGACCCCTGTAGTGCACATTTAATTCTGCACTGTGAATTACATGCTCTTGAACTGTGCATTCCATACTACTAGCCTTTATATTACTTACTCCTGACCCCTGTATGCCACATTATTTATTGCTGACCTCTTAGCTCTGTGTTATATACTGCTAAGCTATGAACTCTGCATTACTTACTCCTGACCCCTGTGTGATGATTGCTCTCTCAGCCTCACCCTGAACAGATTTACCAGCTAGAGAGACAGCAATCTAAGTGTCATCAAACTTAAAGTGATCATCACTGGGATTGGTTAACATCACAGTTAACCTTTTATACACAAATAGCTGCCACCACATGTTTTAAATGAAACATGCACAGTATCTGCTGTGACAATTCTGACCTTTATGAACAATCTGACATTTACTGCCACACCATACAGAAAGGTAATAAAGCTTAAAATATCATACCATTCTTCTAGAAGGCAAGGATTCTTTAATTCATATTCAGAGCATTTAGAGAACCGGCTTGACAGTTTTTAAATATTGCATGAATTAAATTTAAAAAATGCAAGAAAATATTTACAGAAAAAGATATTACAAAATAGGCACCACAACAGTAAAAAATGATTAAAAGTGAAAGGTGCATGCAAAGTTCTCCTGGATTTACGTTTTTGTGCAGAGTCCAATTTATTGCAGAGTAGTCACATATGGTGTATCAGAGTCACTGGCCCTCATAAATGTTTCTCAGAATTCTCAGTTTTAATGGAAAAGTAGGAGCTCTTAGCTGCCAATTGCAGCAGCTTTTCATGAACTCTCTTGATCTCCACCGACTCAAAAAAGCTGAGGGATGTGATGCAAGAATGCTAAAGTGTTTGATTATATTTCCAGTGGAAATTAATTATATCAGTGTTTTTGAATTTACAGTACAACAGCCAACATAGTATTGCACAAAATGATATCATGCTTTGACACACATCAGACATGATATAGATTTTATGCAGATTCTCCCTAAGATGTAATGTGACCAATTCACTTTCTGGAAATTACAGTCTAGGCATGTTTGGTACCTAATTGATCGTGATGTACTTATACATTTTATTAATATAATTTTATCATAAACAGGAGTAGAGATTATGTTTAGAATTTGAGAGCTGGGTTGTATGAAAAGGGAATTTTCCGGGTAAGTAGAGCAAGACATCAAATGTGGATTGCTTCTAATTGTTTTATGATGGCCACTAGCCATTTGTGAACAAATTAGCCATTCACAGAATGTTTTAACTACTATTTTATGAGCTTCATTAAAAGTCTCTGGCTTAATGTTGTTTACTACAGCCAAGTAGTCATTATGACATGATTTAATTAAGGTTTTCCAGAGAGTTGAAGTACTATTCATGTTACTGACCACCTTTAGCTGAGTTGTTTTATGGGCATTTTATGATGTTTTTCTTTGTGCCTTAGAATTTTGGAAAATAAGAATCGCAATGTGCATTAAAAACTACTGACCTCTGAACTCTGTGTTACTTCCTGTTGACCTTTGACCTTTGTGCTACTTCCTACTGACCTTTGAACTTTGCGCTACACTTACTACTGACCTTTGAACTTTGCGCTACACTTACTACTGACCTCTGAACTTTGCGCTACACTTACTACTGACCTCTGAACTTTGCGCTACACTTACTACTGACCTCTGAACTTTGCGTTATACTTACTACTGACCTCTGAACTTTGCGTTACACTTACTACTGACCTCTGAACTTTGCGTTACACTTACTACTGACCTCTGAACTTTGCGTTACACTTACTACTGACCTCTGAACTTTGCGTTACACTTACTACTGACCTCTGAACTTTGTTTTACTTACTGCTGAACTCTTCAAACCTCCCGTATGTTTTAATAGGCCTTCCTAGGTTATTACGAAAAAAAAAAAGCTTTATTTCATGTTATTCAGGTAGACCTCCACCTCTCCCAGGTTGCTTCTCCTTGTATATGCATATACACAGTTGCGGTGAACACCAGAATTCAAAGTGAACAAAATATCCTATGTACATGCAAATTTACCTTACCTGTAAAAGTGAAGCTTGTCCCCACTTCTCTCACTTTCCAAACCTTACTAAAGGCCACGGAGTCTGGCCATCATATTAAAAGGAAAATACAGAGGCTCTGGTGGGGATGGAGGAGGGGCCAAGTTTGAATTTTTTACCGGAAAATATTAGATGTACTATAAATATAAATAACACCATCTATATCACTGGATCTACTGCTCACATTGACCAGTGTTTTCCATTATACATTTGAAGGATTCACATTTGTAACCAGGTTACCTGGTTATTACTATGTATTTAATAATTATATTATTCAATTGTTTAAGAAATCATTCACACCATATCCGTTGAGCAGCAGGGATCTGCACAGAACACAAGCTCAATGCACATGGAAAACAATTGTTTTCTATGTGCTCTGTTGACACCACAAGGCTAGGTTCACACTGTGAGGGGTTGGATTCGGGTATTGCAGATGTTCCCGTACCCGCAACCACCCGCAGCCAAAACCCGCTGCTCTCGCCAAGCTGCCATTCATTCTTAATAGCACTCCTACGCATCTCATCCCACAGTGAGTTTACGGGTGCAGGAACCAAAGGGACATAGCATGGTGCAAAAGCACTATGTGATTTCCCTGCGGCCATAAAATGGAGTACCTTTTTTTTTAGCGGGAGATGCAGGCACAGCAACCCATTCAAATGAATGGGCTTCCCTGCCTGGGCAAACATGGGCCACATACCAGAAAGAAGTGTGAATCTGGGGTAATGCAACATTGAGGTGCATTATGATGTACTGCATAAAAAAAATCAACGTGTGCCTTTTTACGCAGCACAATCTACCTCACTACATAGCAATGCATCGGAGCCCAATGTGCAGTAATGCATAAATGTAAATAAAGTATCATTTTGTTACACTTCAAAAAAAGTTAAATAAGTTCCCCTTCGGGATACCCGTATATAGGGTGGCACATGTAACATGTTCCCAATGTTGCAGCCGCTGCCCGATTTCCCCTCCCCCCTTCTGTGACAGCAGTATGGACATAAGTTCCCCATACCAGCTGTCTTTTTTTTAACCACTTGCCCTCCAGAGGATTTACCCCCCTTCCTGACCAGGCCATTTCTTGTGATACGATGCTACATTGCTTTAACTGAAAATTGCGTGGTGATGCAACCCTGCACCCACATGAAATTTGGTTCCTTTTTTCCCCACAAATAGAGCTATCTTTTGGTGGTATTTGATCGCCTGTGCATTTTTAATTTTTTGTGCTATAAAGACTGACAATTTTGAAAAAAATAAACAATATTTTTGACTTTTTGCTATTAAATATGTTCAGTAAAAAAAAAAAAAATAAATAAAATGTCATCATAAATTTAGGCCAAAATGTATTCTGCTACATGTCTTTGCTAAAAAAAATTCCAATACGTGTAAATTAATTGGTTAACGTGAAAGTTATAGCATTTACAATCGGCGGTATATATACACTGGAATTTTTTTGTATACTAGTAATGGTGGTGATTAGCGACTTCTAGCGAGACTGTGGGACTGCGGCGGGCATTCTAACACTAGGGAGAACTGGCTTGGTGTCACTGACATCCCCAATGACACCAATACAGTGATCAGTGCTAATAAAAAGCACTGACACTGTAGTAATTGCACTGGGCAGGAAGGGGTTAACAACTGGGGAGATCAAAGGGTTACCTGTGCTGTTTTACTGTGTGCTGTGTGCGTGTTTTCCACTGTAAGCACACTGCTATGCCAGGCCATACAAAGCAGTGTGCTGTACAGGAGCTGACAGGGGAGAGATCTGTGTTGTTTATACAGTACACAGGTCTCTCCCCCGTCAGAGATGCTCAGCTATCACCAGGTGCTGGCGAGGAATTACTGCCCAGGACCTGGTGATTGACAGCCGAGGCCGTGAATGGCGGCGCACGCCCCCTACCCGGAACTGCAAAATTACACACATATATATATATATATATATATATATATATATATATATATGTGATTTTGCGCACATGTGCTGACCTGTAGCTATATTACTGCTATAGGGTGACGCATAAGCGGTTAAAAACAGCAGCCATGTGGGGCTTCACCCAGACGGCTACGTCATTCATTCACAGAGTTCTGTGAATGAATGAACTATAAGTCCCGACAGCCTTAGCGATTGTGGAGCTCCTTGGTAGTTCATTGATTCCTGGACGGGAAAGCAGATATGTTAACAGATCTGCAGGAGACCTTCATTGCATCAGCCATCTGATAATCGCTGGTGCAATGCTTTACGGGCACTTGCAACCAATAATAATAAATGCACATTTTTTTACCTGCAAAATAGTGTGCATTTATAATTTTTTGGCAAAAAGTGATCCTTAAAAAAAAAAAAGACAAACAGTGCAATACATTGTAACAACATATCACACAGACTCTACTCAATGCACATGCATTTGAATGCATGGGCTGGTGTGAATGAGTCCTAATGTAGTGAGTCAGTCGACAGTAAGTGGATGCAATACTCCATACCAGGGACGGACTGACAACTCATGGGGCCCCTGGGCAATAGGTGATCATGGGGCCCCTTTTGACCTTGGCCAAATTAAAAAAAGCCTATGAAAAAGATACCAGGGGCATCTCATGGGGCCCCCTACTGACCCCGGGCCTTCGGGCAGTGCCCGAGTTTCCAAATGATCAGTCCGCCCCTGGTCCATACTTAGAAAATAATCTATCTCCCTCTCCCCCTCTCCAGACTCGATGGACCATTTGATCTTTTTCTGCTATCACCCTTTTTTCTGTTTCTAACTCTTATGATGGGAGCAATTTCTGCAGCTGAACATCATATGAATACTGAGAAACAACTGCAGCAAAATGGAAAATTTGATATATAAATAAAATATCAGATTTAACAGACTTTAAAAAAGGTGAATGTGATTGCATATTTTGTGTTATTTTTTAGATGACAATTATTTTACCTTCATCTGCAACCTGTAATTCACACCACCAATTTTACATTTGTTTGCAATTCGGTATATGCCTAGGCATTCTTTTTATTAATGCGAGGTGCCTCAAAGCATTGGACATCAGTCAGATTTAAAAAGAAAAAAAATCACATTTGGGTTATTTAAAAGGAGCTGCTAAGCTATTATTAGAAGCTTGCCTTCAGCCATTTCTCATGTAGAAAGTGCATGGGTCAGTGACTGGGAAATCAGCGGGTGCATGAAGGAAGGAGACTTCACGTATATAATCAGCATCACTGCAGTATACTTGAAGTGTGAGTAGCATGTCTTGTAGCTGCTCCATCCCGGCTCTCCCAGCAGGTGATGCTGCTGTATTACGGATTCCTAGACCCAAGCCGCAGAGAAGCTGAGCGATCATTAAACCACCGAATATTAACATGGAAAAGCTCTCAGTTCTGAGGAAATACATTACGGTCAATGCTCAGACACGAAAGGATTGCTCGCTATTTGGACTTGGAGCAAGGGCGGGCAGTAACCCATGGCAACTTTCCAAAATCAAGTTATAAAAAGGTTTTGATTGGTTGCCATCATCTTCTTAAAACCACTAATCTTGTCACAGTTATTAATTAAGGTCAATGACCTTTAATAGGCAATTACATGGTATGCTGCATATTTTTACTTTTTTTTTCTTCTTTTAATTGAACTCTTTGTGTTCATGAGTATTATAGTGCTTAATGGTTTTCATTCATTTAAAATGGTTTCATAGCATACATTCTTACTTCCAGGATATATATATCTATATATATATACACATACATACATACACACTGAGGAACAGAAGTATTTGAACACCCTGCGATTTTGCAAGTTCTCCCACTTAGAAATCATCGAGGGGTCTGAAATTCACATTGTAGGTGCATTCCCACTCCGAGAGACAGATTTAAAAAAAAAAATTCAGGAAATCACATATGATTTTTAAAGAATTTAAAGAATGGGGTAGGGAGTTCCAGAGGATGGGTGACGCCCTGGAGAAGTCCTGGAGGCGGGCATGGGAGGAGGAGACCAGGGAACTAGAGAGAAGGAGGTCTTGTGAGGAGCGGAGAGTGCATGTTGGGTGGTATTTTGATATTAGGTCGGTGATGTAGTTTGGGGCAGTATGATGGACAGCTTTGTACGTCAGTGCTAGCAGTTTGAATTTGATCCGTTGGGCAATTGGAAGCCAGTGGAGGGATTGGCAGAGGGGGGTGGCAGAAACGGAGCGGTTGGTGAGGTGGAGGTGTCTGGCTGCCGTATTCAGGATCGACTGAAGCGGGAATAGCTTGTGGCAAGGCAATCCAGTGAGGAGGGAGTTGCAGTAGTCGAGTCGTGATATGATGAGGGAGTGGATGAGCTGCTTAGTGGTTTCTGGGGTTAGGAACGTGCGGATTGTGGTGATGTTGCAGGGGTGGAGTCTGCAAGAGTTTGTTAGTGATTGGACTTGGGGCTGGAAGGATAGATTGGAGTCAAGTATGACACCCAAGTACTCTGGCTTGTGGGGCGGGCCTGATAGTGGCATTGTTGGACGTGATGGAGAAGTCGATGGGGGGTGGTGTGCGGGCTGGGGGGAAGATGAGGAGCTCAGTTTTGGAGAGGTTCTAAGGCATGCAGACTGCTTCTACAAACATTTGTGAAAGAATGGGTCGCTCTCAGGAACTCAGAAAATTCAAGTGTAGTACCATGGTAGGTTGCCACCTGTGCAATAAATCCATCCATGAAATTTCCTGGCTACTAAATATTCCACGCTCAGCTGTTAGTAGTATTATAACAAAGTGGAAGAAACTGGGAACAACAGCAACTCAGCCACCAAGTGATAGGCCACATAAAGTGACAGACTCAATAGCTACAGACCTCCTAACTTTGTGCGGCCTTCAGATTAGCCCAACAACAGTGTGTAGAGAGCTTCATGGAATGAGTTTCAATGTCCGAGCAGCTGCATCCAAGCCTTGCATCACCAAGTGCAATGCACAGTGTTAGGTGCAGTGGTGTAAAGCATGCCACCACTGGATTCTAGAGCAGTGGAGACATGTTCTCTGGAGTGACAACTGACGCTTATTTGGCAATCCAATAGATGTGTCTGTGTTGGTGGTTGCTAGGAGAACGATACTTGCCTGACTGCATTGTGCCAAGTGTAAAGTTTGGTGGAGGGAGGATTATGGGGTGGCGTTGTTTTTCAGGGGTTGTTTTTCAGGGCTTCACTGGGCTCCAGTGAAAGGAACTCTTAAGGCATCAGCATACCAAGACATTTTGGACAATTTCATGCTCCCAACTTTGTGGAAACAGTTTGGGGATGGCCCCTTCATGTTCCAACATGACTGCACACCAGTGCACAAAGCAAGGTCCATAAAGACATGGATGAGAGAGTTTGGGGTGGAGGAACTTGACTGGCCTGCACAGGGTCCTGACCCCAACCTGATAGAACACCTTTGGGATGAATTAGAGCGGAGACTGCGAGACAGGCCTTCTTGTCCGACATCAGTGCCTGACCTCACAAATGCGCTTCTAGAATGATGGTCAAAATTTCCCATAGACACATTCTTAAATCTTGTGGGACAGCCTTCCTAGAAGAGTTGAAGCTGTTATAGCTGCAAATGGTGGGCCAACTCAATATTGAACCCTACAAACCAAGACTGGGATGCAATTAAAGTTCATGTGTGTGAAAAGGCATGCGTTTTCGAATAAATGCAGAAATTGTGATTGGACGTTTGGCGTTTGCTATAAGCAATAATACTTTTTTTTTTTAGCAGGCAATGGGAGAAGCAAATAAAATTCTAGGTTGTATCACTAGAGGGAACACCAGCAGGAGGAAGGAGGTCTGATTCCACTATATAGATCTTTTCTTATCTCTAGAGGGATCACCAGCAGGAGGAAGGAGGTCCCGAGCACTCTGCATGATATGGATCTTTATATCACTAGAGGGATCACCAGCAGGAGAAAGAAGGTTCTGCTTCCTCCATATAGATCTTTAGTTATTACTAGAGTGGTCACCAGCAGGAGGAAGGAGGAGCAGATTCCCATATGTAGATCCTTTAGTTATCACCAGAGGGGTCACCAGTAGGAGGAAGTAGGTCCTGATTCCTCCATAAAGATCTTTATTTAGACCTCATTTAGAATATTGTGTCCAGCTCTGGAGACCTCATTAAAAAAAAATGGCAAGATAGGATGAGTCCAAAGATGGGCAACAAAATGGTGAAAGGTCTGATGGATAAAACATATCAGGAGAGGCTTCAGAAGCGTAATATGTACATTACTGAAAAAAGAAGAGAAAGGGGAGACATTAGTGAAACCTTTAAATACATGAAGGGTGTGAATAAGGTTCAGGAGGACAGAATTTTCAAGAACACAGAACCTAAGATCAAGAACATGGGGACATGATCTGAAGCAGGAGGAAAGTGCAAAACCAAGCTTATTTTTTTATTACTGAAAGATCAAAGACTTCCAGCAGAGGTAGTGAGTCAGGCAACAGTAAGAGAATTCAAGCATGCTTGGGACAAACACAGATCTATATCCAGGCAAAAATAGTTTAACAAAAACCCAACACCTATAAAAAAAAGGAGACACTCGATGGGCCACTTCGTCTTTTTTCTGCCATCATTATTCTATGTTTCTAAAAAAGTGATTTACAAAAAACCCACAAGCATGTTTTTTCCCTTAAACTGTCCAATTCAGTTTTGTTGCCACAAGAAAATTCTATTACGCTTAGGACAAACACAAATCTGTACTCAGACAAAAGGAAAAAAAAGTTAAATACAATATTTAATAAAAAAAAGTGGGGCTGGCTCGATGGACTACCTGTTCTTTTTGCCATCACTCTTCTATGTTTCAAACATATTTTTCATAAATGACTGCAAGGCCAAAGTGGAAGAGATGCAATAATCCTACCAGCATGTTTCCAGTAGTAAATCAATCTATCTATCTTTTATTGAATCACATGTAGTAATACATGCCTATTTAATAATACATGCAATGAGAAACGCTTTGGGAGCAGAGGGCAAAAAAAACAATCAGAATGTAGTGAAGCCACTAAATGAATCAACCAAGATACTGTGAGCTACATACTGTATGCAGTCATGGTCTTTATTTGAGGAACATAAAGGCAAAAAAGCACACTGCATAAATAACACCTTAAAGTTTATTAAAAAAAAAAAAAGTTTCATGGATGATGGCGCATTTGTTTTTAATGCGGTATATGTCTATATTATATATATTGTGTTTCTAGATATCATTCACATGTATTCCTAAGGAAGATCATTTGAAATGTGGATTGCATTGGACTCCAATATAGACATTTTTGTAATGCTGGTGTTTTTTCAACTATATGTTTTTATTCAATGTAAATTCCATTTCTTTTGTATAACCTTGTAAGTATATTGCTTTTCTACTCTAGAACAAGTTGGATTCCATAGCAAATTAATTTTCCTCAAATTTAAAACCTGCAGTGGAAGAAAGAAATCTGTCATGGATGAAGGTCAGTTATTCTTTCAGCCACTGACATAACCGTCCAGCTGTTGTCCACCAGTTAGATTTCTTGTTTTTACTTGAAAGGCTAAAGCTGATTAGTTGTTATAGGCAACAGCTCCATATGGCAGCAGCTTTCATAAATCTTCAAAGTAGACTACGATGAATAAATAATGGACAAAAGGAAATTAAAAATTTCAGTTCATAGCCCAAAAATACATTTTAACGTATTCTAAAAACTGCTGGAAGGAAAGTAACCACTAATACTAAACATCATTGATATATGGATTTGGTTACACTTCAATGGCACTGTGCTTAAAAAAATAGCTATTGCCAAATACTACTGGACTCATTAAAGCAGGACTAAAGGTAAAACCTTCTTTTTTTCATATTGAATACACCAATTCAGAGTTATAACCCCTTTTGTTTTTTGCTATCTGTGTCATATTGGGAATATTTTCCATCACTTCCTGTCCTATAGCCAAAACATGAAGTTCTCAAAGTGAGGGAATACTTGGCTATCACCAGAACTAGTGTCCCCATTGGAAGGATTCCCCTATATTTCTGTTCTGGTGACAACCCAAAATTTGGGATTTTCTTCCATTTTTGATGATGTCAATAAACAGGACAAATGGAGAGGGTGAATCTGCTTAATGGTGACACAGCAATAAAAAAAATGATACAAACAGCATCCTTAGCAATCAGAACTCATGTTACAGAGAAATTATATGTGGAAAATTCATTCTTATTAATGCTTGGAGTTTCCGTACTTTGTGCATTCTCATTACTGAATGGCCTTTGTATTCCAAACTACTTTTTTTTCTGAAATTTGTTGGATGTTTTAGAATCTTCTTTATGTATGACAGCTTTGAAGTCTTCTTTTTAGAAACAGGCTGAGCTTTGTAATGGGTGGTGCTGTCAATTGTGCAATCTTCAATAAAATGGTATTTCTAAAAGCATCCATTACTTCTTCTATATCTATCTCTTTCTTTCTCAACCACGACCCCCCCCCCCCAAACCCTTCCCCCACGCACATACCCTCCACATGGCAACAAATAATGGGTGTGGTCAAATATCACTAACAGTGGGATGGTCTTAAAAGGGCATTAAATACCAGCAGTGCACTCCTTGGGGGGTGCAGATTGGGGAGGGGGGCTGGGGGGTGTTACGTACAGAATGCAGGGTTCAGAGGTGTGCTACCCACACAGTGCAGAGTTCAGCCTTCTACAGCTGCTTACATCTGCATCCCCATCCATCTCTTTCACCCCTCTTCAGCTCTGACCTCTGGATGCAACCCCCCCCCCCCTTAAAAGCTCTACCATCTTCCACATGTCTAAGTTTTGTTGATATTATAAGCTGAAGCACCCAGCTGGCTCTAGTACTTTCCTGCACACTGTAGGTGGCTCTGCCCCGCTCACCTGCAGAGAGATCATCCAGAGGGGTGTCGGCATTGGAGCTGAGTGTTGGAGCCATTGGGAGACAAGCTTTCCCTTGTAAACACAGGAGCTGAACTTCTGTGTTTACAAGTGATAGTGGTGAGCAGGAAGTAGAGGGCCTGAGCCAGGGGTGATGGAATGGAGTTTCACCAAGTTTCAGCTGTAAAAAAAAGCTATATAATATACTGAAAAATATTAAAGCATTTGCAAATGTGAGCTTTATTTTTTAAATTACAATAATAATTCATATAATAATAGTTACAATAATAGTTAAATAATAACCATGTTATATACTCTTCTGCTCTGTATTGCACACAGCAGCCCCCTGCTCCTCATCTTCTGTGTCTACCCCCTAGCAGCTGCTTGCTATGGGGGGCATATGTGCAGGCCCACTCCCAAGCTGGGTTCTGTTTGTCCATAGGCAGTGTGGCTCTGCCCCACCCCAACTCTCAGCTTAAAGGATTTGACTAACAGTGTAGTGTAGTGAGAGTAGAAAGAGGGGAGAGAGGACGAGCAGTCAGACACTTCTTGCTCCCACCAGCCTGCATCCTCCAGAGCACCATTGTGTAAGACAGCACAGTGATGAAAGGTACAAATCAGAATTGCTGGATTCCATATGAGATTAATCTCACAATAAAATAGCTCTAATGAGTGCAATAGCTCTAATGAGCGATTTTAAACTGAAATCAAAGTGTCACACCAAAGTATTAGGTCCCAGGTATGATTTTACTCTAAACATATATAGCGTACCTGGGAGCCTGTTCCCTCTAAGGACCACCACCCTACAAACACTAAGAGGCAAGAGGAATTCTCCATAAACTACGAAAAGTTCCCCTTAAATACAGTTGTCACAAGAACTGGTAATCTCACTGGGTTACCCACACCTTTTGTTTTTGCAATGACTCTAAAATTTTGGATATCCCCTCACTTCCTGTCTTGGAGACAATGGTCACCAGAACAATCCCCAAGCGGTGGCACACAAATCAATAAAATCTTGACAGTGGGGCTAACCATTAACCAAATCTATGATTTCAGGAGCTTTAATCTCTACTGTGTGACTCTACTATACATAGTGGTGGAGCCCTATTTCCAGCTCCACATTGCATCAAAATAGTGTCTACTAGTTCCTGTGTTGTGTCTTCATCCCCTGCCATTTACAAAGTACAGCAGAAGTGCGGCATTGTATATGTGTTAAAGAATTTAAAAACCTAAAAATTGCTGTGTCTGGAGTTGGGCTTTAACCAGTTCCCAATGGCCATACGCATATATGTGGCCTCTTGACAGGTGGGCTTGAAAGCAGAGCTGCCACAGAAACACTTTACTGTGCTGAGAGCATGCTCCCGGCACAGTAACTGACAGGTACAGGTTAGCTTCTGATGCATACGTGTGATCGGGAGCTTTCCGATCAAGTGACCACTGTGACTGCCAATCACAGTGGTCACATGATTGGAATACACACTTCTGTCTCCCAGCATTTAGAACCTGTTAAAGGGCCAGGAGCTGGCAGTAAGAAGAGGTTTAAGTTCAACTATGAACCGCTAAACTGTCATTCTGTCCTAATCAAGTGTACTCAAATATCCACCCGCTCTTGATAAATTCTTTTCTTTTGAGGTCTAATAATCAGATAGGCCTACACTTTAAGACTAGATTCACACTGACAGGTGTTTGTGGGAATCACAAATGTTCCCGCACCCACAGCCAAAACCAGTTGCTCTGTAGAGACGCGTGGGACTGCTATTCATTCTTAATGGCACCCCCATGCATCTCAACTCCACCCCCTGCTAACTTGTCGACCTCCTCCACTCTTCCTACCACTCCATCCCCCACAGCTATCTCCTCCTGTGCCACCATCCCCTCCCTCCTAGATTGTAAGCTCGAAAGAGCAGGGCCCTCAATCCCCTCATGTTTTGCATTGTATTGGTATTGTTCTGTCACATGTTCTGTCCCCCTTTGTAATGTACAACGCTGAGCGAACTATTGGCGCTTTATAAATACTGTATAATAATAATAACCTGCAGTGCATTTGCAGGTGTGAGAACTGGAGGGAAATTGCATGGTGCAAAAGCAGATTTTGAAAAAGGTGCAAGCACCTTTTTTTTACAGACACCGAAACCTAGGCTTATAGCACAGTTCCACCTTTTACTATACTATTCTTAAAGCGAGTTCCACTCAAAAGCAGAAGCTCTGCTTATTTGCCTCCTCCCACCCTCCACTGCCATATTTGGCACCTTTTGGGGGGAGAGGGGAGCAGGTACCTGGTGTTGACAGGTACCCACTCCCACTTCCGGCTCAGTATGCCAAAGCGAAGTTCAGCCCCCCTCCGTGCTCCCGCAGTCTCCTGGGAACTTTCCCAGGTCTCAGGAGACTGCCAGACCAATCAGGAGGAGCAGAGCGACTCGCGCATGCGCAGTGGACACCAGGCTGTGAAGCCGTAAGCTGTCACAGCCTGGTGCCCACAGTAAAGATCCCGGCGCTGTGAAGGACAGAAAGAGAGAAGGGACTGCGTGGGTGAGTACATCGCTGGACTCCATGACAGGTAAGAGCGTGTACAGTTTGTGTAGCTGCTGACTTTTAATTAACACAAAAACAGCTGGAACTCCACTTTAAGCAATACAAAAGGTCCTAAGTTTCCATAATGTAATTTGTATGTTTGCTAAATGAAACAGTAACAAGATACAATATTAGTTTCATGCTAGCATTCTATTTTTATTATCAGCAGCGCTGACACTGATCTCTGCTGATCTCCTGGGAATGATAATTGTTAATGAACAATCCAGACCTGTAAATACAGACTGTCATACAATCATTTTTTATTTTAGTAATATAAGATTAGGGTGGTTAGAAAATCAAATAGTGTTTTGCGATTATTTAAACGTCATGATAGCAAGTTATATTAAATCAAAGGGTAATACAACAATATTTGACTAATAATTATGCATGTGTTGCAAAAAATGTAACTCAGTTTACAAACAGCAAATCAGAAAAAGATAATGGAGGAGGTGCAAAAGACAAGAAAAAGAAAGCATGAGGGGAATTTGGACAAAAAAAACAGGCTGAGAAGACAAGACTAGATTAAGGTGAAAAGCAATTGTCTTCTAAACCTATCCATAGATAGATAGAATTTTGAAGGAAAAGTCTTAGGAAACTCGTATGAAAATTCTCAGAGCATTCAAATGTCATTTGAATGATTTTGTTTGCTTTTATCATTTGTTTTATTGAATGAATTGGTTTTGAATTACCAACGAAAACCACATAAACTGTTTAAAATTTGTTTGTTCGAGAAAAATTTTCCATCCTGATCCTTAGAATTTTTTCGTCACTGTGGTTGAAAATGAACATCAATTTGACCCTCAAATGTTCAAAAAAAAAATAAACCTTCATAGAACAAGCTTTTTCTCATAATTTTTGTTCAAAATCCTACCCAAAGCATGTAGGCTACTAGGGGCACATTTAGATGTCTGGCAGGGGCTGTTGCTCCTCTAAAAAAACAAAGGAGAGATCCATGCTTGGAATGCTTTCAGAGGTGTTTGACAGGTGGTAAGGAGTTGATTTGCCTCTTCACTGCCTGATTTAACCCTAAAATTACATGTGGTTGCAGTGCAGCCCCATAGAATTGCATTAGTTGCATTCACCGGTGGCACCACCCGCTGAAAGCGACATGCTGTTCAGGTTTTGCTGTATGTGTACAGTTCTGAGTGGATCTATGTTAGAGTTCAAGCAGGCGAATGGGAGGGGGGGGCTTTGAAGTACAGCAGTAGATGTAAATGAAAAAAAAAAAATAAAATTAAAGAACCTCCCCTCGCGCTACTATAAGTGAGAAAGACTGAAATCTAGAATAAAACCAATATAATAGTTGAAAGCAGCCACCACCAAAATGTGCAATCACTACAGTGTTTCACAAACTAATTTTTTATTCTTTATATATATATATATATATATATATATATATATATATATATATACACACACACACACACACACACATACACACCGTTGTGCTCAAAAGTTTGCATACCCTGTCAGAAATTGTGAAACTTTGGCAATATTGAAAATATGGCTGATCAGGCCAAAAAAATGCTCTTTTATTGAAGGATGATGATCATATGGAGTCATTTATTATCAAATAGTTGTTTGACTCCTTTTTAAACCATAATAACAGAAATCACCCAAATGGCCCTGATCAAAAGATTACAGAAGCAGCCTGTATTTTTCTTGTGGTTACCTATGGGTTTCCCTTTGTATCCTTTTCCATCTTTATAAAGTTTGATTACCTTGTTATGCAGGACTTTTGACAGTTCTTTTCTGATCC
Organism: Staurois parvus; assembly: GCF_062004578.1. Taxonomy (NCBI): domain Eukaryota; kingdom Metazoa; phylum Chordata; class Amphibia; order Anura; family Ranidae; genus Staurois; species Staurois parvus. The sequence continues at coordinate 1,055,919 of NW_028318793.1, forward strand.
CCCTGGCTCAGTATCTAGCCTAGTCAGTGCTTTCACATAAGAGCTAGCAAACTCATTGACTATTTATACACTGACACTAATTGCAATTTAAAAAGCCACAGATGTGGGACATTAACCTCTAATTGGCATTTTAACCCGTGTGTGTCACCTTGTGTGTCTGTACTAAGGCCAAACATTCCAGGGGATGGAAACTTTTGATCCGGGCCATTTGGGTGATTTCTGTTATCATTATGATTTAAAAAGGAGCCAAACAACTATTTGATAATAAATGGCTTCATATGATCATCATTCTTCAATAAAAGAGCATTTTTTGGCATGATCAGTCATATTTTCAATATCAATGCCAAAAATTCACAATTTCTGCCAGGGTATGCAAACTTTTGAGCACAACTGTATATATACACACACACACACACATATATATATATATATATATATATAGATACACACACATACTGTATATACTAAGCAGGTGAAGCGCTTCCTCTAACCAATTATTACTATTACAATGATTACTATGATTAAATATCATTATACCAGTATATGCAAATGAGAGCTTGCAAGCTTTGGAATATGAAAGGATTGTGAAGGTGATCAGGATTTTCACAGGAAGATTGGATGGTGTATGGGACTCTTAGATTGGATGTTTTTGTTATTTTAGCTTCTTTGCACATTTCATGGTCCCTTGAAGATTTTAATACATATACAGTATATGAGGATATAAGATTTATATTGCTTATCACTTTGTTTTATTTTTTTTTTTACATATTCTCATTTACATACTGTATATTGGTATAATGATATTTTAGCAATAAATGCTTAGAGGAAGCACTTCACCTGTTTAATATATACATGTGACCAGGAGCGGACTGACCATTTGGAAACGCGGACACTGCCCGAGGGCCCGGGGTCAGTAGGGGGCCCCATGAGATGCCCCTGGTACCTTTTTCATAGCCTTTTTTGAGTTTGGGCAAGGACACAGGGGCCCCATGATCCCCTATTGCCCGGGGGCCCCATGAGTTGTCAGTCTGCCCCTGCATGTGACTGAAGCATTAGACATCTAAACTAATGGCAGAATATACAAACCAAGGGCTGTGTGTCTTCTAGAGCTGATCATGTTGTAAAACTTGTTTGTGCAGAATCACATACAGCATACATATGCATTGATTTGTGTCTTTTATATCTGCCCAGATTTCAGATTTAACCCCCAAAAGGAAAGTATGTACAGAAGCACTTGTAGTGTGGCTGCCCACATCTTTGACAATTTTTGGGGGGAATCTTAGTGTCGATTTAAGTGCCTTGTTCCCAATCAACTAAGTTGCAGGATTTAAAACTGGAAAGAAATAAAAGAAACTAAAGGAAATATATTTTTTTCCAGCAGGTATTCTAGAGCAGAAGTTCTCTGTATTTGTAAGACTGTCTGTATTTATTTTTGTAAGCGATTGCAAGTAGTAAAACATTTGTTTGAAGTGACAAAAAGGCATTGAGGTGGGCAACTGATGTTTAACTTGGAGGTATTGTTAAATTGAATCCCTTTAGGGGAAATAAAATAGCATATTCTGTAGAGGCCTTTCGTGAGTCACCATCTAAAGTTCTCTGAGCAAATACCTGCAGGGAATTCAGGGGTTGAGCTGTGAATTAAAATAAAACTCCCGTTTCTTTTTTAAAATAATAAAAAATACATAGCTCAGGAAAAATAAAAATGCCTTCACCTCCAGTCCAAAGTGGTCACCCATAGTATATCCTACCACCAGGTGTCTCCAAGCTTTCAGTTTAAATTATGGCCCACCTTATTCAACCCACTTCCTCTGAGCCCAGGCTGATGTGTGTGTGATAGCGTTGGACCAATCGAAGTGAAAATTGGTTCAGATGGATCTATCGTAAAGTGATTATTCCTTCAAAGAAGCAGATCTATGGATACAATATTTTGGTGGGTGGACCCTGTTGTGGTCCCAGACTGCTACCTCTTTGGTAGCAGCATTAGGAGCTCTCACCAGACAGTATATTCTTGTGTACAAAGAAGTGCCTTGTACAAAAGTTCACCTCACTTGAAGGACTTCTTGAAAGACATTTAATAATTAAGAGTATCCACTGCAGCCAACACGTTTGGGGGAAGTCTCCCCCCTTCTTCCAGGCTTGAGCAGTCAATATTCATAAAATCATAAGAGAATGCACTAAGAAACCTTGGTTAAGGCTTGCTGAAGACTAGGACGATAGTATAAAGCCTGTTTTTCACATGGGCTTCAGCTTGTATAAGAGAAATATGAACAGCAAGTTTATTTGAAACTTTCCACAAGCTTTTTCAAAGCTCTCAGCAAGCTTTGGGCAGCTTTGAAGCCTTTAAAGTACCCTTCAGCTCCCTTGCAGAAATATTATGCATATAACTTAATAGGAGTGCTGATTGCCACTTTAAACAAGCTGTTACCAGGCTTCAGCAGGCTTTCAACAAGCTTCAAGTAGCACTGAAGCCTGCTAGCAGCTTGTTTACAGTGGCAATCATCACTTCCATTAGGAGCCGTGTATAACATTTACAAACTGGAGCTTTTAGGTAACATAAAAGCTTCAACAAAGCTTACTCTGCAAAGCTTTGTAAAAGCCTGCTGTTCACAGTGCTCTTATACAAGCTGAAGCCTGTGTGAAACAGACTTAAAGGATACATTTACAAAAAAAAAAAAGCAATCAGTAGGACTCCTGCAGACTGTCAGTGTAAGCCGTCTGCCTGTTCATCGTATGTGCAGGGAGTTTTGCACTCACAGAAAGAATCAATGAACTACTTCAACACTCAACAGTGCTGTGGTATCTCATTAAGAACTACAAGTTGGCAGCTGCAAAGGATGTTGGTACTTGTAGTTTATTCATTCACAGAACATGTTCCATCTTCTGCAACAGCTCAGCAATCTGCTGCCTACATGTGACAGCAGTAAGGGAAGAAGTTCCCCATACAAGCTGTCACTTTTTGAAAAGAATGTGGCCACGTGATGCTCTGCCCACACGGCCACGCTCTTTTCAAAAGGTGACAGCTGGTACAGGGAGCTTCTCCCCTTTCTGCTGTCACACAGAGGCAGCGGATCGCTGAGAGGCTGCGAGAGCGAAAGCATCATCATTTAGGGCATTTTAGACTCCCTTTGGAATTTAGATCCATTTAGACAATATATAATGACACTTTATGTATGATATATATATTTAAAATACTCAATACAACGGACAGATCAACTGTATTCAAGGCTATCTATAATTGTATGGTATGCAAGGCATTCAAGGTTTCCATAAGGCTGATGCAGTGATCGATTACCATTCCTACAATGGTCAAGTGATATTATGACCCCATCTTCTTTTACTTACACGGCTGGGTGGAATGCCACCTTTAAATACATTTCTGATTGTTCTTTAGTTGACCCATCCACAGAAGGCCCACCTAGGGACAGTAATTGCTCTTATTAGCTGTGTTGAGTACGATAAATTTGAAGGTAGAATAATTAATAATAATGGACCCATCTATTAATGCATTATGGATAACACATAGATGTAAAAATAGTGCACATGCATGCCATTACTGCTAAGGTCAGCTCGGGCTAATGGATTTTAATATGAACTGTTTGCAGGAGAGGGTGGAGGCGGTTACAAATGACAGAAGCTTCATTTAAATCAAATGATCCATGACCTCTGCGGATGAAAAGAATACTGTTTGAAAACGCTGTACACAAGGACAACGGGTCAAGCTGGACAGGGACAGGTGACAGAAGGTAGAGAGCAGATAGCATGCCTTGAGAATAGTAATTAGGACAACCAATTTCTGCAGGAGAATCATATGGATCCTGGCGATTTATAAATATCTGTTTTATGTACCTCACCACTAATTGCAACTCTCTGTGCTTTTCAACCTCACAAATTAATGGAGCAATGAATGAGGCAGTTAGCATTTTCCTTTCTGCTTAATTCATAAATTACTACTGTAGATCAACCAGAGAATGGCAAAACAGTGACATATAGAATAGGATACATGTCACACAACACAATATTTTTCAAAACAATCTGTCTCTGAAATGGGCTCTTAAGTCTATTTCAAGCGGCAACGGAGGTGTGATAGGTTAGTTGTAAACCGAGATCTACACATTCCAGCACCTCACAGACCTTCTGAGTTCCCAACATCTACAATTATAGCCAAGTCCAAAAGGGGAAAAGAATCTGAACTCAACCAACAACTATTATTTATCACAAGGAATAGGCTGCTCACAGGCACAAAACGCAATGGCCCAAAGGGCCTTACATATAGTAAAAAGTACATATGATACTGCAAAATCTACAGCCTCCAACAATTAAATAAAGCATCAATAAATAAGCACCACTTCTCCAAGGAGAGGTCAGTGCCAGCTTAAAGTCTGTGGAATCCCTTAGGCAGTCAAAACTTTGCCCCCCCCCCCCCTCACAGGTTTCTTGTGCTCAAGTGGGATAACACTGAACCAAGTCGTGCGTACATCAGCCTCTAAATGGAGATTATCATCACTATTGTACATTACACGTACATAGATTGCTCCAATGTTTTTTTACAAACTGACAGCTGAAAGAAGATGACCTTTTAAGAGACAAACTGTAATGTGAACCTGATGTCTACAGTTTATGTTCTTTAAGTTGTTATTGGGTACGTTACATTAATACAGTATTTTCTCTATACAGTCTTTAATGTAAAATTTTCTTCACTTTGAGCTGATTTATTTTTTCTATCTTTTGAAAATTTAAGAAAGCTTTACTGTAATTTTCTTTCAAGATCAATCAATATTATTTTGAACTGTTGTCCCACGGTCCTTAAATGGCATGGGGTCCCTAGGTTGGTGCCTACTCTGCCTTTAGTAATCTGGAACTGGGAGAGATAGCAAGGTTGACTAATGCCAGCCTGCCAAACCTCCATTGATACATTTACTGCTCGTTGTATCCAATCGCCCCAGTGCCATATGCAATAAAAGTCTTGCACAAAAACTAAATCTACAAAACTCCTTTCCCAGTAAGTTCAAACTTGATATTTCAGTTTGGGGCAAATGGCTTAAAACTGAATCTTTTATAATTGTTAGGACATTTTACATATTTATCCATTTTACTAGATATTTATCCATTTTTCTATTAATACTAATTATGTCTATAGAGTATTATATTATGGATGAGTTTGAAGGACCCTAAATGATAAGTAGAATTTTCCTCTCAACATTTTTTAAATCTTTTATTTGAACAAGTAGAAAAAAATTACAAAAGACAGCATACAAAAATGTTGCTACTCCCCATAAAACATCAAACACTTTGGGGTGTATTTATAAAAAATGTTCCTGTTTCTCCATCAAAACTGCATGTAAATTTGTTCTGTGTGAATAAGGCCAAATCAAATGTTCTCAGGCCATATTTTCTACAGATTGAGTATGTATGAATGAGGAAAATACAGCCCCAGATGGTGAGGTCTATCATAGGAAATAGGTGTGCCCATCAGTAGGGAAAATAAGCTACCCTGCTGAACGTGAAATGCACTGAAATCAACGAGAGCTGAATATGTTAAACTAAAAGTGCCCACACATGAGGGTGGGAATGCCTTAGGGAACAGGTACCAATGCAAAAATTTTAAAGAATCAATTCGACCAGGAGCAGTGATTTTTTTTTTTTTAAAATGCTTAAAGTAGAGTTCCAATTAACCCTTACTACTCTTAAAACTGTCTCCTCCCTTCTCCTAACACCAATGCCTATTAACCTATATAAGAAAGATGGATATACTTGAACCCACTCAAGTCCTTTCATGTGATCCCCTGTGTCAGCTGGCTGCAGGGAAGAAGAAAGAGGGCTCTGACAATGGCTAGTAATACCTGGGAGCTGTGACATCACCCATAGGTCTCAATGGTCCATCAGTTGTTGGCACTCCCTCCTCAACCCAGCAGCCGTGCTGACTGACACAGGGGAGTGGGATCATATGACAGAATAGGAACAGCCTGAAAATAGGGAAGTATATACATCTTTCTTACACAAGTTCGTTAGCATAGGTGTTAGGAAGGAGGAGGGGAGAGTTTTTAAGTAGTAGTTAGGGTTAAGCTGGAATTCCACTTTTAAGTGAAACATTAAAAAACCTAATTTCTTTCATTTACATGCTTGGGGTTCCCTAATCCTGCCTGTGAAGGAGCACATATCTGATGTACAGAAAGTGCTACAACAGTACTGAAATTTACAAAGAAAAAAGTGTGTAAAATTGTGTTTCATTCAGAACTTTTTTTTTAAATAACACACACACCCTTCCAAGAGTCTACTATGTATTTTGGGGGACCTTTGGGTGGGTATGTGTGCTATTTTGTTTAACTTTTGCTATAGCACATGTAAAAAATGTAAAAAAAAAAAATGTGTAGTCTCCCCAAAAATATATACAAGACTTTTGAGTCTGGAATGGATTTTAAGGGGGTACCTCACACACACACACAAAAAATGCATGAAGGCCCCATAAAACTCCATTCCAGACCCTTAATCCAAGCATGCAGTCTGGCTTAGCAGGAAAGGGGAGAAGGGCATTCAGTCCCCCTCCACAACCATATCAGGATACTAGGCCACATGCCCTCAGCATGTAGGTTACCTTTCTAGGGGGGTCCCTCCTGGAAACACACCTTGTCCCCATATTTATAAGGACAAGGATCTCTTCCTCACAAGCCTAGCCAGTGGTTGTGGGGGTCTACGTGTGGGGGGGCTTTTGAAAATCTGGAAGCCCCCTTTAACCACTTGCTGCCCAAGGACTTCCCTGTAGTTGCAATGGTTATACCGGAAAGGTGCCTGCAGCTGTAAGCATCATCCCTGTATCTTTTACTTCAGCCAGCGATTGTCTTTTTTTTTGCAAAAGCAATCCTAGCAGCTAATCAGCTGTCCCACATTCGCTCATCCCACCAGCAATTCCAGCGGCTGACCGTAGAGATTATCAAGGACACTAAGGTCCCTGATGATCTCTATAATCTAAGAAACCAGAAGTAACAAGTATTTTGTCACTTCTGGTTTCAGCTTTGTGTTACTGGCCAGGTGCAGCCAGTAAAACAGTCAATCAGACCAATCTGTGTCTGATTGGCTGCTTTGGTGACCAAAGGAGAAATCTGGGGTCTAACAGACCCCAGATCTCTCCATAAAGAGGACCTGTCACAGCCCATACTTTCACAAAAATAAAGAAACAGTGTAAAAAATAGACTTCAAATAAAATAAATAATGAAATTGAAAAAAAACCCAAAAAACTGTAAAAAGCCCCTACCCCCCCTGCTCACACGCAAAGGTGAATGCATATGTAGGGCGCATATTCACATGTTAATGGTGTTCGCACAGCACATGTGAAGTATCGCCGCGAATGTTGTAGCAGTAGCAATAATTCTGTTCAACTCTAAACTGCTAACCTGTTAAGGCTTTTAAAGTGACGCCTATGGAGATTTTACTGTATTGTAGTTTGGTGACGTTCAATGGGCTTACCCAATTTTAACACGTGACATGTTTGGTATCTAATTACTTATCATAGCATCCTCTGTTATATTTTATTAAACAATTGGGTATTGTGTTTTTGTGCATTAAAACTCATCAAATTCTATTTTTTAAAAAAATTGTGTTTGAAATACCGCTGGGCAAATATCGTGTGACAAAAATATGCAACATCCACCATTTTGTTTCTCTCTCTAAAAATATATAATGTTTGGGGATTCTAAGTAGTTTTCAGGCAAAAAATTGCTGATGATTACATGTAAGAGAGAAAAGTGTCAGAATAGGCCCAGTGAGCAAGTGGTTAATATTAGGGGGCCCCCAGATGTTGCTTCCCCCTACATGAAATAAATGTGTATCAAGTACCCCTACTCAGCCACGAAAAAAAAATAATGTAGATATAAAGATACACAAATGTTTGACAAAAAAAAAAGCCCCCAAAAAGCCCCTCATCAGTCATTATGTCTGCCACCCACTGACTCATGGAAAAAAACAATGACCTGGAGCAAATGACTAAATGCTGCAGGAGCTCTCATCAACTATATACAGTAAGGGAAGGAGCAAGGATAGTGGTGACTTCATTGTCCAAATATGGCCAATGACCAAGTCCAGTCAATGTCACTCCTATCTCTGCTCCTTTGCTTAAGTGGCAGTGATTCCTAGTGATGTCAGTGGTTCTTAAGGATGCCACAGGTGCAAGCCCATGTGGCTTCCTTGGGAACCAGTAACAGCGGGAAACACATATATACAGAAGCAGTAGAAATACTGCTTCTATATATGAATTTCAGCCCCTGCCAAATGATCAAAAGGTTTGGACGAAACCACTGGCTTACCCTTAACTATCAGCTCCATATAGGGGTCATAATGTGGTATTTTTACTATTTACACAATCGATCTGCAGGAAATATAGCCTGTAAACATTACATTTTTTCCCCATTCGCACAAAACAAATTTATATATGCAGTTTCAATGGATGAACAGCTAGTTCATAGTACTTTCTTAACATCCTACTATTTGTACATATAATTACAGGCAGACGTTTTGGGTATAAGGACATATTATGATTGCATAAAAATTATTATTTTATTAACAGCCTATTAAAACATACTAAAAAGGACATAAATAATGCAGTAGTATCAGTTAGCCTCAACATGTTAATATGTCTCCATCTGCTACCATGTTAGCTGTCCATACATATATTTATATTAATTTATATCAACATCCTATCATTTACTGAAGCAGATATTACTATAGGAACACTTAATGAACTTGCCATTCCTCGATTGAGTCTTCACACGCATATATTCATAAAACTCCAATATAAAATAATGGAAAAAATGCTTCTGTACATCCATGACCCAAGGGGTCATGGCCAACCTTCAACCACCTGTTTAATATTTTCAGGGCCACTAGCATTGGCACGATTATCAAAATACATCAAGACCTTGAATTAGGTCCAAAGCACTATTCTAGATTCCCAAGCTACTCTGCAAATTTATTCCAAAATGTTCCAATCTTGAAGCATTCATTTGTCATAGGATTAAAATCAGGAGATGGTAATCCACATTTCAAACATTTAATATCTCCCTTATTATACATCATGTTATATGCATTCAATAGAGATGTATACGCTGTTTAAGATTTTTATTAAACTATAACTCTTTCAGATCAGCACTTATTGTGATTTCACAGTTCCTGGTAATACTCTTAGAGACTAAATCTACACTGATCAAAAAAATTAAAGGAACACTTTGAAAACACATCAGATCGTAATGGGGAAAATATCATGCTGGATATCTATACTGATATGGACTGGGTAATGTTTTAGGAATCTAATGATGGAAATTAAACTTAGCAACCTACAGAGGATTGAGTTCAAAGACACTCCAAAAATCAAAGTGGAAGTCCCCCACATGCTTGTATGCATGCCTGACAGTGTTGGGGCATGCTCCTAATGAGGCAACGGATAATGTCCTAGGGTATTTCATCCCAGATCTGGACCAGGGCATCGCTGAGCTCCTGGACAGTCTGAGGTACAACCTTGAGACATCAGATGGACTGAAATATGATATCCCAGAGGTGTTCTATTGGATTTAGGTCAGGCGAGCATGGGGCCATTCAATGGTATCAATTCCCTCGTCCTCCAGGAACTGCCTGCATACTCTCACCACACATGAGGCCGGGCATTGTCATGCACCAGGAGGAGCCCAGGACCCACTGCACCAGCGTAGGGTGTGACAATGGGTCCAAGGATTTCATCCTGATACATAATGGCAGTCAGGGTGCCATTGTCTAGTCTGTAGACGTCTGGATGTCTCTACATGGATATGCCTCCCAAGACCATCGCTGACCCACCACCAAAACGGTCATGCTAAACTTTGTTACAAGCAGCATAACATTCTCCACAGCTTCTCCAGACCCTTTCACGTCTGTCACATGTGCTCAGGGTGAACCTGCTCTCATCTGTGAAGAGCACAAGGTGCCAGTGACAGACCTGCCAATTCTGGTGTTCAGTGGTAAATGCCAATCAAGCTCTATGGTGCCAGGCAGTGAGCACAGGGCTCAGTAGAGAACATCAGGCCCTCGGGCCACCCTCACAAAGTCTGTTTCTGATTGTTTGCTCAGAGACATTTACAGCCTGCCTGCTGGAGGTCATTTTGTAGGGCTCTGGCAGTGCTCATTCTGTTCCTCCTTGCACAAAGGAGCAGATACCGGTCCTGCTGATGGGTTAAGAACCTTCTACGGCCTTGTCCAGCTCTCCCAGAGTAACTGCCTGTCTCCTGGAATCTCCTCCATTCTCTTGAGACTGTGCTGTGAGACACAGCAAACCTTCTGGCAATGGCACGTATTGATGTGCCATCCTGGAGGAGTTGGACTGCCTGTGCAACCGCTGTGGGGTCCAGGTATCGCCTCATGGTACCAGTAGTGACAATGTCCCTAGCCAAATGCAAAACTATTGAAACGCTGTCAGAAAAGAGTAGGGAAAAATATGGCAGTGGCCTCCACCTGTAAAACCATTCCTGTTTTGGAGGTCATCTATTGCCCATCTAGTGCACCTGTTGTTAATTTAATTAACACCAAAGCAGCTGAAACTGATTAACAACCCCCTCTGCTACTTAACTGACCAGGTCAATATCCCAGGAGTTTCATTGACTTGATGCTATACTCTGAATAAAAAATGTTCCTTTAATTTTTTTAAGCAGTGTATTTCCTTTATATGCGTGAAGAACATATTCGTTTTATCTTCATGGCAATTGTCCATCCTCTCTACTTTAGACCACAAAAAATTATGTGAATGCTGTGCATCCTAAAGGGAATGTACTATTTATTCAGTTCTTCTAAGTGATGTTTTTCAAGATTGAGCCTGGGTTCACACTGATGTGTCGCGGAATTCGCAGCGTTTTCTGTGCGAATTCCGCACCGCATCAGAATCGCACCATGTTCATGCGAACCGCAGCAGGTGTGTATGTTAAGTTAACAACACCCCGAAATCGGTCCGCAAAACACGATGCGCTGTGCAAAATTGGATTGCGTTGGTGTGAATACCCATGCCATCCGATTCTAGTGAGGACTAAAAAAAGGCTTTTGTTGCAGATGCCTTTTTGTTGCGGATGCAGTGTGATTTGAGCCATGCACAATGTATGGCTCCAATCGCACTGCAGACAATTCGCATGTGATTTGCACAGGAATGCAGTGTGGTTCCTGTGCAAATCAAATGCGATATACCGCACCGCATATGTGTGAACCCAGCCTGAACTGTGTTTCATCTCCCTGTTTTTCCTATAATAATCCTGAATCTGTCTGTAAGAGAAAGCAAATTCATCTGGTAGACCTTCAACCTATTAAAGAGGATCAGCTCTCTTATCCTCCACAAAAAGATTGAATTTTAGGGAAACTCCTATTCCATCAAAGGGAGATCATGGGAAGGTTTAAAACAATGATTTAATCTTCACCAAAAATTTTCCCAAGCCTTCAATGTATCTCCAAAGTAAAAAGAGTTATTTAGGGGACCCAGTTATACCCTTTTTCAGCATGCAGTAGAAAAAAACGGAATGACCCAGACTGCGCTTGAGTACTTCCGTTAGAATACCGCTTCCTTGTCCAAACACCGACAACAAACACCACAGCCGACCAGACAAGACTACTTTATTTGAACACAGATACAAGATATATGCACTCAGCGGACAATCCCCCTCCCTGCATAATGACACAGGGTGGGGCAATCTACATTTTGTAAGAAGAGACACACAGGTATTCAAACTTCACACCAACAGACAGTTCCATCAGGGGGAAGGGCTGCTGGAGACACCCCCCCCCCACTAAGCTAATACACATAAACACATACATACCATAATAGTTTTCTCCCAAACCAGACAAACAATAGAACAATGGGATGCAGCCACATAACATTAAACAATCAATAACCCCCTCCCACCTATCTCCTAAACATGTCTACACAGTCTGAGATAAAGCTCACACAATATTAGGACAGATCACCCTGTACCCCCAACAGGCACAGGGTGATTTACACATAAGAGGTATATGGGGAGCTGAGACATGGGTCTCCCCACCTCTCCAAAGTGAGCTGGGTTCCATGAGCCCCCCATCCAAAGTGACTCCCGTCACAATCAGGCCTTCTGTAAGTTGCTCCTCTAATTGCACTTCTAAATAATTGTAATTTGTTCCAGGGTTGAAGAGTCAGATCAGACTATATTGAGTCTACGTAAAAATATACAATCAAGACTTTACAGATGCAAAAATATTTTTTTAAAGTAAAAGAGTGATTAATAATAAAGTGCAACACTAAGAAAATTACATATTAGAATGATGAAACCTAGTCGTCAAAAACCACATAAGGAGATCACATAAAAGTGAACCATTGTGATTACATAAATAAATAATAGCATTCACCAAAATTCTCAGATATATGACTAATATACTATATGGGTAAATGACCAGAGTTCAGCTTTAAATCGTCTTACTTTTAATTCTGTTGGACATTGTGTGGCAGGACATAACATTTTTCATTTTTATGAATGGGGTTAATAACAGGGGCTATTGTCCTTGGTACTTGTCATGAACTGAGACATGGGGCACATGGTTTCCTTCGAAAACTATGGATATATTATGCTTCACCTATATGTACAATCTAAAGACAACTATAAACAAGATCAGTTTCCCCATTGGTAACAAAATTAGGAGACAAAAGAATAGATCCAATGCATTACTGAAAAATACAAAGTAAATTTCACTTTTACTCATTATCAGAATAGGTGCATCATGCAAACTGTACAAATAAACTAGAATTCGAACCCCGAAACCTGTTTGGAGTAATTATCCTGTCTTGGCAACAAAACCTTTTTAGAAACACAGAAACATAGAATGATGTCAGAAAAAAGACCAAGTGGTCCAATGAGTCTGACCCATTACCCATTTTTTTATTTATATATTTTTTTTATTTTACTTTTTGTCGTTTGAGTATAGATCTATGTTTGCCCCATGCATTTAAGTAAAAAGGGCTTTTAAGTTGTCATTATTATTTTTTAATTAATAATGGGGTTTATTTACTAAAAGGCAAAAAGACTTCACAAATGCATTCACTCCAGAGCTTAGTAAAAGGTAAGTAAAGAGGTAAGTAAAGAGGCTTAGTAAAGAGGTAAAAGCTGCACTTTAAAAAAAAAAAAAAAAAAAAAGAAGGCATTTTTGCCTGCACATGATTGAACGATGGAAGTCAGAAGTGCTTCTGCTCTTGCAGAGTACACCTGCACTTTGCAAAGTGCACAGTCTATTTGCCTATAGTAAATCACCCCAGTGTGATTAGTTGGGGGAGGGGGATAAAAAGGGTGGGAGGGGCTAAATGGCCGGAGTTCAGTTTAAATCATCTTACTTTTAAATCTATTGGACTAAAGTACGTAATTTTTCAGCACTCAGATAAGGAAAAATAAGGCCCACATAATAATTCCCATAGCAGCTGGACATAAAACGCCCCCCAGGTGAATAAACCATATACAAAAAAAAACAAACAGCGGTTATAAGATCCTTAACACAATCCTGATGCTTGTAAACTTGTTTCCCACTTACTGTGTAATATATTTAAACACGCACCAGATTGTATGACCCTAGAAATGTGTGGGTCAAATAAAGCTTGTGTTCCCAAAGCGATTGCAGTGTCTTCTTTTTATTTAGTATCCTTCATGATGCCTCAAAATTGGTAATTCCTTTTCTCAATTTCTTTTACTAATGGGTTTTCCTTGGTTTTAGGTTGCCAATTTTAAGACATGAAGAAGGATACCAAATAAAAAGAAGACATTTCAGGGTTTACGATCAGGGGCTACTAACCGTGAATACTATCGATCTAATATATTTCTGCTTTTGTTGGACCTTATTACTGATTGTTGGTTTCATACTTAAAATGATAGACCCTTGTTTCATATATACTCTATTGTCACTTATGAGCATCGCTATTGATTGTTCTATTTTTGTAACATTGGTATCCATTGTTAATTTAACCAATTCTTTGTACTAGTGGACAGTCTGTCATTGATTTTTTCTGGTCTTTGTACATTTTATTTTCTCAATAAAAATAAGATGGAGAAAAAAAAAAGAAGATACTACAATTGCTTTGGGAACACAAGCTTTATTTGACCCACACATTATTAGGGTTATACAATGTGGGGAGAGTTTAAATGTTATAGGTGGAAATGAGTTTACAAATTCAGCTGGACATAGTGTGGCAGGACATTACATTTTCCATTTTTTTGAGTGGAGTTTATACCAGAGGCTATCGTCTTTGGTACTTGTCATGAACTGAGACTTGGAACACATGGGGGAGATTTACTAAAACTGGAGAGTGCAAAATCTGGTGCAGCTCTGCATAGAAACCAATCAGCTTCCAGTTTTTTCATCAACGCTTAAAAGTGTTACTAAACCCACAACACTAAAATCAGTCTGTATATGCAGTAAAGCATGCTTGTCATACTCACTGTGGAACCTAAGGGGTTAATCCTCTGCATTGTGTAAAAAGGCTGTTTGATCCTCTCTTTTCTGCCCCTGCTCTTATTGAAATGATTACCTGATACAGACTGAATCCATGGTCACATGCACATGCTCAGTTTGGTGTTTATTGCTACAGAGTTTTTTTTTTTTTTTCTTGGGAGAGTGCATGTGATCAGCACAGGACCAATCAGCACTGTCCAGACAGAGGGTCATAGGTTTCACATCCTCCTAGAGCAGAAAGAAAACTCCTTCTACAAGCTTTAACCAGTACTCTGCTGAAGTCACAAGACTGCTCTAACTGTTGATGAGAAAAGGTATTTAGCTGTTTATATTTACTAAAATAATTGCATTTCCATGTTGTGAGTACTGTGGGAGATCAGATATAGTGAATGCAGGGTACGGGGTTTAGTATCACTTTAATTGAACAAGCTAAATTTAGAAGCGGATTGGCTACCATGTACAACTGCACCAGATTTTTCACTCTCTAGTTTTAGTAAATCAACCCCATAGTTTCCACTTAAGAGCTATACATACATTATGCTTAATCTTGATTAAGATCTGATCTTATTGTTTATAGGTGTTTGTAGATTGTACAGTTTCCCTATGCCAACAAACACAACTAGGAGACAAAAGAATAGATCCAAATGGACCTGTTTAGGATGGGTATACAACTCAGGGGTATAGAGCAAGCCTAGAAAAGTTTCTTACTCTAAATTACACTTCATTGAGCACCCTAAAGCCTCTGCAATTAAGATTGCATTTACCGTTCTGCCCCGTTTCAAAGAAGGTTAATGGTTTTCCCCGTGAACATTAAAGTGTGCTTACTTAGGAATAGTAAAAATAAGTTGCTACATTTAAGAAAGTTTTTTTTTTCTTCTTTTTAATAGCAAGTTGTCTTTTCACAGGCAGTAAGCTCAGACTCTCGTGCTGGGCATTTCACTGAACAAGCACACAGAATTCTACAAATGACCTATCTTGTCCTGGAGCGCTTGCATCACATTAATTCTTTACAGCCATCTGACTGCTTCTGAAGTTGCTCCGCAGTTGGGACTCACCCAGTGGCTAAACACTACTGAAAAAGAAGATAAAATAAAACCAATAACGTCACAGAGTCACAGAGACAGTGCCAAGTGTCGTTTTATGACAATTAATTCAATACACCAAGGCACAATAAAATCCAGCAAGCCCTATCATTTACCTGATTATATTATACAGGTGATGTAACCCATCCAATCAAACTTCAGTTCACAATAGTTGGAGCAATGAAAGATAAATTGTAGTTAGTATTTATTGGTTACTTTGCACATGACCCTGTTTCCTATGGAATTAGCCTGTGTCTCTTTATAGGATATAAATGTGTCGGAAAAGCGATGGTGAAGTCCCCAAACTATGGGATATATAGTGCATTGAGAAAGTATTCAGACCCCCTTCACCCTTTTCATTTTTCATGTTGCAGTCTGATACTATTATTATTATACAGGATAGCGCCAACAGTTTGATTAGTGCTTTACAATATAACAGGAGACAATACAGTTCAATACAAGAAGGATTTGAAGGCCCTGCTCCTTGGAGCTTACAGTCTAGGAGAGAGGGGCTAATGGTACAAAAGGTAATAACTGTGGGGGGTGGACTGGTTGGAAGAGTAGAAGATTCCAGTATTAGCTGAGGGCAGGATAGGATTCTCTGAAGAGATATGTTTTCAGAGATCGCCTAAAAGTGGGCGATAGTCTGATAAATTGGGGTAGAGAGTTCCAGAGGATGGGGGAAGCTCTGGAGAAGTCATAGAGATGAGCATGGGAGGAGGAGACAAGGGAGCTAGAGAGTAGGAGGCCTTGCGAGATGTTTAAATTATTTTTTTCTCATTAATCTACACTCAGTACCCCATAATGACAAAATGAAAACAGAATTTTAGAAATGTGAATTTATTAAGAATAAAAATGAAATAGCACATTGGCATACGTATTTATCTTGGTCATTTCTGAGAGGTTTCTACATCATGATTGTCCACCTGTGGTAAATTATATTGATTGGACATGATTTGGACAGTCACATACCTCTCTATAAAAGGTCTCACAGCTGGCAATGCATACTATATCAGAGCAAAAGCCATGAGGTCAAAGGACCTGCCTGCAGAGCTCAGAAACAGGATTATTACAAGAAAGCTACAAAAAACATTCTGCTGCAATGAAGGTACCCAAGAGCAGAGTGGCCATCATAATTCTCTAATGGAAAAAGTGTGGCTAAACAAGGACTCTTCCAAGAATTGGTCACCTGGCCAAACTGAGCCATCAGGGCAGAAGGGCCTTTGTAAAAGAGGTGACCAAGAACACCTGATTATTGGAGGGTTGCAGTGATGGTTGTCCTTCTAGAACTTTGTCACATCTCCACACAGGATCTCTGAAGCTTAGAGTGACCATTGGATTTTTGGTCACCTCTCTTACTAAGGCCTGTTGTATTGCCTCCTCACTGCTTGCTTTAACCCCTTGATCCTCACTAGAGATGAGCAAATCGAACATGACGAAGTGGAATTCGTTCCGAAGATTTGGAAAAATTAGATTCGCGACGAATCCGAAAATTAGCAAACTTCGGATGCACGAATCAAATTTTCCCAAAAATGGCGGCGACATGTGTGGCGACAGGAGAAAATGGACAGAGAAGATGGGGCGGGGATCTCTGGGAAGGCGCGCAGACAAGGCGCGCTGACCCATAATGCATTCATGAGTCATGAATCATGACATGTGATCGCATTAGCCAATCAGCAGCCAGACAGCACTGTGTAATGGTGGAGCTATAAATCGCGGCCATCTTAGAATTCTCCATTAGCCTCCGGTCATTCAAGAGAGAAAGACCTGTCTGTATTAAGGGACAGAGTTAGGGCCACAGAGACTTTAGGGCCACAGAATCGTTACTCAGGGACACAGAATCGTTACTCAGGGACACAGAATCGTTACTCAGGGACACAGAATCGTTACTCAGGGACACAGAATCGTTACTCAGGGACACAGAATCGTTACTCAGGGCCACAGCTATTAAAGAATCGAAAATTTAAAGTGACATACACCCTTTTTTTTTTTTGGTGGCTGTCGTGCGCAGTTGGTGCTGCAGTTTGCCGATTGTGCAAAATAAACTGACTTTCTGCTTCACAACCACTATTGTACGTTCAAAGAGTTAAATCCATTTACACGCCGGCTGGCGGTAATATTTTTTGGATGATTAGTGCATTCCAGTGACAGAAACGTACAGTTTCCAGCCAACGGCAAGCTGCAATTGACCGATTGTGTACAATAAACTGACTTTCTGCTTCACAACCACCATTGTACGTTCAAAGAGTTAGATCCATTTACACGCCGGGTGGCGGTAATATTTTTTGGGTGATTAGTGCATTCCAGTGACATAAACGTACAGTTTCCAGCCAACGGCAAGCTGCAATTGACCGATTGTGCTAAATAAACTGACTTTCTGCTTCACAACCACTATTGTACGTTCAAAGAGTTAAATCCATATACACGCCGGGTGGCGGTAATATTTTTTGGGTGATTAGTGCATTCCAGTGACATAAACGTACAGTTTCCAGCCAACGGCAAGCTGCAATTGACCGATTGTGCTAAATAAACTGACTTTCTGCTTCACAACCACCATTGTACGTTCAAAGAGTTAGATCCATTTACACACCGGGTGGCGGTAATATTTTTTGGGTGATTAGTGCATTCCAGTGACATAAACGTACAGTTTCCAGCCAACGGCAAGCTGCAATTGACCGATTGTGTACAATAAACTGACTTTCTGCTTCACAACCACTATTGTACGTTCAAAGAGTTAGATCCATTTACACGCCGGCTGGCGGTAATATTTTTTGGGTGATTAGTGCATTCCAGTGACATAAACGTACAGTTTCCAGCCAACGGCAAGCTGCAATTGACCGATTGTGCTAAATAAACTGACTTTCTGCTTCACAACCACTATTGTACGTTCAAAGAGTTAGATCCATTTACACGCCGGGTGGCGGTAATATTTTTTGGGTGATTAGTGCATTCCAGTGACATAAACGTACAGTTTCCAGCCAACGGCAAGCTGCAATTGACCGATTGTGCTAAATAAACTGACTTTCTGCTTCACAACCACCATTGTACGTTCAAAGAGTTAAATCCGGTTTTATTTTTGGGGTGCTTATTGAATTAAAGAGTATGTCAGACAACACGCAGAGGAGTGGCAGAGGAGGCAATGTTTCAGGAGTGAGCAGACGGGGCAGCAGAGGAAGGGGTCGAGGCAGCACTAGTCGCAGCCAGAGGCCAGTGCTCCCGGTGTCATCCAGCGGTCGTGTCTCCACCGACAACCCTGCCGTCATCGATTGGTTGACTCGGTCGTCTTCCTCTTCCCAGGTCACCTCTGACACCTACAGCCAACGGTCGGTGGGTACGTCAGACACAACCGTTAGTTGGCATGGCCCGGGAGCAAGCCCACTGAAATCACGTGTCCTCGACCTGCCCCTGTCCTTTGGTGTTCCCTCACCAAGCGAAGTATCGCATGCTGTGGGCTCAGCCCCACTGTACAGTGAGGAAGAGCTAACAGAGGGCGGTCAGGAACGGGGGGAGACATCCGCCTCTTCAGCAGCCAGGCGAAGAAGTACTGGCGAGGAGAGTGGCTCGGTAGCCGGTCTAGAGACAGGTCTGTCTCCTGACCCACACGCAGCCGAGGGGGCTAGTAGTGACGCGGAGACCCTAATTGATGATGATGAGGCTGATCGCACTTGGCAGCCTCGTCGTCATCAGGCTATTGCTTCCGCATCATCAGGAGAAGAGGGTGCCAGCTTGCCAGCGAGCAAAACAGTCGGTGGGTTGCCCAGGAGGCAGCAGGGTCACAGCAGTGTCAGTGGAGCCAAACGGCCACGGAGTAGAGCACCAGCTCCACTGCAGCCTACCACCACGGCCAGTAGTGGTGCCGGTGTGCACGGAGGAAGTAGCAGTCAGCCAGTGAGGAGTAGCAGGGGCAAAGTTTCCTACTCGGCGGTGTGGCAATTTTTCGTCACGCCGCCCGAGGAAGTAAACGTAGCCGTATGTCGACTATGTGGCCAGAAAGTCAAGCGTGGCCAGGGGGCCCATGTTGGGACTACAGCGTTGCGTCAGCATCTGCAGCGTTGCCATTCGGTGGCCTGGGAAAACCGTGATAAAGATACGGCGGCTCTGCCTGCCCCAGCCCCCGCTCCATCACCCGCTCCGTTACTTGCTCCGTCACCCGACGTCAATCGCCCTCTATCAGCCAGTCAAGGCTCCAACACCTCTGCTGAGGGGAGTTGTCGCTCGTTGGCATCTTCCGCTCGTTCAGATGCTCCTTCTCCTGCTACTCCTCTTCACGGATTCCGTCAGCAGTCTTTCTTGGAATCCGTTTCCAAGAGACAACAGTTTGCGAGCACGCACCCGACGGTGCAGAAGCTGAACGTCCTCCTGTCCAAGTTGCTGGTGCTGCAGTCCCTCCCTTTCCAAGTGGTGGACTCAGCACCTTTCCGAGAAATGATGGCTTGTGCCGAGCCACGGTGGAGAGTGCCAAGCCGGCATTTCTTCGCCAAAAAGGCAGTGCCAGCCCTGCATTCACATGTAGAAGAGATGGTGGGCCAGTCTTTGAGCATGTCGGTCTCTGCCAAAGTGCACGGCAGCGCCGACGTGTGGAGCTGTAACTACGGTCAGGGACAGTACATGTCATTTACGGCCCACTGGGTGAACGTGGTGCCAGCACAGCCACACCAGCAACTTGGACAGGTCACGCCGCTTTTGCCTCCACGTTTGCACGTCCTTGGTCCAGCAAAGATGTCCGCCTCTACCACCTCTTCTTCCGCCGTGTCCTCAGCCGCCACCCCCGTGCCAAGTCCCATTACCCGACCGGCATATCACATGTGCAGGGCGCAACGGTGTCACGCTGTGCTGCACCTGGTATGCCTTGGCGAACGTAGTCAC
This sequence comes from Staurois parvus, assembly GCF_062004578.1. NCBI lineage: Eukaryota > Metazoa > Chordata > Amphibia > Anura > Ranidae > Staurois > Staurois parvus. The sequence goes on from NW_028318793.1 coordinate 1,076,327, forward strand.
ACAGGGGAGGAACTTCTGAGTGTAATGAACAGAGAAATCGACAGATGGCTGTCTCCGCGCAAACTGAAAATCGGAACCATGTTGACCGACAACGGAAAGAACATGGTGTCTGCTCTGCATCAAGGAAGGTTGTGCCATGCATGGCTCACGTGTTCAATCTGGTTGTCAAGCGGTTCCTAAAATCCACCATCCCACTGCAAGACATCCTTAAAATGTCACGTAAACTTTGCATGCATTTCAGCCATTCCTACACCGCAAAGCACACCCTCCTTGAGCTGCAGCGGCAGAACGGAATTCCACAGCATCGCCTGATCTGCGACGTTGCAACAAGGTGGAATTCAACCCTACACATGTTAGACCGCCTTTACGAACAGCGAAAGGCCATCACCGATTTCCTGATGTTACAAGCGGATAAAGGTACTCCCCTGTGTAACTTAGATGTGTGCCATTGGCAGCTCATGCGTGACACCTGCCGCTTGCTCAGGCCCTTTGAGGAGGCCACGCTATTCGTGAGTCGGCAGGACTATGGGATGAACGACGTCATTCCTCTGTTGCACGTCCTGGAGCAAATGCTGTTAACAATGGCTGGTCAGGGTGCGGTAGACGTGGCGCACAGATCTCAACGCCACATGACCCCTGTGGGGGCAGGACAGGAAGAAGAGGAGGAGGTAGAGGAGGACATTGGTGCTCAGGAATTATTGAGTGAAATGGGTGGTTTTTCCACTCAGCGGACAGGAGTGGAGGAGCAGGAGCATCTGGTAGAGGAGGAGGAGGAGACAGAGGACCCAGACGCACCGTGGCAGTATGCTGTGGAGATGGAGGCAGGGAGTCCCTCGCATTCCTTGGCACAAATGGCCCATAGCATGCTCGGTTGCTTGCGTAGCGACAGCCGAATAATAACCATCAGACAGAGGGATGACTTTTGGCTGTCCACCTTGTTGGACCCTCGCTACCGTTCAAAAATGGTGGCCTTTTTCACACCTGCTGAGAGGGAGGCCAAAATAAAGTACTATAAAAACCACCTATGTAGTCATGCAGTATATAGCCCTATCGGCCACTTTCTGGCATCCAGTTGCTGTAGCCCCCATCACCACACTGTGCCACGGGCTCCTGTACCGCCTTCTCATACTGCTGCCAGATCCATCCTCTGCCATGTGCGTCTTTGTCGTCTGCTCACGCTGCTGGGTTCCAGTTTTAAACCTAGGCCTGTGTATGGCTTCCGAATACTGCTGCCTCCACCGCCACCCTGCACCATGTGCCTCTGTCGTCTGCTCACGCTGCTGACGGCTTCCGCTTTTTAACCGAGGCCTGTGTTTGGCTTCCAAATACTGCTGCATCCACCGCCACCCTGCGCCATGTGTCTCTGTCGTCTGCTCACGCTGCTGACGGCTTCCGCTTTTTAACCTAGGCCTGTGTATGGCCTTCAATTGAAGCTGCTTCTGCTCCGCCACTCTGCCATTGGACTCTTGATAGTCGTCTCCCCACGCTGCTGCTGGGGGGACTTTTTAACATAGGCCTCTGTATGGCCTTCAATTTTAGCTGCTTACGCTCCGCCACTCTGCCATGGGCCCCTGTACCGCCTCCTCATGCTGCTGCCAGGCCCGTAATCTGCCATGGGCCCCCGTACCGACTCCTCATGCTGCTGCCAGGCCCGTAATCTGTCATGGGCCCCTGTACCGCCTCCTCATGCTGCTGCCAGGTCCAGAGTGTGTCATGGAGTGTGTCATGTGCCATTTACTCAAATGGGTCACGTTTGGCGGGTGCTACATCCACCACAAGCAGCAGCAATGAAGCAAAGCATTATGGCTGCAAAATTTGTACACCCCCAACTGCCTTTGCAGCTAAAGGGGGTAACGGGTCAGGGGACAGTAAAAGCATGGCATAATTATGGGGTTTTACCTCTCCCAACCACTAGTGAGAGCATGCCCAAACAGTTACCATTCATAGCATTGCTTGAAAGTACCTCATTTTTTTTTTAAGGACAGTTCGATGGGTTTAGTTCCACTTTAACCAGTTGTTACTGTGACAGTAAATGAGGGGAAATATCTATAGTGGAGCTCCAGATAACAGTAAAAAACTAGAAAGGCTTTTTTTTCTCTCCCACTATGTTTAAACAAAAAAAAAAGGAAAGTTATGACTAAACATATACTTTAACCCAATATGACCATTACAACACAATCTAACCTTTACTTCTGACTCAGTTAACTTTTGATTCCCTTTAATGTACATAGTCCATCGTGAAAAGAGCAAAACTATGTGCCCCCTAAGCTCACCTGTAACATAAGATTTCTACAAAGAGTTCATTGCTTTATCATCAGAACCACAACTGCAGTGCATGGGGAAGAATACATTAAATATACATTTTCTCAGTTGGCTGCTTTGGCCTTTGTATTTGATGCTGGGCTGTATTCCGAGTCTACTGATACTTGAATAGAATAACAGGCAAATAGGGCATACAAAGTGGGCATAGTCTATCTACTTGGTAGGGCATTAAAAATTCATACCTGTGTTAAAGCTATTGTTATACCAAACAGCAGGTATAGAAATGCAGAAAAAAAGATTAATTTTTCTCCTGCAAAAGGACATGCACATGTAGCTCGGTTCTATGGCTTATTGAATCATGTGGTGCAGAAAGCACTGGTAGGCAAGTAGCACAACAACCCATTAGAATTCAGTCCATTCTAGATGCCGAACACTCTTTGCTCTGTCCACTACTGGAAAACACAAAGGATTCACTTTTACTCATTACCAGGATAGGTGCATCATGCCAACTTTTAAAAATAAACAAGTTGAACACCGGAAATCTGTATGGAGTAATTTTTAGATAATGAAAAAAACTCCTGCGCTCAATGGAACACCTATTAATAAGCAGCACACACTCGCCTCAACCACAAGGAAAGAACATAAAAATACAAAAAAAAGTGCAGCGATAACAACCTATACTAAAATACAAATGAGATAAATGGAAATATCACATATAGAATGCACAATAAATATTCAGTGTTAGGTGCTCATAAAATGAATACTATGTGCAGCAGTCCATAAATGCCAATAGCTGTGAAAAATCACAGCAAAACTCTGTGAGGTGATCACAGTGCCACTCAGTGTGCGGTCAATCCACAGATGGCCAAGATGGCCGCTCACCTCCTTGATGCGACCCACTGGGCCAAACAGCTATGTAGGTGATCTTATACACCCAATAAGATATCATCAAAGGATGGAACGTATGGATAGATCCCTCCAATATCTTCTCCTATCTCCAAGGTAAGAAATGCACGCAGCTCCACTTGCTCCACAATCCCTCCAGAAATGGAGTTTTGCTGTGATTTTTCACCATCATTGGCATTTATGGACTGCTGCACATAGTATTCATTTTATGAGCACCTAACACTGAATATTTATTGTGCATTCTATATGTGATATTTCTATTTATCTCATTTGTATTTTAGTATGGGTTGTTAGCGCTGCACTTTATTTTGTATTTTTATGGAGTAATTTTCCTGTCATTAGTAACAAAACCGAATTGTGGGGTTTATTGAAGAAAAAAAAAAAAGAAAAATGCCTGTAGAGCTTTTTATTTAACACATTTTTAGAAACAGAGAAGAATGATGGCAGAAAAACAATCAAGTAGTCCATCGAGTCTGCTCCATTTTTTTAATTTATATGTGTTGTTTTTTTTTTTTACTTTTTTTTGTCGGAGTATAGATCTATTTATGTCTCAAACATGCTTGAATTCACTTACTGTTGGCTGACTCACTACCTCTGCTGGAAGTTTTTCTCTTTCAGCAAAATAATACTTTGTAAGGTTAGTTTTGATTTTTCCTCCTGCTAGTTTGAGATCTTGTCCTTGTAGTCTAGTTCTTGACTTCATATGGAAAATATTGCCCTCCTGAACCCTTTTCACCCCCTTGATGTATCATATCTCTCCTTTCCTTTGCTTTCCTCCAGACTGCACATATTACATTCTTGAAGTCTTTCACCATTTTTGTTACCAGTCTCTGGACTCATTCTATCTTATTAATATCATTTTGTAAGTGAGGTCCCTAGAGCCGGACACAGTATTCTAAATGAGATGTAAACTAAAGATCTATATAAGGGAATCATACAAGGAAAAGAGGGAAAATTCCTGATTGTAAGCCACCACCCCCAAAATAACAATTAGATGAAGAAGGAGGGACCCCCTAGGACTTGGGACTTTAAAGGCTTAAATAGTACCAGAAATATTAAAAAAGTACACATTGTGAAAAATTGTTATGACACATAGACATACAATACATCATACAGAGTCATAGTACAGCATCGAAACCAGAATATGAATTTACATGATAAGAATACCCAGTATGACTATATTAGACTGGCCATAGAGGATATGAATTATGGTATCATCATTGATGTACAAAAACTGCAGAGATACTATTCTAAGGGAATCAAGACCTCCTTCCACCTGCTGGTGACCCCTCTAGTGATGCATCGTAGAATTCAAGTTGCTTAACAGATCCCTGATATCTCAGTAAAAAGAACCGGTCATAGCAAAATGGTGCCACTTAATTGGCTATTGGATGTAAAAGTACAATTAATTGTAAAAAAAAAGAGTTAAAAAAATAAAAAGGAACATACAAAAAAACCATGAAAAAGTACCTTTCCCCATCATACTGGATGCAAACATAAGAACATAAAACATGTAAATCATCCATTGCGTTACACATATTACATATCGCTGCAAATATCAGAGTGAGAGCAATAATCCCAGGGCCATTATTTACATTTAAAGTGGTTGTAAACCCTTTCATACACCCAGTAAAGTGACAAGCCTCAGGTGGTACACAGAGATGAAGCAAATCCTCCTACATAAAGTTATACCTGTTTATCTGGAGCCTTCTGTTATGTAGATTGTTCTAAATATGAACAGATTTTTTTTCCTCAGCTCCAGCAGCATGGGGCAAGTTACACACTGAGAGCTAACTGGAAGGAAGGAAGGGACACCCCCCTCCCTCCACCGAGCACACAGGAACAGAGCTGAGGCGGTCAATCACAGGCTGTGTGCCGGAGATCCATCCTGTCACCTTTTTTAACTCTTGGCATTGGAAAATCCTGTCAGAAATGACCCATGCAAAGAAGAGGAATGAGGCAGCAGGGATAATGGTCACTCAGTGCTTTGCTGGAGTACGTACTACAAAAGAATGTGCTATTTTCATTATTCATGTCAGAGGTTTACAAACACCTAAATGCTGAACGGATAATCTGTAAAGGTTTTTAAAGTGACATTTTGACATTTTATATTTTAAATTGCATCTCTGTGCAGTAAAACCTAATAAACATCTGCCCTATTATCATTTGAGGTAAAAAATTGCAACTGCCATTATGTTATTCTCCAGGATCCCTGGGGTCTCTGGTCTTCAGAAAATGTATACTTTCTGGAGGGTCTAACTAATCTTCAGGCCTAAAATGTGCTTTTAGCATATGTGCAAAAATGGATAAAATGGCCCTGGCAGACAAGTGAATAAAATATCCAAAATAAAAAAAATTTTTTTCCTTTTAGTTCTAGAGTAAGGGAGGGTTATAACCCCTGTCATTGGGGAGATTTCTCTTAACTTCCTGTACAATAGCCAAAACATGTAGTGGGATGAAATCCTGTTAATCCCCGATTGTCACCAGGGTCACCAGAACTAGAACCCCATTGGAGGATTTCCCCTCTATCACTGTTCTGGGTACAACTTAAAATTTGGGATTTTGTTTAATTTTCGGTGATATGAGTACACAGGACAAATAGGCGAACACCGGACATTATTCTAATCCTTTTCCACTTCTGCCTTTAATTTTACTTTAACCCCTCGCCCTCCTGAGGATTTATCCCCATTCCTGACCAGGCCATTTTTTGTGTTACGGCGCTGCATTACTTTAACTGACAATTGCGCGGTCATGCAATGCTGCACCCAAAGTAAATTTACGTTCTTTTTTTTTCCCCCACAAATTGGGTTTTCTTTCGGTGGTATTTGATCGGCTGTGAATTTTTTATTTTTTGCGCTATAAAAAAAAATACCAACGATTTTGAGAATAAAAAACAATGTTTTTGACTTTTTGCTATTAAACATGTCTAGTAAAAAAATGTTAAAAATCTAATTTTGTCATAAATTTAGGCCAAAATGTATTCTGCTATATGTCTTTGCTAAAAAAATCCCAATATGTGTAAAGTAATTGGTTTATGTGAAAGTTCTAGCATTTACAAATGGCAGTATAGATACTGGAATTTTTTTTTTTTCACTAGTAATGGCAGCGATCAGCGGCTTATAGCGGGACTGTGGTGGGCATTCTGACACTGACATCCCCAGTGACACCAATACAGTAATCAGTACTAAAAAAAAAAAGCACTGACACTGTACTAATGGCTCTGGGCAGGAAGGAGTTAACATGAGGGGCAATCAAAGGGTTAACTGTGTCCTGGGTGTGTTTTACTATGGTGCCATGTGTCTGTGCTTCACTGTAATCACACTGCTTTGGATGGCTATGCTGTGCACAGCCATCCAAAGCAGTGTGCACAAGCTGACAGGGAGGAGAACGGTTTTGTTTACAAACAGTTTTCCTCCCCATCTGAGAGGCTCGGCAATCACTGGGTGTCGGCGAGTAGTCACCAGCCAGGACACCGTGATTGACAGCCGTGGCTGGGAATGGCAGTGCAGGTAGGGTGCTCGACCCCTACCCAAAAATGCAAAATCATGTATATACTGTATACACGTAATTTTGTGCACCCGTGCCGCCCTATAGCAGTATATCTGCTATAGGCCGGTCACGAAGCAGCTAAAGTGAACGTCTGACCAGGCAATGCGTATTCAAGCATTTACACATTTATAACAAGCTGTAACTGACATTTAACATACTCTCTCACCAACCCTTAACTGTGACTGCAGGTATTGTGTAGTAATTGCTCCTCAAAGTTCACAAGAGAAGTACTGAAATCCTGTAAGCTTAGTCTCTTTGAACTCTGCTTACTTCGTCTGGAGCTCCGTCTACATTAGAGATTAGAAGTCTGGAAGACTGCTGAACCACTGCTGAAGGTGAGAGCGCAGGGTTAAGATGGGTTGCTGAAAAACCTGTAGCTACAGAGGTGAGGGTTTGGTTTAAAGCCCACTTGATACTTGTTAAGAAAATGTAACTTTTTGAATGCCCACAGCCTGGCCACTGCTTTTCTTTAGACAAAAAGTCAAGTCTTTATTTTTCAGCAATGTTTCCTAGATAGCTTTAGCAATCAACTGATTGACCTGGTTGCTCTCTTAGCACAATTCTGGAAGTTCTTGTAAGGAGATATAGATTAGTTATAATTAACAAATCAAAACATACAATGTTTCTGGGTTGTCACAGTATTGTCCTTTTGTCTCTAGACCAAACTCTGCAACAGGAAACAAAATCAATGCATGCAGTTAGTCTGCTGCCAGATCTAACCGCTGGTTACTTTAAAGCTGCTTTAACCCACATCAATATTCAGATGGGAATACATTTACAACAGCCTTGGCTGTCTTTACTTACTCTTATCACATGTGGTTTTGGTTTTTTGTGTTGGAAATAGGTTTACTGTTAGATCGCATAATATATATCTGTCATAAATAAATAACTGTATAAATAAATAGGAAAAACACTCTCTCTCTGCATTATATATATAGACATACATTACACACACACAGTATAATTTATATATATATATATATATATATATATACACACACACACATATACATACACACACATGCATACATTACATGCACACAGTATAATATATATATATATATATATATATATATATATACACACACACACATATACACATACATTACATACACACAGTATAATAAATATATATATATATATATATATATATATATATATATATATATATATATATATACACACACACACGCATACATTACATGCACCCAGTATAATATATATATCAGACTACAAGGAATAGTATTTACAGACTTCAGTGTAATGCAAATGTGCTTTTTGTCGTACATCATAACATTAAACTTGCATGTTATTTCTACCATTCACCACTTCAAGTCTAGCAGTTGCCCACTCCTTGTGGGCCAGATCAGTTTTCAAAATTCATGAGTTGCCAATAACCAACAATGTTAATACTACAGTGGCACATATATTTCTTGGGGGAAGGGGGTAGGGGGGCAGAGGTGTTGTGAGGTCAAATACACTTTTCTGGTAACTAGAATTTTCATCAGTAATAGTTTTATTTTCCAACCCCGGTCAATACTTCTGTTTTTAGTTTTGGCTTGCATAAGTCAGAATGTATGTCAGTTTTGAAACCCAATTGGAGAGTTTTACCCTTCCTTCCCATCTCTTTGACATACTGTAGGTGTGACCAAGTCAGGTAAACACAGAGAGCAATAACCATGAAAGAGACCTCTATGATTAAGCCGTTAACAGGGTAAAAATGCATTAGAGGAGGTGTTCTTCCACGGGTGGAGACCAAGCTGAAGCCATTTGACATGCTTGCAACTATGGAGTACATCAACAGGGTGCAGGAATACACCAATTTGTTGTGGACCAACTACTGAGCTTGACGAGCCTTACAAGCTGAACAAGTGCCTGGCAGCAGTTTCTGAGCTGGCCGGAGGAACATTCTGGAGTATCTGACCAGTACTTTTTCTTTAGGATCTTTTTATAAAGCTATGTATTTGATGTTCACCAAACATTTTCATTTGGAGAATGAATCACTGTTTAAAAAACATGGACCTGGAAGATTCACCTGCAGAAATTGTTTGCTGAACGTCAGATTCTCCACTTTATAAATGTGTCCTTTTGGTTACTAGAGAAGCACTCCTACTTGTCTCATCACAGCACAGAATTTATTGTTCTAGTGCAACTCATGATGACGTTGTTTACAAATCACATACTAGTATTTTTGAAAGACAGATATATAATGTCACATGCTACCATCAATTATGCAGCAAAAGTTGGTGTAGCACTCCCTCCTTAGGGGTTGCTGATGAATTGGGTCCCCCTATAGTCCTGCACAGCCAGGCAATCTGCATTCTCCACACAAGCTTGCATACAGAGTACAAAAAAAAAAAAAAAAAAAAACAGTCCTTGAACTTTGGTTTTGTTATTTATTGAGGGAATTTGAACTGGGATAGGCTAAGGGGGTATAAGATGCCAAAGGGAACCAACAACTGAGGACACACTTCCTGGAACTATTCCCAAACTTTCTCTGCAGCAGAGTCTCTGTTAGAGAATTAGCCAGCGTCCCCTTGTTGCACCACCACAGATCCTAGGTGAAATTCTCCTCTTTACCCAGCAATCTGGAGATTTTCCTGAGCAGGGGATCTATCTCCTGCCCCACTAAATAAGTGAACAGTCACTAGTAAGGGGCTAATCTTATGTTCCTCCAGAGTGCTCCTTCCTCTATCCTCCCAGGGGGTGTAGGTGTACTCACTCAGATCCTCTCCTGTACTTGTGGGTTGGCCACTGCTACCAGGCCTATCAGCTGGGCTGCTTCTTCTCTGCCATACAGGTGGTCCTCACTCAGGGGGCCAGAGAGTTCCAAGTTTTCCTCCTTTCCAGCTCCAGGCTCGCAGACAGGCCCCATCCCACTAGGCCTCCTGGCAGCCTCCTTCCTCACATCTTCCCCCTCTCCTTTTCTCCCACACTCCCTCCTGCTAATGAGCAGGTGCCTACACATTTAAAGACATTCCAGCCCCTTGCCAAGCCTTCTGTTGGGGATTGGCTGAGGTCCCTTAAGAATGCAGCCAGCCACTCCTCAGATCCACCCACTGTTTTCAAGGCCCTCCTCAGAAAGCCTCAGAACAGGAGGAAATTCCAGAAGGACTGGCCTGCAGAGCCTCTCAGCCCTGACCACAATTTGACCCCTCTGGCTATTACACCTGAGCTGCTAATCAGTTCCTGTCTAACCATTAGGATCTAGCTCCCCCTCGCTAAACTAGGAGGGTGCTACATTGGTAATTGTGAGAGAGTGAATTTTTACATTTCACTTTCTATTCCTATGGGGCATATTTTTAACAAGACCAGAGCCAGGCATACTCCAATTGAAGTAAGCAAGAGAGGGTGCCAACACCTAAGTGTAGCCATTTTATAAAAACAATGATTAAAAATTAAGTTGCAGTCGCTGCTTGAAAGGGTTAATCACCATATTACCAAATCCAGAGTGGAACCCTCAATGGAGCTGCTATAGTTACAGAGGTCACCAGGGAGGCTGCTGGAGGATACAGAGCTGGCCCGGGAAGCTGCTAGTGTGAGCTGGATAGTGTTAGCCAGGTTGGAACACAAGCACACTGTAACTAGGTGACTTCTGAGATTTGGGCGACTCGTCTGGGTTCATTTCCACTTCAGCTTTGCTCGATGGTGTTCATCTATGATGTCATCACATCAAAAGGGGAAGAGGCTATGCATTTTAGGGCTCAGAATATCCCTTTGTCAAGCTGAAAAGAACTTTTTATCCTTCTTGGACCCACAAATTCACCTGTATCCACTCGCATCATCAACGTTGCGTCCGTCAAAGCTTCTGTTTCTTGTACTCCAATTGAATCGAAGGTTCAAAACACCCTTCTTGCATGCTATTTAGCAATGCCAGGTGTGATCCCTACATGCATTGACAACTTTAGCTATGGCAAAGACTACAACATAGGATAAAAATAAACTCCTTATAAAACATCTGTACTCTGAGATTCTTTTGTTTCAAGATTAACTTGCATTGAAGGTTTAGAGGCCTTTTTTACTTGAGTGATCGCTTCCATCTGCATGAAAAATGGGAGCGGAATACAACATTATTTTCTCTGAGTATTTCCAATAACCCTGTGCCTCTCTGTCATTCTAAACTATGCATATGATGCTGTCGAAGATCAATCATACGCCGAGAGCTATTAAATATTCCAGAGCCGGGACAGTCCCTCATCATCTAAAATGATGTCAAACAATTGTCAGGCATCTTCCATCTTTGCTGAGAAGCAAACAGTATTTCAAGGTAGGAAGAGCCAATCAAGACCTCTGTATTCCACATAGCTTTCAATCTTCGGTCGGCTCAAGACAAGTCGAAATGCATGTAAATGAACAATTGCAGAAACACTTTCCAGCAGAAAGTCTCAATGGGGAATGCTAAGAACAGTGCAGCCTGTGAAGTTCTGTCTAAAAACATATCTCTTCTATTTAAAATTGCATCTAGTGCTGAAAAACAGTCATTTTATGCACTTTCTCCTCCACTTTGTTTTGTCTTTGTCTTAAAGAGAAAGCCATACTAGTACACCATGTAATTTTTCCACAATCTGAAGCAAATGCCATATTAACGGAAAAGAGCAAATACAGCCATATACAATTTTTAGGAGTGATTTTGTTGTACTCAGATGTTAACATAAAGCTATTAGTTGCTGGTCTTCTTAGGATGTGGGAAAAAAACATTAAGGATAAGCTCATCTTTTGAAAAAAAAAATAAATAAATAAATGCACATTTTGTTGCAGGCAAAAAAAAATGTGCATGTATATTTTTTTTTCTAAGGAGCCTATAGAGTATTGCATCAGTGATCTTTCCATTAAAAAAAAACAAAACATTTACCTTTAATTCTACTTTAATACCCTTTTGCTGCCAGGTCTGTAAGTTGTATGGACCTAACAGCGGGGGGTTTTATATACAACACGGTGGCTGCAGCCACCAGGATTGTGTGTAAGATTAACAGGCAGACTCCTTCCTGCCAGGTGGAAGCAGTCAGACGGCTTCGCTGCACCCGGTATCGGTGACACCCCCCCGAACCCGCAGTGTGCACGCTCTCGCCATGTATCTGGTCTCCTTTTGTCCATCTGTGGACCAGGGAGTCCTGTGGTGGGTGCCGGCAGATGAAGGGGAGAGAATAGAATGGATGAACGTTCACATTCCTCCCCTTCTTTCTGTGACCCTAAAGGAGACGTGTGTTTATTACTGAAATTTCCTAGACCTTTGTGGTAATATCATGTGATATAAAAATTGGAACTACCACTCTTATACTCTAGGGTGTCTGCTTTCAAAAAATAATGTTTGGGGGGTTTGTGTAATATTTAAAAAAATGTTAATTTTTTTTTTTTTAAAAAGACAGCACTATTTAACCCCTAGCCTACAGGGCACTTTTACCCCCTTCCTGCCCAGGCCAGTTTTCAGCTTTCAGCGCTGTCACACTTTGAATGACAATTGCGCGGTCATGCAACACTGTACCCATATGAAATTTTTATAATTTCTTTTGAGACAGAGCTTTCTTTGGTGGTATTTAATCACCTCTGGGTTTTTTTTATTTTTTGCCAAACAAACCAAAAACTGAAAATTTTGAAAAAAAAAAAGTTTTTTTCTTAGTTTTTGTAAATAAGTGATTTTTCTCCTTCACTGATGTGAGGTAATGAGACTGCAGTGATGGGCAGTGATAGGCTGCACTGATGGGCACTGATGAGGAGGCACTGGTAGGTGGCACTGATGGGCACTGAAAGGCAACACTGATAGGTAGCACTGACTGGCACTGATAGGCGGCACTGACTGGCACTAATAGGCAGCACTGATAGGCAGCACTGAGGGGGCACTGATAGGTGGCACTGATAGGCAGCTCAGATGGGCACTGATATATGGCATTGATGTGCACTGGCAGGCACTGATATGTAGCATTGATGTGGCACTGATGGGCACTGGCAGGGTGGCATTGATGAGCATTGACAGATGGCATTGATGGACACTGACAGGTGGCACTGCTAGGGCTACACTGATCATCAGGGCACACTGATCATCAGTGCCCTGATGATCAGTGTAGATGTCCCCTCTGAGGGATACCAAGTTTCTGTTCTCCATTCCTCATGAGATGTCAGCGTGACAGCTCGTGAGGAGAGAAATGCAGATAACTAGCATTTCCCTATTTACATGCGATCAGCTGTGATTGGACACAGCTGATCACATGACCAAGCTGACATCTTCGGTTCTTTCCGTTGATTGGTGATCCGTTGTGTCTGAGGGACACAGCTCACCACCGATCGCCACGCTGCGTGCCCCCCAAGCCACGCATGCGCAGTTAGAGTGGGAGGACGTCTTATGATGTCCTCCCAGAAAGAGAGAACCGCCTTGCGCCTGTTATTACCTTATATGGCGGGTGGGAGGCGGTTAAAGGATAGGAGGGGAGGAGGGGCACAGAGGAGGGAAGAGTGCTGAAAGGGTGAAGAGCCACATTAAGTAAAATAAATAAATAAAATAAATGATAAAAAACTAAAGTTACACCCAAGGACATAAAAGCTCAGCTCCACAAACACTTATATTCTAACATAAATGCATGCATGAAAATGTCAATTGTGATATATATGTTATAGTACCATGCACATCAGAGTAAGTGCAATAATTCTAGCACCAGAACGCCGGTCTAATGCTAAACTGATGACCTATAGGGGGCTTTTAAAGAGCTGCCTATAAAAAAATAGTGTACTGAAGTCTGTCACCAGCACAGGCAAAGTTTGACATGTTGGGTATCTATTTACTCGGTACAACCTCATCTATAAAATGCATAATTTATTGCCTTTGTGTGCCCTAAAATTAACTTTAGTGAATTTTTTTCAGTATTGTTGAGTTTCTTAGATCTTTGTGGCAATATTGCGTAACAAAAAAAATGGAACTACCACTAGTTTACTCTCTTGGGTGTCTGCTTTTAAAATATAGATACTATTTTGGGGGTTTTATGCAAACCTTCAGGCCTAAAATTCCTTTTTCTAATGTGTGCAAAAAATGCAAAAACAGCTCTGACAGCGAAAAGGTTAAAACTACAAAAATAGCCTATATAGCAATTATGCATGATATCTTATTTTTTGTGAACAAAAGTGAAGTATTCCTTTAAAAGGTCATGTTAATACAAGGAGTATGCATTTTTTCTAACACCCTTTTGAGGTGAAGCAGCTTTTATTTTACGAAGCCTCATTTTTCAATTTGAAACTCAGTATGAAATCAGCCAAAATGAATGGCATGTCATATATCACAGATTTCACTAACTGGGGACCAACTGGCAATGACCACCTGTCCAAACTACCTATTTAACACCATTCACTTTGAAAAACATCTATGTATGAGGATCATCATAATCAAAGTGTCTGTAAGCCTGCTCCTGGCTGGTCTTTAAAACAGCAATGTGCGGCAATTTGTAATAAAGTAGGAACACATTTCTCAGATATCAAGGGAAGCAGCATAATGGTTTATTGCTTAAGGCAGAGTAAGTCGATGGATGATATATTGATTTATAGCTTATACAACCTGTTCTATTCGCCTTCCAGCGACTAGCGTCGAACAAAGCTAACACCATGTAGTGGGTGTTAATAGTAAAAAGCCAGAATTCAGAAAGCACTTTGTAAAGGAGAGAAGCAATCGGTGCCTCTGATGCGATGTGTGTCTTTAATTTGATGCTACTGATTGAACTCTGTTTCACAGTAACAGAGAAAGCTGTATAAATACCCCTGCAGCAATACCATCTTTAATGAAAATCCAGATATGATTTACAAGAAGCAGTTCTCATGTTAGCCAAAATAATGCTGAAGTAATAGCTTCCATATCCAGAGGAATGGAAAATAAATAATACACAAGACTTTTATCTTCTGAGTCTTGGTGGATGCGCTTTAAAAGGACCTCAAACACGAGTTAAAAATGGAAAGCTTGCAAAGGCACAGAAAAGTTTTACAATCATAAACTGAAAGCATATTGAAAGAGACAACTGGATCTGTGAGCCCTAATGGCAAATATATACATGCACATTAATTGAGTAAAGTGAAGCTGCATTCTTATCAAGCAGGAAAAGCACAAATTGCACCGCTAAATTGCACTGCACTACACTCCAAATTACATCTTAAAACTGCACCATATCGCGCCACATCAGTGTGAACCCTGAGTGAGGGTTGCATTTTGTGCAATTGGCATTAGCAATGTAAAAGAGCTGAATAGCACAATGTTGCAATTTTGACTGAATCAGCACAAAGAAGCCCATCGGTGGTACCATCGGCAGAGGTGCCTGAAGTGATGGTTCTACGAATTGGCTGGATATATCTGCTGTATTGAAACATCAAATTTCTTTGTTTCACATTTTGGTGAAATAAAGAAATCTGATGTTCAATAAAGCAGTGCCAATTCTAAGAAACACCAATTTGGGTGCCTGTGCCAATCAGACGACCACCAGGATTTTTTGCACTGATTTCTTTCATTGATTCCTACAACCACCTGAGAACCCTATTACAAAAAATCTAATGTTTCAATAAAGCAGATGACACCTGTCAATTCTTAGAAACACCACTTTGTGCAGCTTTGCTGATTGGACCACCAACCATCTTTTTTTGCACTGATTAATCCTATGGATTCCTACAACCACATGAAAATCCTACAGAGAACCCAGGATGTGAACCCCTGAGGCATAGAGAGTGGCCACTTTGACCCTACATGGAGACAGGTTTTCTCTACCTGCACACTTCAAAGGTTGCATGTTCCCCACTCCTTTGGGCATCTGCAGCCTCAACAGATGTAAGTTTACTTTTAACTTTATTCTTCCTGCTGTGGAGCAATTCTCCATGGTCTTTACCCCTTTTGTAGCAATTCTCCCCATTTTTTAATTAATCTACGACTTTATAAAGGCTCTTCTACCTCCCTCTCTTTTCTCTTTCTGAAGACACCCTGACCTATACCAGAGACCCTTTGCTAGCTCTTCAGGATCTTTCAGGCCACATTTAACCACCACACCTTTGACCCTAATTTTGACATTAGCGGTTTCTCCAGTGATGACTCTTGCCAATTCTTAGAAACATCACTTTGAGCTCCTCTGTGGATTGGACCATCAATGGGCTTTTTTGCACTTATTCCTCTTATTTATTCCTACACCCGCCTAAGAACCCTACAGAGAACCCAGGATGGAAAACCCCAAGGCATAGAGAGCAACCACTTTGGCCCTACATGGAGACAGGTTTTCTCCACCGACACACTTGGAAGGTTGTGTGTACTCCACCCCTCTGGGTGACCGAAACCTCAGCAGATGTAAGCCTACCTTTAACTTTTCTCTTCCTGCTGTTGAACAACTCTCCATGGTCTTTACCCATTTGAACCCCATTTTTGAATACTACACTATAGGTGATATCCAGTTGTTGTACTATTGATAAAAAATATACGAATAGTGAATCACTTATACTTTAAATGTGCTCCTACCAATAATATTATGAAATAAAAAAATCACTGCTCCTTACCGAATAGTTAGACCCCAAATTATAGGTGGTCTAACAGAGCATGATGCTGGGCTGAGATTGTGCTGACGTCATCCATGCTTGTCTGAAGCCGGTACCAGCGGAGTTTATGACTTACACGCTCATTTGTGTTTGAAGTTTGTAAGTGTTTTTTTTTTATTTTAATAAATCATTTGAATGTTATCACACTATCTGAAGTATTATCCTTTTTGACCGAACACACAACGGATCACAATAAGGGAGGAAGAGGGGAGGAGAGATATGGAAGTCTGACACCTCTTTTCCATCTAGAATGTTACAAGCAAGATATGTTCAGCAACTGCTCTGTTAGGCCACCTATAATCTGGGAAAAACAAAACAGGGCGCACTCTCATCGTGCATTACTGTGGTGAAACACACATTTATTTAAAAGCATATAGATGTAAACTTTGAGATAGTGTTGGTGGTGTGGTTTTTTTGTTTTTTTTTTGTTGTCTTGTCACGCCCTTTGCCTTAAACGTTTTGGTTGTCCATTTATGTTCACATGCACCTTACCACATTTTTTTTTCTTTTTTTGCTGTGACACATTTTTTTTGCTAGAGGTGGATTTGATTGGCTCAACTCAAGCGCGATATCACCTAGTATTTCTATTGGTATTTTTTGAATGCAGCTATTGTTTCACTGTTTGTTTTACGGTTCACAATTTGCTTGGATATTTTGGTACTCAGTGTAGTTACATAATTTTCACATTAATACTACACTATAAAGGCTCTCCTACTTCCCTCTCTCTTCTTTTCAGTAGAAGACCCCTAACTAGCTCTGCAGGATACTTCGGGACACATTGAACCACCACACCTTTGACCCTAATTTTGACATTAGCTGTTTCACCAGTCAATCTTGAAAGAAAGAATAGCTGTGTTGCCCCTTAGGACAAAGTTTACTAGTGAATGAGGAGGTAAAGCCACTAAAGCATTCAGAAAAAAACTGTCCCCAAAGTAGAAAAACACAATTGGTAATCACATGACACAGAAATGCCCTCCATAGAAGTATCTGGACAATTCACATAGTCCCCTGAAATTGGTAACGTGGATGAAAATTTACAACCTAAATGTTATATATATATATATATATATATACACATATACATACACACACACACACACACACACACACACACACACACACACACACACACACACACAGAGCTTTACCTCATAACTGAAAAATGGATCAAATCATATGGGCTGGTTTTGAGAGGGCCTCCAAGCAAGACCATTGCACACAAGGCATCCAGAAATATACAGCAGCTGTTCTGCTGGTGTCAACGATGAATATCAGGGGTCTCCAAACTACGTCCTGCTGCAAGATTTTATCCAGACCTCTGATATAAGAAAGGTCCTTCATGGGGAACTTGATGAAAAGGGGACTCTAATGAAAAGGGGCTCTGATGAGGACTCTGGGCTTAAGTTCCTTTAGAATTTGTTTTACTGAAATTTTCCATTGTTCAAAAAATGTATTCATACATTTAAATTTCATTTGTTCATTTATAAAACTGATTTTTTTTTGTCCCGTAAGTATTTTTAAAATATACAGTGTGGTTCTCGTACTGAAAAATTTGGAGACCCTTGGTTTATATGAAAAATTGTTTTACAGAGGAAGCATTACCAGCATAAACTTTTCTGCAGGAGGATAAAACCACTACAAAAAGCTACTCAATGAATTTGATTTACTAAATGAGTATAGGCTGTTAACCAAGCGTCTTAATGGTAGTAAAAAAGGCAAAGCGGTGTCCACTTTGAATACCCAGCGTTAGAAAAATTGAAAAAAAAGAAAAACCCAAAAAACATTTTTTCTAGCACGATTGGGTCCTTAGTGAGCACAGCTTCACCTCATTCACTTTGCTAGGTAAGCACTCTGTGCTCCTTTAGTACATCAGCCTCTATGCTTTGCATGACTGGTTAGCACAACAAAATCAGTCAGGCTTCTATTTACTATTTAACAGATATCTTATGAAAATGCAATACTCAAATGCTTACAAACAGAAGGATGCTAAGCTCTTGGGGAAACTTTAGTTGGTCTACAAGCATATAGCTGAAAATTAATCAACAATTGCTACATCCAAGCTATAAGGTAATGTGAAGCTATACTGGTTTAATAATCAAATAATAAGAGGATATGGAAAATAATGTGCTTGGTTCTCATGATGACGAAAATTTCAATGTGTTTTGTAAGTACAGATTTAAAGCCCTATGCTGGTTCTTAGTGTTTCCATACTCTTTGCCCATCACAACACTGTAAGGAGAAGCTGTAAAGTAGTAAGTAATATGTTCAGCATCTTAAAACCTCACCAAACCATTCTAGTTTACTCTGTACATGAAGCATTATACAATAAGGTGCAGCTTACTAGGGGACAGGGCTAAGTTATGACATGCAGGAATGGTTCAAATGGTGCAGGACACAACATTACCTTCCAAATTACTTTAAAGCCATCTGCCCTACTTAATCTAGAGCAATACATCCTGGTGTCAAGCAGCTTAGTGGTTGAGCTTTAATTGTGTAATTGTAAACGACTGACAAATTTTGGGCATTCTGCCGTATTACCTAAAATTGTTTTCATTGTTTGTTGTGGGCCTCTGTCCAGTTATTGTTCCATGAAGAAAGTATGGATGCTTATTTGTTTTCTAAACAAGGTTAAAAGAAATGAAAATTCCTACCTGTACTGCTTGATATGTTGACGTCATTGCTGATGTCTGGAACGCCTCCTCCCTTAAGTGATGCCACACATGTGTAAGTCCCAAAGTCTGTAAATTTTAAGTCAATGATATCCAGATTAGTGGTACCCGGAGAGACATCGGGGTCTGTCTGAGTGATGACCATCCTTTCAGAACTTCTCAATGGCCGTCCATTTTTAAACCAACTGAACGTCAGCTCTTCAGATGGGACTGCTTCCACTTGGCAGGAGATTTTCACCTCTCGACCTATCTGGATGTTGTCATCTTTGTGGTAGGGGTCTGGGGTTATCCAGTAACGACCTTTTTTTAAAGCTACAATATGAAAAATAGGAAAGCTATTATCAGCATTATTAGGTTAAAGAAAGATAGTCATGTAAAAGTATATTGTACAGAGTCTGCCTTAGGCAATTAGACATTAATCAGGGTCAAGTCACACTGTCAACATACATAGCACAACAAATAAAATGAATTCAAATCTTGCATGATAAACTACAAAATTGTAAAATGTTGACAAGCTAAAGTTGGCCATGGTGTTTAAAGATGTTGAGACTTGACCACTCTGGGAAAGACTCCTTGGAGTGATTGGCTCTGCCAAGTAAACAAGTCTATGTGAACGAAGAGGGAAAAAGGAAGGGCAAGGAGAAGAGAAAGGCTGCTATTGGTTCCAGGTTATCTGGTCAAAAAGTAGTAACTGCAACAAATGTACCAATGTATGAATGCTCATTGCCTCCTGACAGCATCTAGCATCTATAGACATGACATTATAAAAAAGCTGCATCTAGCAACTGTATTTCATTTCTGCAGGTAACATAAATGCCTGTAAAATTTCTAGCACCCTTAAGCAATTGGACATTAAATGTTAAATGGTTAATTTGTGTTTGACCAGTCACATGTCTTTGTGATGAAAACATCCACTATAAAAAGAAACTGATCAAGCCAACTTCATAGATGGGGCAGAAAGAGAGGAGGAGACGACAAAGTCTTCATTCTTATGATCTTCTGAGCACCACAGTCAGAACAACTTCAACAACCTGCCTTACAAACTTCTATTTCTCCCAATCTGTAGAAGCCACCAGGGGAAATCAGCATTACATGAGAGATACAGGAAAATAGGTGCTTCCAGAACTTTGACACAGCTGAGGTTAGCTTTCACACTACATTCACACATCACCACTTTATTAACAAATGAAAGGTCAGATTGGATTTGCAAAGCTGGATAGAATATTGTAACACCAGCACTTGGGTTAATATTTTTATTCATTCTTTTCTTTGTAAATCATGTCTTTCCTGTTCAGGTTTGGAAACCTGTGGACAAATAAAGCATTAGAACTAAAGAGGAATGAACACAGATGTTGATAAGAGAAGTCACAGTCATGAACGCTCAAGTATCACGCAGTCATTAATTCCAGGGCCATAGATAATCCGAGAGAATATGGGGGTCCAACTCTCTTCTTTAAAGTGCCCAACCATGGCACAGCAGCTAGACCAATTTACCTTTTCAGCTGTGGGAGCTGCACAGCCTAAGCATTCTCAGCATAGCTGCCTGTTTCCTCCCTGCCACTAATAGGACAGTGTGGTAGGGAAAAGAGAACTCTGATTGGCTACATAGGCAGCTGGATTTTGTTGCATTTAACAGAATACACAGTGAGTATGTTTTAGAAATGTCATAGCTATGGAATTGCCTTTAGTGCATCCCACTCTGTATGCACCCTACATTGCATTGCTGTTTATGTTGTTGGAGGAAGGTGTAGGCAGGTGGAGATCCCTTTTAGGTGAGCTCCCTTCCTTGGAGGGAGGAGTAGAAGAGAGTCCCTTTAGGTTGGTGGTTGTAGGGCTCGGAGTTCAATTGGACCTAGAAGCAGGAAGGAGAAGGAGGACAGAAGAACATGTCCTGCTTCCCACCCTTGGAGGGGCAGATGAAGAAGATGCTAGGCCACAATAGGCCTCCTAGGCCTTGACTACACCAGGGGCAGGAAAGATTGTGCTGGATCCCCCATAGGGCATACTAGAGGAAGGTACATTGATCTTAGCACAACCATTTTCCCTTGCCAGCTGTAATCAATTAAATGGCTTGAGTTGCAATGTATTGCTCAGTCACGTTGCGAAAAACACTGCCTTGACTAGATTGTAATTTTTGCACAATGTTCAGTAAAGCCATTTAAACTGTATTCCAACCTTGAAGTGCATTCATTAGCCTGCATCCTAGTATGCCAAGAGAGTGAGAGCATGTTCTACTGGTGTCCCCTTGCTGACGGCTTGGAGAATATGCCCTGAGCTCCTGGGAGTGAAGGGATTCTAGAACACAGCAAGGAGGGTGGATCAGGGGGTTGGTCTTTCCCGCAACCCACACATCGGGGAGAGTCATTGGGCAAAGTTCTGCATTGTACATTGTTAAGTTGGGTCGGCTCTGCTGCCCGCTTAGGTCCTGAGCAGGACAGCCCACCACCCACCAACTTGTGCCTCAGAAATAACCTTTTCAAAATGTTATTCCTGAATAAAACAGCCTTCTGGGTTTCAGGAATCCTGGGGAAGGGGGGGGGGGGGCAATAAAGTCTAGTGTTATTTGTGCTCTATGGACACCTGAAGATGCCCAGTTTTGAGTAAAAACTCTGTTTTGAGGCTTATATAATGTATCAGTGCACTCTTTTGATTGACGTGCTTCATATTAGAACAATACACAGATTTATACAATTTATACCATTAGGCTGTCATTTTCATGCACAAGGCATTTGCTATAAGTGCGGATTAGAATGTACTTCGTTACAAGATATGATGGAAATGATAGATATATACAGATAAAGATGCACTTATTCTTTAAGCCGATCACATTCAAATATATCTGAAAACACTTAAAACAAAACAAAAAAAAAATAACCAAAATAAAATCCATTTAATGCATCAGCCAGTTAAGTAACAGAGTTATTTAGAAGATGTGCACAGCGAATGCTGACCTTGCATTTTACTTAATTTAATTGCTTGAATGGCGTTCATTCTGTAACAGGGATATATCACTACACTTTTGTCTCTGTACCCATTTCAAATTTTAATAACATTACGGAACCTAATACAGAATCTCTTCTGCCCTGATGTAAAACGATATTTTTAGATTTCTCTCAACTACATAAGCCAGTATAT
The DNA here is from genome assembly GCF_062004578.1 of Staurois parvus. Lineage (NCBI taxonomy): Eukaryota > Metazoa > Chordata > Amphibia > Anura > Ranidae > Staurois > Staurois parvus. The sequence goes on from NW_028318793.1 coordinate 1,098,388, forward strand.
TCTTGAATAATTTATTAATTCCAATGTTTAATAAGCAGATTTACACAATTGCTTGATTACAGGCGGGCTGCGGCTTACATTGGGAACAGCACAAGAATATTCATAAAGCTTAACCAACAGTGTGCAACTTTTGCTTATTTTACCTCCAAAGTGGAAAAATTGTGTCTCTCTCAACATCAAAAGCTATTTTGAAAGGAATGGTTTACTTTTTCTGGGGAGTACCCATTGTGAGTTATTCTAAGATTTGCCTAAAAGTAATATGTGATGCGACTGACATTTTACTCCAGATTTGGACAATTTTTTCCTGACAGATTAATAACCCATAGCACACATGTTCTTGTTTTCTCTCTCTCTAGCTCTCCTTCTCTCTCCCTCTCTCTCTCTCGATTTCTCTCCCCCTCTCGATTTCTCTCCCCCTCTCGATTTCTAGACCTCCCTTCCTTTCTCTCTCTCTCTCTTTAGAACTCGCCCCCCCCCCTCTCTCTCTCTCTAGATCTCTCTTCCTTTCTCTCTCTCTAGATCTCTCTTCCTTACTCTCTCTCTCTCTCTCTCTCTCTAGATCTCTCTTCCTTACTCGCTCTCTCTCTAGATCTCTCTTCCTTACTCTCTCTCTCGATTTCTCTCCCTCTCTCTCTCGATGTCTCCCTCTCTCTCGGTGTCTCTCTCTCCCTCGATTGATATCTCTCCCTCGATTCCTCTCTCCCTCGATTCCTCTCTCCCTCGATTCCTCTCTCCCTCGATTCCTCTCTCTCTCCCCCCTCTCGATTTCTCTCCCCCCTCTCTCGATTTCTCTCCCCCCTCTCTTGATTTCTCCCCCCCTCTCTCGATTTCTCCCCCCCTCTCGATTTCTCCTCCCCTCTTGATTTCTCCTCCTCTCTCATCTCTCTCTCATCTCTCTCTCATCTCTCTCTCATCTCTCTCTCAATTTCTCTCTCCCAATTTCCCCCCCCCTCTCTCTCTCTCTCTCTCTCTCAATTTCTCTCTTCTCTCTCTCTCTCTCTCTCTCTCTCTCTCTCGATTTCTCCCTCTCCCTCTCGATTTCTCTCTCTCGATGTCTCTCTCTCTCCCTCGATGTCTCTCTCCCCCTCGATGTCTCTCTCCCTCTCCCCCCCTCTCTCTCTTGGTTTCTCTCTCTCCATCTCTCTCTCTCTCTCTCGATTCCCCCCCCCCTCTCTCTCCCTATTTATCTCTCTCCCTATTTCTCTCTCTCCCTATCTCTCCATCTCTCTCTCTATTTCTCTCTCTCTCTCTCTCTAGATCTCCCTTTCTTTCTCTCTCTCTTTAGAACTCGCTTCCTTTCTCTCTCTATATATATATATCTTTCTCTCTCTCTCTAGATCTCTCTTCCTTTCTCTCTCTCTAGATCTCGCTTTCTCTCTCTCTCTCTAGATCTCGCTTTCTTTCTCTCTTCCTACATCTCGCTTTCTCTCTCTCTTCCTACATCTCGCTTTCTCTCTCTCTTCCTACATCTCTCTTTCCTTTCTCTCTTCCTACATCTCTCTTTCCTTTCTCTCTTCCTACATCTCTCTTTCCTTTCTCTTTTCCTACATCTCTCTTTCCTTTCTCTCTTCCTACATCTCTCTTTCCTTTCTCTTTTCCTACATCTCTCTTTCCTTTCTCTCTTCCTACATCTCTCTTTCCTTTCTCTCTTCCTACATCTCTCTTTCCTTTCTCTCTTCCTACATCTCTCTTTCCTTTCTCTCTTCCTACATCTCTCTTTCCTTTCTCTCTTCCTACATCTCTCTTTCCTTTCTCTCTTCCTACATCTCTCTTTCCTTTCTCTCTTCCTACATCACTCTTTCGCTCTCTCTAGATCACTCTTTCGCTCTCTCTAGATCACTCTTTCGCTCTCTCTAGATCACTCTTTCGCTCTCTCTAGATCACTCTTTCGCTCTCTCTAGATCACTCTTTCGCTCTCTCTAGATCACTCTTTCGCTCTCTCTCTCTAGATCACTCTTTCGCTCTCTCTAGATCACTCTTTCGCTCTCTCTAGATCACTCTTTCGCTCTCTCTAGATCACTCTTTCGCTCTCTCTAGATCACTCTTTCGCTCTCTCTAGATCACTCTTTCGCTCTCTCTAGATCACTCTTTCGCTCTCTCTAGATCACTCTTTCGCTCTCTCTAGATCACTCTTTCGCTCTCTCTCTAGATCTCTTTTTCTCTCTCTCTCTCTAGATCTCTTTTTCTCTCTAGATCTCTTTTTTCTCTCTAGATCTCTTTTTTCTCTCTAGATCTCTTTTTTCTCTCTAGATCTCCTTTTTCTCTCTAGATCTCTTTTTTCTCTCTAGATCTCTTTCTCTCTCTAGATCTCTTTTTTCTCTCTAGATCTCTTTCTCTCTCTAGATCTCTCTCACTCTAGATCCCTCTCAATCTCTCTCTCTCTCTCTCTCTCTCTCTCTCTCAATAATGCTGGATTTGCAGCTTTCAATGCTCACCACTGTGCAGTAAAATCAGTATATATAGTTTCAGTCCAGAATAGAAGCCTGTAAAACTGGCAAAGACTGAAGGTTAGGCTAAAGTTTAACTTTACAGGAAAATGATGGCTTCCCTTTAAAAAAAGGTTAAAAAAAGATCACCTAACAGCTTCTTGTGATGGTGTGCTAACAATGCTGCAGTGTAGCTGTAGCAAGTAAATGAATAAATCTCCGAGTAATGCTATTATTAGGCTAAAGCTAGAGGGAGATTGAATGATTGGTAGTGTGATTTCATGAGACTATACCAACAAGCTCATTTTAAACTTGGAATTCAAGTGAGCAACATGTGTTTTCTGTCTCCTCTTTAAATTAAGGTTAGTCACACTTGGTTTATGCCATCTTTGTTCAGTATTGTGTTTGCTCTGTCATTCACTTCCTCTGTTTAGTATCTTATCTTATATGTTAGTGATGGTAATTCTCTAATACAAATTGATGCACTTTTCCATGGGGCCTGCATTTCCACTAACAGAAAATAATTATTTGTTTAATGTAATCAATTTCTGTTTTAACACATTGAACTCAGAAAGCAAGTGAGCAAAATGTGTTTTCTCTCTCCTCTTTAAAGTATACGTTCACCTTTTGCTAAAAAATAATACATGCACATTTTTGTGCAGGTAAAAGAATGTGCATTTATTTTTTGTTGCAGGAGCCTGTAAAGCATTGCACCAGTGATCAGCAGATCGCTGTTACCATGCAGGTCTCCTGCAGACCAGTCAGTATATCTGCTTGTCTGTACAGGATGTATGGGCAAGTAAATACTGTATACTGACAAGAAGAATCAATGAACTACCACAGTGCTGCACAGTGCCATGGTAGTTTATTGAGAACTACAAGCTGACAGCTGCTAAGGCTGCCGGGATGTGTAGTTTCTCATTCACAGAGGACTGTTGAGGAGAGGACACAGAGGAGAGTTTTTTTTTAATTTTGACAGCTAGCAGGAGAGAAGATCCCTCACTAGCTATCAAAGCAGGGGGAGTGTGTGAGGGGGAGCAGGGGCCAGTGTATTAATAAAATGTTACACCCTGAATATGGGTGTAATATGTAACATGTTATGAAAGGTGAACTTATCCTTTAAATACAGATTTTTTTTTTTTTTTTTTTTTTTTTTTTTTAAGTCCGCAAACGTGAGACTGTAACGAAAAAACCCGTAAGTGTCCGCAAAAAAGTGCAAGTGCAGAAACACACACACGAAAAACGTGCACTTAGGGGTGTGTTTGTCCTACCCCCGAAAGGGCTGGACCGTTCACCCGATCCCCCGGGGCACGAAGCTCCTGACAGGGACAAGGTTCCCATTTGGTCCTCCTGGCCAAAAGGCCTGGTGGACCACCGTTCCTTATGCCCAGCCGAAGCCGGACATCCAGTACTAGGCAAGGGGGTTCTCCCGAAGAGAAAACCCCCTAGGGATCAGGGGAGGAAGGAACCGTATGGCCACACATCCTCCCCCTAGACTTCAGGTAAGGCCCGAGGACCCACACCCTCCATCCGTGAAAAACACACACATAAGAAAGCAAAAAGTGACAAAACGTGGGAGTGAATAAATAAATAGAATAAAAATAAAAAAGTGGTACCGTGCCTAATAGTGCACAGACCAGGCCCTGAGGCCCGTAGCAAAAATTGCCCTGGACTTAGCCAAAAGACCTGGTCCTTAGGGCGCTGTGCAAAAAAGAGTGTAAAAACAGTGGCCATGTGTCATCTTCACACCGTGGGGTCCCACACCCAAGTGTTACTAGTGACACCCCTGAGCGCGTCTCCTCAGGGGGCACTGAGTTTGCGGACTTTTTGCCTCCTCAGCCCCAGGCCAGACCAAGGTAGCATGCTCAAACCAGGAGGAACTGGGTCTTTCCGGTCTCCCCAGAGGAATTACTCCCAAGGCCCCAGAACGAATCATGGCGCTCCCTGGTTTCTGTCCCTCCGGTACTAGCCTTCCGGACCCCCATCATACCAGTGAGGGTACTGTACAACAACCATCCCCGTAAACTAGAATGGTCGGTAGCACCCCCACTGGACACTGATAAGAACAGATACTACACTTGATCTTAGCCAAAAGGCCTTTAAATACAGATACTGCAGGCTGCATCTTTGTCCTGCCTCACACTCAGATGACTGATAATGCTGTAACATTGCCACGGTCATGTAGGCCGTTTCTGCTCACACTATGGTGGGCTGAGAAGACATTGTAGGGGGTGCAGCTATTGGCATTGTCAAATGCCACACCCAGTACAGCCCACTGCTTTCTGGATTGACAGCTCTGCCTCTGCTATAGAAACTCTCCCACTGTGAGCTGCTGTGTCTGGGAGGCGGAGCATGTGAAATACAAGAAAGGAGGATTTGGCTCAGTCAGGGAAGATAATATATATATATATATATATATATATATATATATATTTATTTTTTTTTTTAACTTTGCAGAGGTTGAGCAGTAGCTGGATTTGGAACTTGTTTAGATTGTCATACAGGAGCCCTTAGTTGCAGTTTAAAGTTACACTAAACTCTGGTTTGAGAAAATAAAATCTATTCAAGTATATATTCTTAACTCAGAAAAGCCCTTCTATTGCTCTCAGTTTCCTCCAAATTTGTTATTTTAGTTACTGTGATCCGACTTTCTGTTAGAGAGTGACTATGTTCATTCTCCATGCTCCCACTATATGTAGGAACATTGCTTGCTCCTAAGATGAAATATGTACTATGGACTATGAAATGTGTAGTTGCACATAGAACAGTGTATATCATTGCAACTAATATGCACTACACATTGCAGACAAATGTAAATGGGAGGGAAAAGGAGTGGTTTAGGAGCTTACAGAAGACACACAAGGAGGCAAGCACACAGTAAGAAATGGGTATGGAGGATTTTTGGAGAATAAAGATATAATTTAGTGTCACTTCAAAGTGAAAAAGGTTTTTTCTATCGATACAGTGCTGTGACCTATGCGGGTCTTCTCTCTTCTCGAGAGCCATTGACTCCTGCTGCTGTTAGCCATATCCAATTAGGAGGGATCTGGTATCAAGGGATAGGGCCGAGCCATGCTGTGTGTATCTATTGATGCACACATCCCAACTTATGAGTCTGCCTGCATGTGTGTGCCCCCATATGAAGTGTATACCTATGGTGACACATGGAGAAGAAGAGGAGCAAAAAGCACAAATTGGGAGATCCCAGAAGTGGAGGTTTGGGGTCACTCTGTAAAATACCCTTGCACAGAGCAGGCACGTAAAGCATGTTTATTATTTTAATGTTAAAAAAAATTGACTTTACGACCTCTAAATCCATGAAATATATTCAGATGCATCAAAACAAAAAGGTGTTCAATATCTTACTGTTCTTTTTCTTTTTAAAGCAGCCACAGCTTGAGTAGAAAAACCTTGAGGTTGATGTGTTTGCATTAATTTTGGACAATAGGGATATAATTTAAGGTCACTTTAATTTTATTATGAATTATATATATACACACACACACACACACAATATATATATTGTGTGTATATATACATATTGTTGCATGTACAATAGGTCCACACATATATACACATAATAGAAAAAATACCTAACTGCATTTCCATTAAGACACTCGCACTTTTCACCGCTAGCAACACAACCTATAAATAGCAAGAAATTGTTCAAATCTATTTCCAACTTTGCCCATTATTGTGTGTGATGGAAAGTTTTATATTCAAACGGAGACAGAGGAAAGGAAATCCTATCTTGATGAAAGCGCGGGTGTCACTCGCTCAGAGTTCAACATGAACTGGAAGGCAAATGTTCTAATAGTTTGAAATCATTTCCATCCCATTCTGGAAGAGAATTCATCATATGCACACACACAGCCTTGTCTCCACACTTGTAATATGCACTGACCAGTCTCGGGTGAAATTGAGAACACGCTACAGTTTTTCCTCTCCCCGCTCAGCTCATATTCAGATGCATGTAACCAATGAAGTGTGACATTGTATTTCATCAACGCCTACAAGTGCACTGTACACCTCTCTGAAAATACATTTATTGAGGAGCAGCGGCTTAGATCAAAATGAGGATGATGTGAGTCCTATCGGAATACAAACCAGAAATGGAGGAGGAGCAGGCAACGTAGGTCATTTGATGGTTCGTTGACATTAAAGGTGAATGCTACTCCAGATATAAAGCTGCTGGTAAACCTTAAGAAGGAAATTTGTCAAGCTGGAAACAAAAGAGCTGAAATGGGCAATTTGTTTTCAAGGTGCAAATTTCAGGGCTGTAAGGGCCCTTTTCCTTGCTTCTCTACCACTAACCAGCAATAAACATGTGCATAGCAGGTATTCCAACTGCATGCTTGTTCCAGGTCATGACCCTTGTTGGGAAGGGAGATTGATAAAGAAGACAATAAATTAGTTGGCAATGGCAGCTCTCACATTCTATTTTAGCAGGATAATTGGATCTTCCTGTCCTAAACAATGAAGCCAGAAAATGGGGGCTGTAAAATGCAGCCCCAGCATGCACTGTGAACTTTAAAGTGCGGTCTGCAGGCCAGATGTGGCCCTTTGCTTGTCGTATCCAGCACTTGGAACACTCCTCTCACTGATACCAATTGAGAAGGCACTCCTTCTACTGATGCCAACAATGAGGCATATTGATGGGGCACAGTGGTCTTCACTGACACCAATGATGGGGCACTATTCCCTCTGCTGACACAATCAATGGGGTTCTAATCTTTCCACTGACACCATCAATAGGGCACTATACTTTCCATTGACACCAACGATGGGTCACTATTCGTTCCACTGACACCATTTATGGGGCACTATTCCTTCCATTGACACCAGCAATGGGGTACTATTCCTTCCACTGACATCATCCATGGGACACTATACCTTCCGCTGACACAGTCGATGGGACACTCTTTGTCCCACTGGTACCATTAATGGGGTACTATACCCCCTTCAAACACCAATGATAGGGAACTATTCTTCCCACTGATACCAACAATTGCCACTATTCCTTCCACAATTTCCAATGATGAAGCATTATACCTCCTCCTACAGACCACAGGCCTGAGGCAGTATGCAGGGACATTTTCTACTCCTGCTGGCCACAGTCTGGCCCCTCTAAAGTCTGAAGGACAGAAAGGTGGCCCATTGTTTAGAAAGTTTACAGGCCACTGACCTAGAAAGAACTTGTTTTAACCTCCATTTGGCCGTTAATACAGTGGGGCAAAAAAGTATTTAGTCAGCCACCAATTGTGCAAGTTCTCCCACTTAAAAAGATGAGAAAGGCCTGTAATTGGCATCATAGGTAGACCTCAACTATGAGAGACAAAATGAGAAAAAAATTCCAGACAATCACATTGGCTGATTTGGAAAAAATTTATTTGCAAATTATGGTGGAAAATAAGTATTTGGTGAATATCAAAAGTTCATCTCAATACTTTGTTATATATCCTTTGTTGGCAATGACAGAGGTCAAACGTTTCCTGTAAGTCTTCACAAGGTTGACACACACTGTTGCTGGTATGTTGGCCCATTCCTCCATGCAGATCTCCTCTAGAGCAGTGATGTTTTGGGGCTGTCGCTGGGCAACACAGACTTTCAACTCCCTCCAAAAGGTTTTCTATGGGGTTGAGATCTGGAGACTAGCTAGGCCACTCCAGGACCTTGAAATGCTTCTTACAAAGCCACTCCTTCGTTGCCCAGGTGGTATGTTTGGGATCATTGTCATGTTGGAAGACCCAGCCACGTTTCATCTTCAATGCCCTTGCTGATGGAAGGAGGTATGCACTCAAAATCTCACAATACATGGCCCCATTCATTCTGTCCTGTACATGGATCAGTCGTCCTGATCCCTTTGCGGAGAAACAGCCCCAAAGCATGATGTTGCCACCCCCATGCTTCACAGTAGGTATGGTGTTCTTTGGATGCAACTCAGCATTCTCTCTCCTCCAAACACGACGAGTTGTGTTTCTACCAAACAGTTCTATATTGGTTTCATCTGACCATATGACATTCTCCCAATCCTCTTCTGGATCATCCAAATGCTCTCTAGCAAACTTCAGACGGGCCCGGACATGTACTGGCTTAAGCAGGGGGACACGTCTGGCACTGCAGGATCTGAGTCCCTGGAGGCGTAGTGTGTTATTGATGGTAGCCTTTGTTACGTTGGTCCCAGCTCTCTGCAGGTCATTCACTTGGTCCCCCCGTGTGGTCCTGGGATTTTTGCTCACCGTTCTTGTGATCATTTTGACCCCACGGGGTGAGATCTTGCGTGGAGCCCCAGATCGAGGGAGATTATCAGTGGTCTTGTATGTCTTCCATTTTCTAATTATTGCTCCCACAGTTTATTTGTTCACACCAAGCTGCTTGCCTATTGCAGATTCAGTCTTCCCAGCCTAGTGCAGGTCTACAATTTTGTTTCTGGTGTCCTTCGACAGCTCTTTGGTCTTCACCATAGTGGAGTTTGGAGTGTGACTATTTGAGGTTGTGGACAGGTGTCTTTTATACTGATAACGAGTTCAAACAGGTGCCATTGATACAGGTAATGAGTGCAGGACAGAGGAGCCTCTTAAAGAAGAAGGTACAGGTTTGTGAGAGCCAGAAATCTTGCTTGTTTGTAGGTGACCAAATACTTATTTTCCACCATAATTTGCATATAAATTCTTTCCAAATCAGCCAATGTGATTGTCTGGACTTTTTTTCTCATTTTGTCTCTCATAGTTGAGGTCTACCTATGATGCCAATTACAGGCCTCTCTCATCTTTTTAAGTGGAAGAACTTGCACAATTGGTGGCTGGCTAAATACTTTTTTGCCCCACTGTATTTTCATATAGAAGTGGTAACTCAAGCAAATGTTTGAGACTAAAAACAAAGGACTTTCTTTTTTATAATTGACCTTAAATCCCTCTGTTTTCTATTGGGGTGCTTATTTTGTGGCAGAACATCACCATTAAGGCCAATTCCAGCCAAAATCATACTCTTTTTATTTAGAACACAGAGGGGTGGGATAGAACCCATGTTGGACTTTTAGTGTGGTCTGTGATACCTTTGCAGAGATTTCCAATGGACATGAATAATGGAAAAATCTCTCCAGTGGGGAAATAAACTGCAACAAAACATTTTTAATATACTGGGGAAAAAAACCTGCAAACAATGTCAAGGAGAGCAATCAAAACCCGACAGCTTCAAAACACACCACAGCCAGTCCAATGCTTCAAAAAATGTTTGTCTGGAGGTGCCTCCACACTTCCCCGTAGGTTTGCTGAGTATTTTCAAGGGTACAAACATGGTTAGCTACCCCTGTAAATCTTGAGCAGAAGGCACGATCACAGATTGCAGCATAACTTGTGTCACAACCTTGCCAGGACCTATTTGTTGACGGCAATGAGGACAGAATATAATAAATGCCTAGTCCGACATATGAGATCCTCAGCAGGGAGGAACTCTTTCAGGACTGTGTTGCACGAAGCCAATTAAAGGGAAAGCATCAATTGACAACAGAATACTTATGTAGATTGCATTCTCTGGAGAGTTGGGCTGCTTTTCTTACTTGGTACTACAAGACTTGGCTGTGCGCGGCTCCCTATGGTGAGACACCGGCGTTTGATGCTCAGAGAGAGTGACTAAGCATACAAAGTTGCAGTTGTTTTGGATGAAACACTTCAGTGCTCATCCTGTGTCATATTCATGTGTCTGCTGCCATCTCCCTTGTTACACAAGCCCCCAGATGTTACAAGTTTCTCACTGTACACCATAAAATCCTGTTCATGCATAATGGCGCAAACCACTATTTATTAAAGAGAATTTCCAACTTATACCATGCTGTTTCCAAATAATATAAAAGCCTCAAAGATCTCAAACTGTAAAATATATTGGGTAGCTAAGCAGAGCTCTAGGAATATCAAAGGAGGACATATTGTATAAGAAGAATTACACAACAGGGACTCTTTCATATTGTTATCTCTAGGTTTGGCCTCAGAGCCGACGAACTTTGCCTCACCCAAAAGCTCACATCCGGCAGTCTGAATTGTGCTAATCTATAAAGATCAACTAATAAAACTTTTTTTGCTGGTTAGTAGCTCTCCAAAGACTCAGCAAGCAGAGGGAGTGCACTTGCTAAGCAGTCAGGGTTAAGTTGTCCACCCAGCACCAGGCAAAGAAAACAAAAAAAACTTTCATCCTGAATGACAATGGAACCTCAGGCTCTACAGGAATTGGAATCCTCATCTTTTAACCTCCAACTCCAGTGAAAACTTTTCTCTTTTAGGCTCCATGCACACTGGCTTAAAAAAAAAATAGAGGAGTTTAGTGGTTTTCCTGCAGAAGCAACTAATGTTATCCTGTGTGTACATGAGCATTAGGTAGTCTAGAAGCATTTTGTAAGCTCAGCAGGCAGAAATAAAAAGCTTTTTGTTTTGCATTTTGTAGAGCGTTTTTTTAGTAGATAAAAATGCTAAAAGGCTCTTAAACGTTAGTACAAAAAAAAAGTCAAAATTAGCGTTTTTTTTCTGCCAAGAGCACTGCCTTTTTTTCTAGCCAGTGTGCATGAAGCCTTAGTTTTGGATAAATCAGGGAAGGGTTTGAACACCTCTGGAAATTTTCCCTTCCTGCCACAGTGACAACACACACTGGGATTGGAAGTGGGAAAAGGCCCCCCCAATGGAATTATAGACAGTAACAGAAACCTCAGTCATTATTGTACCAAAAATGAGTAATCTAAAAATGATTTTATTCCTGTGTCTTAGTTGGAGATTTCCCTTTTACTAACTGTCGCTGTGAAATGGCAGGAAAGTGAGGGGAAATCCAACTGCTTCACATGGGTAACGCAAAACAATGAAAATGGTACTGCTCAAATGCCCCCCCCCCCCCCAAAAAAAAAACAAAAAAACTTGTGTCAGTCAGATCAGCTAGTGGATAGACTGGTGCAAGACAGACCTCTACGACTGGCTTCTATGATTAAGTCCCAAAAAGGATGAAACACGTCTGAGGAGTTTTCTACAGATGGAGAACAGGAGCTGAAGCCATATTTTACCCATCTCATTCATATTTATTAAAAATGGTGTCTGTGTGCAGCCAGTCTTTATTTTATTGAAATGGTTCACATGGGGTTTTATGCCTTCCATACATCAACTGGGTAAAGCATTGTGCATTTGGAGGTGTGTTTTTTTTATTGGTTGAAATAGATGTACGTCTGTCTCTTTTTCAACCTACTTATGCAACTATGTGTAATACACTTTACTCATTAACACAGGACTAAGAGCTGCAGTTATCTGGGGTACCCATAATGATCAAAGTCATGTCAAGTGCAATAGGTAAAGTAGAGGTCCATGTTAAAATATGAAGTATATTTGAACATTGTACAGTATATTTAGGAACCTGCCCAGTAGTGTCCTGTTGATCAATATGATAGAAATATCTCCAGTATTGTCCACTTGTAAGACACTGTGCAGGCAGATAATTAAATTGTCATTGTCAAGCCAGGCAAAACACTTCATGTGCCTGTGATGCATGGCATTTATATGTCAAAAGACATTCCCATATAAATGGTTCAGTATTCACTGTAGTGTTTTCCTCCAGGGGAGTAATAAGCCCAAAATGACTATCATGAAAGGGATCCATACACTCCAGCTGGAACCTGGTAGCTTTTAAATTGGATTTTTAACGATATGAAGGGATTGTAGAGAGTTGTGTAAGCAGTATCAAAGTGGCACTAATACGCTTGAAAAAATGCTTCTAGCCACAGTCTGTTCTAACCAACTGCCATCTACTTTCATACAGTGCCTATATTATACTCTTGAACCAAAAAGTTCAAGTAGGATATTTCCATTGCAAAATTTTCCTGGAAATGGCTTGCAGCAGGTGGGTGTTGTAGCAACAACCAGCTGGTGGCTAGTGTCAAGGCAGATATCCCCAGCACTCTACAGATCTTCAGAACAATGTCCAAACATTTATTACAGTGATCATATCAAAACCGTAAAAATTCAAACTTTTGGGTCCATGCATCACATGCTTGAAGAAAGCCCCAAACAAAATGTTGAATTTTTACCGTGGTGATGAGATCACTTTAATAAATGTTTGGACGCTATTTATAAAATACATGGTGCACAAGTGATAAACTTGTAGAGATAAAGTTCTCAAGAGAATCACCACTGGCTGAGTAATAAGTAGTGCCTTGAAGAACAGAGACCTGCATGCAGTCACTAGGGCTCTGAGTTTAGGTCTGTGATCAGCATCAGCGGTTGCCCCAGATATCCACTGGACACTTTCAAGTGCAGTAGAATCGAAACTCACATTACCACAGGACAACTGGATACTCTCCCACAATGTCCACTGGATACTATTCAGTGAGCTCTTCAGACCAAAATCCCAGACCAGACTTTGAAATAGCCCCCCCCCCCCCGTAATGCTACAGCTGGGACCTAGATAACCTTCAAGCAGCCTTTCCAGCAGGACTGGACCCAGAACCCACTCACTCTATTGCTCCAGGCCTCTGACTATTTATGGATGCTCTGTGATTCTAAAACCCCATAGAATGTAGGGGGGAAACATTCAGATCAACAGTCTGTGAAACACTGAGCAGACTAAAATAATCAACCACTACTCCACTGACTACAAAGTTCTAAACTAAAGTTACTTGACATCCAAAGCCTCAACTAGAAGGGCGCTAAACTGTATGCCTTGACTCCTTTAATCCAAAAAGTCCCAAGCACAATAAAATGCATGAGGGAACATTCATTTTCCTAATGACAGTTCAGGACAGCAAACACCACCACCAATACATAACATTTACATAATAGATTCTTGTTTTCTTGACTGTTGACAATGGTTAGCAGAGACAACAATGCTCATGAAAGTCACTGGAAATATAAGAAGCTGGAGGGTGATGTGCTAACGAAAACGAAAATATTACATTTGGATGAACACTGTCTTTAAGCATCTACACAGAGGGGAAAATTTACATGTTTTATGATTGACAAGTTTTAGAATCTTCAAGCAATTTCCTAATTTAATGCATTCTTTTATACAGAGAAGTTATTACATCAGTAAACAATGCAGATTACAGAGCGCCATATAATGCAGATGGCTGACCTGGCTGTTTCATTACATTTAACCTTCAAGAACATTTCAATAAATTAAAGCAAATCGTTTACGCGACAAACCTGAAATTTTGGGTGAACTGGAAAGGAAAGTAGCTAATATGTCCGTGTCATCACAAAAAGCTTACTATTAAATAAGTAGAACACAATACTTTGATCTTGTGATATGTATGTAAAGAAGCCAGACCCTGGGCCTATATGAAAGGGATGTGTGGCTTGTGAACATCGTTATAATTCAGTCTTTGATGTTAAAATGACACGAACATGTGTTGCGACTAGATAAAAATCCCCCCAACGCTTTATGTCCTTTTCATATTATAGAATTCATTTCTCCAGTTACTGGAATTGCAAAACCATTGATTTAATGATTGTATTTTATAAACATATTAGCATTATCTACATTTATTAAATAGAAAATTGCTTTTGCCTTCTGGCAAAGTTAAATATATATATATATATATATATATATATATATATATATATATATCCATCCAAATCATTGGATTCAGGTGTTCCAATCACCTCTATGGCCACAGGTGTATAAAATCAAGCACCTAGGCATGCAGACTGCTTTTACAAACATTTGTGAAAGAATGGGTCGCTCTCAGGAACTCAGAAAATTCAAGTGTAGTACCGTGGTAGGTTGCCACCTGTGCAATAAATCCAACTGTGAAATTTCCTTGCTACTAAATATTCCACAGTCAATTGTTAGTGGTATTATAACAAAGTGGAAGCAACTGGGAACAACAGCAACTCAGCCATGAAGTGGTAGGCCACGTAAAATGACCGAGCTGGGTCAGCGCATGCTGAAACTCACAGTGTGCAGATATTGGCAATTGTCTGCAGAGTGAAAGACCTCCAAACTTTGTGTTGCCTTCAGATAAGCACAACTGTGAGTAGAGTGCTTCATGGAATGGGTTCACGCTTCTGTGTCTGACAATAAAATGGATGTGTCTGAGTTTGGCGGTTGCCAGGAGAATGGTACTTGTCTGGCCGCATTATGCCAAGTATAAAATTTGGTGGAGGGGGGATTATGGCGTGGGGTTGTTTTTCAGGGGTTGGGCTTGGCCCCTTAGTTCCAGTAAAGGGAACTCTTAAGGCCTCAGCAAGACATTTTGGACAATTTCATGCTCCCAACTTTGTGGGAACAGTTTGGGGATGGCCTCTTCCTGTTCCAACATGACTTCACACCAGTGCACAAAGCAAGGTCCATAAAGAAATGGATGAGTGAGTTTGGGGTGGAGGAACTTGACTGGCCTGCACAGGGTCCTGACCCCAACCCGATAGAACACCTTTGGGATGAATTAGAGCGGAGACTGCGAGACAGGCCTTCTTGTCCGACATCAGTGCCTGACCTCACAAATGCGCTTCTAGAATGATGGTCAAAATTTCCCATAGACACATTCTTAAATCTTGTGGGACAGCCTTCCTAGAAGAGTTGAAGCTGTTATAGCTGCAAATGGTGGGCCAACTCAATATTGAACCCTACAAACCAAGACTGGGATGCCATTAAAGTTCATGTGTGTGTAAAGGCATGCGTTTTCGAATAAATGCAGAAATTGTGATTGGACGTTTGGCGTTTGCTATAAGCAATAATACTTTTTTTTTTTAGCAGGCAATGGGAGAAGCAAATAAAATGCAGAGTCCTGACCTCAACCTGATAGAACACCTTTGGGGTGAATTAGAGTGGAGACTGCGGGCCAGGCCTTCTCATCAGTCATCAGTGCCTGACCTCACAAATGTGCTTCTGGAAGAATGGTAAAACATTCCCATAGACACCCTCCTAAACCTTGTGGACAGCCTTCCCAGAAGAGTTGAAGACTGGGATGCAACTAAAGTTCATGTGTGTGTAAAGGCAGGCATTCCAATACAATATAGTGTATATTTTATATATATATATATATATATATATATATATATATATATATATATATATATATTCTACTAGATATGTAACCTCTGCTTGGAGCAGGTGAATACACAGCAGTAGGAAAGCCTTCTTTAAAGCAGAACCCCATCCAAAAACAAAAGGATAAAAATACAACAACAAAACCAGCTTTGGCTGCAATATTCAGCTTCAACGAAGAGATTTTACTTTCAGTGCTTTGTCTGCTGCTAGATGTCCTCAGTCTGATGGCCAGCATCTTTCAAACCAATTCCTCTGAGCCCAGGTCATTCTGGACCTGCTCCAGCCTGTTACTGGACAGTGAAAGGAGAAGCACAGTGATGATCACTGTGATTCTGATTTCTCCTCCTATCAGCATGCTCCTTGTCAGCACATGAACCAGTTGGCTTCTTTTGCTGCTACTTCACCTCACTCTCCAGTACTGTACACAATACAGGGACTTCAAAAGTCTAACAACATATCAGATCCTGGTACCTAAACTGTTGGACCTAAAACATGTAAAGGATAAGTTCACCTTTTGAAACAAAATAATAAATGCACAATTTTTTGCAAGTAAAAAAATGTGCATTTATTATTTTTTGCTGCAGGAGCCTGGAAAGCATTACAGTGATCAACAGATCTCCGGTACCATGCAGGTCTCCTAAAGACCTGTCAGTGTATCTGCTTCCTTGTACCTCATACAGGGAAGCCATTACTTACTGACAGGAAGGCTCACAGTGCCTCATTGGGAACTACAAGCCGATAGGCTGCCGGTACTTGTAGTTTTCCATTCACAGAGGACTGTTAATGGGTGAAGTGGCCAGGTGGGCAGAGAATTTTTTTTAAATTTTGACAGCTAGTGGGGGAGAAGATCCTCTGCTAGCTGTCAAAATGGTCGAGCGGGCAGAGTGTGGGCTGGTATATATTTTATATTTAATCTGCCTAGAGTTCAGCTTTAAGTAGCAATCATGCTAAAGCAGAGAGTGATTTTTATTCTAGATGCCTCTACTTCTTGCAGCACCTCTCCAAATGGAACTCTCAAACTCCAGGGCCGTACTGTCCCATTAGTGCACCTGACATCACTTTTCTTTGTCATTAACAAGACCTCACTGGACCAGAAACTTATCATTGCTCCACTAGCACCTTTCCATATCAACAGATCACTCATCTCTCCATATTGGTCTTTCCTCAGGGGAATACCTTTAGCTCTCAATGGTCTGGTCAAGTTCAGCCCATATTCCATGGACCCAGTGGTGTATTTAGGTTTTGTTCTGTCTGGCAACACAAAAATCATCTGCCACCACAGACACTGACCAACACCACCCCCCCTTCCCTAGGAGAGAGCCTGACATTGACCAACAACACCCCTGCTCTCCACCCGGGACAGCCTCCCCTCCCCCCCCCCCCGGTGATAGAGAGAAAGACACTCATCTTCAAAACTCTGGACATCCCTGGGAACGAGAGTCAGGCTCTAGCCCATAGCCTTTCTTGGATCCCATCTGGTTCCCATGGCATGCGTGTCTCTTCTTTCATCCCTTCTTCTGAGGGGAGATGCTGCCCCCCTGAAAAATTTCACCCTAGGCAGGTGCCTTGTTTGCCTTGTGGTAAATACACCCCTGCATGGACCTAGAGGCTTTTATTGTTGTTCTGACCACTCTGTAGCCCACAGAACTCCCTGCCTTTGAAGTATGCAAGTTGGATACATGCAACTTCACGATTCAGATTTCACAAATTCTGGCCTGGAGCCTGGAATGGAGGCCAGTGAGCTAACCCTTCCTTTCCTTGGCCAGGTTCCTGAGTCCAAAATAAAGGAAACACCATCTACTTCTGCATTATACAAAAAGACTTGGTGGCAGATACACTTATTCCCAGACCAACCATCTGGTTTATTTTCATACACACATACTGTACCTTTTAAAGTTAAGTTATTATATTCAGTAGTTTATTGTTTAATTTCTTTTCAGTTAGGAAAGTTACATAGCTAGACTGTTTACCAGAGGAAGGCAAAAAAAAAAATAAAACATGATCTAATTTGCTCCATCAGGGGAAAACAATCCTTTCTGATCCCACAAGAGGTAATTAGATATTCCCTGGATCAACTTTACCTACAAATATTAGTATCCAGTGCTAGTATTAAATAACACACAAGAAATGTTTATCACACTTACAGTCATTAAACTGGCGGTGACTCTATATTTAATTCTATTACCATAAGGATAGTACAGGATCTCAGTTGCCTGAGAAGTGTTGTGCAGAGGCTACATCTGTAATGTTATCCTTATGCGATTGCAGAATGTGGGGCACAAAAAGGACACTCTGTAAGCCTGTATGCAGCTTCGACTTAATTCCTAGAAGGAAAACACAATGTCCAAGGGAGGCTGGAAATAGTCTCAACTGCAAATCAAAACAACTATAACCTGTGGTCTAAGTACAGGCCTGGATAAATATGAGAGCTAGCTCCAAAAGGTTTATGAATGAGCAACAAAACTTGTAAAAAAACAAATAGTGCAGCGCTAAAAAAAACATACATTTGACAGAAAAAAACTCATAAGGTTAACCAAAAAGCCAAAAATGAAGTCCAAGGTTTCATATAGAAAAGAATCCGCTACAATATGATTTATTTATTTCAGGTACTTCTATAACGCTGTCAATTTATGCAGCACTTTACATATATATTGTACATTCACATCAGTCCCTAACGCTCAAGGAGCATACAATCTAAAATCCCTAACTCACATTCATACACACACATACTAGGGTGAATTTAGAGCCAATTAATCCTTTGGAGTGTAGGAGGAAACCGGAGTACCCAGAGGAACCTGACGCAAACTCCAGACAGTTTGTGCCGTGGTTAAGATTCAAACCAACGACCCTAGTGCTGCCAGGCAGAAGTGCTAACCATTTAGCCATTGTGCTGCCCCAACAGGTTAAATCTGGTATATATGTTTAGCTTAAAGTCAGTAAGAAACACTTACATAGACACCGTGCATAAAAGCATGTGAGAAACTACACATCCCAGAATTTCTTGAGGTACATGCCCATAAGACTTGACATCAGGGCTTCTGACTCCTCCTAATTATTATTATTATACAGTATTTATATAGCGCTAACAGTTCACTCAGCGCTGTACATTACAATGGGAGACAGAACATGCGACAGTACAATAACAATACAATGTGATACACGAGGGGTTCGAGGGCCCTGCTTCTTGGAGCTTACAATCTAGGAGGGAGGGGATAGTGGTACGGGAGGAAAAGCTGTGGGGGATGGAGTGGTAGGAAGAGTGGAGGAGATCGGCAATTAGCAGAGGGTGGGGTAGGCTTCCCTGGAGAGGTGGGTTTTCAGGGTGTGCCTAAAGGAGAGGAGAGTAGGTGTAATAATAATAATACTGTATACAGTGCATATACTGTATGGCACACCTAGGTTGAAAAAAGTCACAAGTCCATCTAGTTTATAATGGTTAATAGCTGTGTGTGTTCACATTGTTGCCAGTCAAGTCCTAATGAAGGGGTACGAGGACCTCCAAAGCACGTTGGCTAATTTTGGATTGTACCCCTGACTTTTAATGGAATAAAATTGTATCTGAACCACTTAGCAATGGTGTGGTGCCTAAATTTCATTTCTCATTACATCACACTACGAGCCAAGGAGATCAAGAAGATCTTCTTGGGTGTAGAAGCGTCTGCCCAGTAACCAGATTATTTACACCAACATAAAAACTAAGTCCAGCTCTATCTTTCCACTTTTTTCAACCATTTTAAAAGAAAGGTAGCATTGACCCCTGCCATACCAACACCTTCTAGACCCATGCCTAGCAAACAAGTACCGACTTCTTTATGCAGACTTTTTGTTCCCCTCAATCATTCTCCCATGAATGCAAAATGTTCCTTCGACAGGTCTGAATTAATCTCAAAAGGAAAACTATAATAACACTGTAAACTATAAAATGTACATAACACTGGTGAGATTTTTACCAGGTTCATAATGCATTTATCTTAAGCGGTTTTAAAGCAACAAAGAGAGACCTAGGAGCAAGAGTCAGAATTTGTCTGATAACCATAACAAATGCCTAGCCATTTATAATTGCCTGCTTTTTGCATTTAGATGTATAAATAGTGCAACAATAGTGGTTTGGGCTGAGCAAGAAATGAAACCGTCTGTGTGGTCATGATAATAACTAGCCATTGCACTCAATAAAGTTCACTTTAATAAAGCACTTCTCAGCTCAGCTAGGTACATGTAGTCAGCTGTGAGAGACCTTATCTCAGGTACCTGCTGTGCCTCACAATGAAACAAACAACAAAAGAGTCTGATAAAATAAGTAGACTAGTATGTGCATAACGAGTTAGTTAGTTTTGGATCATTTAGTTGAGTTCCTAATCTCATTTTGTTACATTGGTAACATTTTTGACCAGACTCAAATTTTCCAATAAATTCAAAGTATTTGAGTCGAAGTCGAATCGAAAATATTGAACTGAGCCAAATTCATTGTGAAGATTAGCCGTTTCTATTCTATTCAAAATCTCAAATCTCGGAAGATGACTATATTCATTGTATTCCATTCTTTTTTTCTATTCTATTCTTTTATTTTCTATTATTTTCTATTCTATTCTTTTCAAAATTTAAATTTTGGAAGACGGCTATATTCTAATACACACCATCTTTGAAGGAAATTTGAATTTCAGAAGACGGCTATATTCATTCAATTCTATTCTTTGTTCTACTCTATTCAATTATTTTATATTCTATGCCTTTATTTTCTATTCTATTTTATTCTATTCAAAACCTGAATTTTGGAAGACGGCTATATACTAATACACACCATCTTTGAAGGAAATCAGCAATAGTTAGCAATATGTTTACATTTTGAATTTGTTTTCTAAGTCAAATTCAATTCAAATGATTCGCTATTTTGGACTTGTTTAAATGAATTATTGTAATTTGGATACATCCAAATCTCCAAACAGAAATTTTGTCAGAATTTTGGTTTGGAACGAAACAGACCACATGTCTAAAAACAAGATTATCTACACTGACTGATGGATTTTTATCCTAACTGCTTTATTTCAAAATGCTATAACAATTTATATGAAGTATGATAAATATATGTTGTCTAAAATACTGCATTTTGATTGTTTTGGTTTTCTGCATCCAAGGCCATGTAATAACGCCATTAAAGCTTCAAAGTGGATCTGTTAATAAGTCATACCTGGCAGTTATTGGAAAGGTTTGACCATGAATTTTAAAAATGAGCAGACACTGGCAAATGGCATTGATCACTCTCCATTATAGATTTACACAGTTTGTTAATAACTTTAGGAGCTAAACTACAAAGGGAATCTATTGCTAAGAAAAGATAGCTCAAAAATGATGCATGAAGTTTACTCTCCAGATCAAGGAACATTCTGCCACAAGCCAGTCAGTGTCAATGTTGAAACACTACATTTATTCAAAGTGCCATTTAGAATATTGACTCACATTTTAGAGACGCCGGTATCATGCAGCTTTCCACTCTAAAGTTAAACTAGCAGAAAGTGTGTCTGTTCCAGACATGGGCAAGGCTGGGCATATTACAAATAATGGAATATCTGTAGGAGTGTGGAGGATATGACATAGGCCAGTATATGTAGGAGAGGGGTGCAAAGGGTATGATGGCAGAAAATATATGAAGGAGAAGCAGGCAAAGGGTATAATGGAAGCCAATGTGTGAGGACAAGAGTATAGAGGGTATGATGGCAGCCAGAATGTGCAGGACAGGAATGCAGAGTGTAAGACTCTGGTTAATATGTGAAGGAGTGCAGAGGGTGTGATGACAGCTGCCTAGATCACTTCCACGTGAAAGCCAACAGTCAGACTTGAGAAAAGTACACACACTTAGACGGGAGTATGTTTAAATGCCCTTGATACTAGCGTCATTAAAAGGTTTGTTGGGACTTAATAAATCTTCACTTTTTGAGTTCAGTTCCACTTTAATGGCTTTGTATTGGTATTTGCAGCCTCCATGATCATGAGTGAGCAGCACGTGGGTGGTCCAGCTATCAGATGTCATGGCACCTCTAGGAACCCACTATTACAATCTGATAAAAGGGGCCCCTCAAGTGCAAATTAACTAATCTGAATAAACTGCAGGTACTTCCTCCAGATAATTAATGACCACATCCTATATGAATATTTATTTAGCACCTAACACTTAATGTTAGGCAATAAAGACAACAATGGGGCCCTTGGCTATTTGATTATGATGGATTGGGGCACATTGTTCTAAGGTGATGCATCTGTTATCAGACTTACCATGGTTGACCCTCCTCTCTATATTTATAATTGCAGGTTAAACTAAGGTAAGCCATAGATGATTTGGTTTCCTTTCTTGCAGCCATGAGTTGCAGGGAAGAAAATTGCTTTATTCCCCCAACAACACAGTCAGTGTAACTCCCACAGCATTCTTGTTTTCTGCCGGTATGGAGTCTTCCTTGCCAGGAAAACTTGATTACTGGCTGCCACCAGCAGTACCTCATGTGAAAAATCCGACAGACTGGTTGTACTGAAAACGATCGATGGATTGACTTCAGAACAACCAGCCTGCCCAAACATGGATTGAATTTTGGTTGGCTTCCGCTGAACAGGCTGAGAGTAGGCAGGACAGAAAACACAAAGAAGATGGTAAACACACAAAGCTTTATTGAACTATGGAAGGCACTCAATCAGGGCAGTTTAAGGCACTCCACAACATGCGGCTTGTAGGGACACTCACGGTAAGCGGGCTCACGGGGACTCAGCGGGACCTTGGCTGTGGGGTCTGACCTCAGCACAGCTCCCGCACAGCTCTCTAGGGACAACATCAGGCTCACAGGGACTCAGCGGGACCTTGGCTGTGGGATCTGACCTCAGCACAACTCCCACACAGCTCTCTAGGGACAACACCAGGCTCACGGGGACTCAGCGGGACCTTGGCTGTGGGATCTGACCTCAGCACAACTCCCACACAGCTCTCTAGGGACAACACCAGGCTCACGGGGACTCAGCGGGACCTTGGCTGTGGGGTCTGACCTCAGCACAGATCCCACACAGCTCTCTAGGGACAACATAAGGCTCACGGGGACTCAGCGGGACCTTGGCTGTGGGATCTGACCTCAGCACAACTCCCACACAGCTCTCTAGGGACAACACCAGGCTCACGGGGACTCAGTGGGACCTTGGCTGCGGGGTCTGACCTCAAAACAGCTCCCACACAGCTCTTTTGGGACAACATCAGGCTCACGGGGACTCAGCGGGACCTTGGCTGCGGGGTCTGATTTGGGTAGCGATGGCTCAAGCACTAAGGGGGGCAGTCGAGGTAGCTATAATCCGGGCACTCAATGGGGCAGTTCAGGTTAGGGTATACTGAGCACACAATAGGGCAGTTCATGGCAAGGGTAGTAGAGCACACAATAGGGGCAGTTCATGGCTTCTAGGGACACTCACGGTAGGCAGCTTGCAGACACTCAGCAGAAGGCGGCTCGTAGGGACACTCATGGGAGGCGGCTTGCAGACACTCAGCAGCAGGCGGCTTGTAGGGACACTCACGGAGGCGGCTTGCAGACAATCAGCAGCCGGCGTCTTGTAGGGACATTCATAGCGGTCAGCGGACAGAGACCCTCACGGCAGTCAGCTTTCCAGGGACAACAGCGATCAGCAGACAAGGGCCCTCACAGCGGTCAGCTTTCCAGGGCAACAACGGTCAGCGGTCCTCACAGCGGCCAGCTTGAGACAGGGGTCCTCACAGCAGTCAGCTTTCCAGGGATGGCAGCGATAAGCAGGCAGGGGCCCTCACAGCGGTCAGCTTTCCAGGGACATCAGTGGTCAGCAGCCCTCACAGCGGTCAGCTTGAGACAGGGGCCCTCACAGCGGTCAGCCTTCCAGGGACAGCAGCGATCAGCAGGCAGCGGCCCTCACAGCGGTCAGATTTCCAGGGACATCAGTGGTCAGCAGCCCTAACAGCAGTCAGCTTGAGACAGGGGCCCTCACAGCGGTCAGCCTTCCAGGGGCGGCAGCGATCAGCAGGCAGGGACCCTCACAGCGGTCAGCTTTCCAGGGACAGCAGCGGGAGTCCTGGCTGTGGAATCTGGCCTCACTTCCGACCCCACACAGCGCTTCTCCTGAGCGCAGAACAACACAGCAGGCTTGCAGGGGCTCGACAGGGTATTGGCTGTGGGGTCTGGCCTCAGTTCAGACCCCACACAGCACCCTGTCCTGAGCGGAGAACGAGCACACACGCAGTCACAGACGGGTGTTGGGTCTTGCGCCGGCCTTTTTAAGCCGTATCAACTCAAATAAATGAATTCAATAAATGTCAAATAACAGTTCCCAAAATGATTGGTGCAGAACAGAGTGGAGGTTCCGTGACTCTTGTGGTGACAAGAGTCACAGAACCTCCACTCTGTTCTGCACCATTTTGGGAACTGTTATTTGACATTTATTGAATTCATTTATTTGAGTTGATACGTCTGTGAGTGCCACAGATTTAGTAGCGCTGCATTTCATTATACATTTATTATTGCTATGTCCTGAGGTGACTTTTTATGCTAGCAGCTACTGTGTTTTATTATATATTTTTAAATATTTTTTATTATTTTACGCTCTTATCCTCGCATTCATTTATTCATTGGTGTGTATCATTTTCTGTACCCAGCGCTTGATTTCATATATCCTGTATCGGCCTTTTTAAGCCGCCCAGGACGCTTCCCGTTTGCCTCAGCAGTTGCCCCAGCAATGGCCGGCCCAGCGCTGGCAGCGCTGGCAACAAGGCATGCCCCCTTGAAACGAGCCGCGCTCTTGAGAGCGTGGCCTTTGTCTCCGACGCGGGAAACCTTGTGCCCGCGCTGTGCCCGCCGGGGGGCGTGCGGCGTGTTGGTGGCCCCGTGCCGGAATCCCTCAGCGGGGTGTCACTCCTCTCCGATAAATGGCAGTAGAGGTGTGAGGTACGCTGCAGGGGTCACTTTCCTCCCATCCTGTGCAGCCTGCCTTCAAAAGCTGTGTCAGGATGTGAGGAGGTGACCAGGGGCAGGGGGGTGAGGTGACCCCCCCCCATCCTGTGCAGCCTATCTTCAAAGGCTGCGACAGGATGAGGAGAGGGTGAGGGGACGCAAGAAAGACACAGGCACCGGGGGGGGGGGGGGGCTGGAAGAGGAGCAGGCACTCTGTGACACATACTATTGGCTATTTGTAGCAGGAACATAAAATTATGCCCTACTGCCTTTTACCTTGCTTCTTATCTGTTACAGCTCCAGCCGTAACCTGAACATTGTCTTTAAAGCCCAATTAAATCTTCAGTTAAATCAGCTAAATACATTCCAGGTGCATAAAAACAAAAAGATATGCAATGGTTTGCACTCCATTTCCTTTAGAAAGCAGACACAGAAAATCAGAAAGGAGTAAAAAAAAAATGTCCCTATTTGCAGCTGCAAAGTGAGCCTCTTGATCCCTATAGGGAAGCAGTGGTCTCACTGCAGAGGTCCGACACAGCCACTACTGAGTCAGACTTATAGCTCTGCAATCAGCAAAGCTCATGCTTCCCATTGAAGTCAGAGCTTTCATTGACTGAACAGGGTGCATGCCAGAACTCTGCGAAGAAATCACTGTCATTTGACAGAGAGCAATGGCCCTTCTTTGTAGCATCTTGGCAGGGGACAGACTTTTCCACTCAAGCTGCGACTGCTTTAGAAAGAAAACCAAATGTTTTCTCTGCAGGGAACCCCCTTGTAAGACCCTGTCAACTAGTGACCTAGTATTAACCCTATCACATGGTTTTAGGATTTGGGCATTTAAATACATCTATTTGAATAATATTGGAAGCCTTCCTCTGATCGTTGTCACTCCTTGGTGGAACTAAAATTTGGACTACACATTTACATTTTGTTTGGGTGGTATTTTTTGGCATCCCTTGTACTACACACACAAATCTGTGGTCCATAACATGCTCCTGTCTGCACTACTGAGAAGTTAGTTCATCAGGATATTGATGTAGGAGAAGATGGCTTTATGTCACAGCTTTTAAAAGAATTGATCCATATTGCGGATTGTGTTCACATGCACTTCTAAAGAAGAAAAGAGTGTTTTCTAAACCCATTGAGTATCGTATGTAGACCAGTTTTGTGGCAGCAAAAATTAATATATGGATATGGTCACTCTGGTGTCCTTTTTAATTTTTGTATAATAAAACTGTATTTTATGGTATATATACACTTCTTTTCTTGTGTTACCATTTTTCTATTTTATGCCCCTTAAAAGTCCTTTTGCTATAAAAAAACTTTTTTCTCTGAAAAATATAGGATGTGGGCATATGAGCATGGTACTTTTCACTTATATTTTGCAAATGCAAGACTTTGAACACCTTTTTCTGTGATGCATTTGGGATGTATTAACTAGAGATGAGCGAATCGAAGCATCCGAAGTGGAATTCGAGTCGAATATCGGAAAAATTTCGATTCGTGCCGAATCCGAAAAACAGCCTAATTCGGACGCGCGAATCGAAATTTTTCCGAAAATGGCGGCTGACATGTGCGGCGACGGAGCGGGGATGTCGGGGAAGGCGCGCAGACAAGGCGCGCTGCCCCATAATGCATTCCTCAACGACATGTGATCGCATCAGCCAATCAGCAGCCAGCCAGCCAGCACTGTGTAATGGTCGAGGTATATATAGCGGCCATTTTGGAAATCTTCATTTGCCTGCAGTCATTGAACAGAGGCAGACCGCTCTGTACTAGGGACAGGGACAGAGTTAGGGCCACAGAAACGAGAATTGGGGACAGAGAGAAGTTACTTAGGGACAGAGAACCATTACTCAGGGACACAGACTTGTTAATGAGGGCCACAGAATCGTTATTTAGGGACAAAGAAACGCTAGTTAGGGCCACAGAATTCATACTCAGGGACAGACAGAATTGTTACTCAGTGCCAGAGAATTGTTACTTAGGGCCACAGAAACGTTATTAGGGCCACAGAATTTTTACTCAGGGACAGACAGAATTGTTACTGAGTGCCAGAGAATTGTTACTCAGGGACAGACAGAATTGTTACTGAGTGCCAGAGAATTCTTAGGGCCACAGAATTCATTCTCAGGGACAGACAGAATTGTTACTCAGGGACAGACAGAATTGTTACTGAGTGCCAGAGAATTGTTACTCAGGGACAGACAGAATTGTTACTGAGTGCCAGAGAATTGTTACTCAGGGACAGACAGAATTGTTACTGAGTGCCAGAGAATTGTTACTCAGGGACAGACAGAATTGTTACTGAGTGCCAGAGAATTGTTACTCAGGGACAGACAGAATTGTTACTGAGTGCCAGAGAATTGTTACTCGCACAGACACAAAATTGTTACTTGCACAGACACAGAATTGTTACTCGCACAGACACAGAATTGTTACTCAGGGCCACAGAATTCATACTCAGGGATAGACAGAATTGTTACTGAGTGCCAGAGAATTGTTACTCAGGGACAGACAGAATTGTTACTGAGTGCCAGAGAATTGTTACTCAGGGACAGACAGAATTGTTACTGAGTGCCAGAGAATTGTTACTCGCACAGACACAAAATTGTTACTTGCACAGACACAGAATTGTTACTCGCACAGACACAGAATTGTTACTCAGGGCCACAGAATTCATACTCAGGGACAGACAGAATTGTTACTGAGTGCCAGAGAATTGTTACTCAGGGACAGACAGAATTGTTACTGAGTGCCAGAGAATTGTTACTCAGGGACAGACAGAATTGTTACTGAGTGCCAGAGAATTGTTACTCGCACAGACACAAAATTGTTACTTGCACAGACACAGAATTGTTACTCGCACAGACACAGAATTGTTACTCAGGGCCACAGAATTCATACTCAGGGACAGACAGAATTGTTACTGAGTGCCAGAGAATTGTTACTCAGGGACAGACAGAATTGTTACTGAGTGCCAGAGAATTGTTACTCAGGGACAGACAGAATTGTTACTGAGTGCCAGAGAATTGTTACTCAGGGACAGACAGAATTGTTACTGAGTGCCAGAGAATTGTTACTCAGGGACAGACAGAATTGTTACTGAGTGCCAGAGAATTGTTACTCGCACAGACACAAAATTGTTACTTGCACAGACACAGAATTGTTACTCGCACAGACACAGAATTGTTACTCAGGGCCACAGAATTCATACTCAGGGACAGACAGAATTGTTACTGAGTGCCAGAGAATTGTTACTCAGGGACAGACAGAATTGTTACTGAGTGCCAGAGAATTGTTACTCAGGGACAGACAGAATTGTTACTGAGTGCCAGAGATTTGTTACTCGCACAGACACAAAATTGTTACTTGCACAGACACAGAATTGTTACTCGCACAGACACAGAATTGTTACTCAGGGCCACAGAATTCATACTCAGGGACAGACAGAATTGTTACTGAGTGCCAGAGAATTGTTACTCAGGGACAGACAGAATTGTTACTGAGTGCCAGAGAATTGTTACTCAGGGACAGACAGAATTGTTACTGAGTGCCAGAGAATTGTTACTCAGGGACAGACAGAATTGTTACTGAGTGCCAGAGAATTGTTACTCAGGGACAGACAGAATTGTTACTGAGTGCCAGAGAATTGTTACTCGCACAGACACAAAATTGTTACTTGCACAGACACAGAATTGTTACTCGCACAGACACAGAATTGTTACTCAGGGCCACAGAATTCATACTCAGGGACAGACAGAATTGTTACTGAGTGCCAGAGAATTGTTACTCAGGGACAGACAGAATTGTTACTGAGTGCCAGAGAATTGTTACTCAGGGACAGACAGAATTGTTACTGAGTGCCAGAGAATTGTTACTCGCACAGACACAAAATTGTTACTTGCACAGACACAGAATTGTTACTCGCACAGACACAGAATTGTTACTCAGGGCCACAGAATTCATACTCAGGGATAGACAGAATTGTTACTGAGTGCCAGAGAATTGTTACTCAGGGACAGACAGAATTGTTACTGAGTGCCAGAGAATTGTTACTCAGGGACAGACAGAATTGTTACTGAGTGCCAGAGAATTGTTACTCGCACAGACACAAAATTGTTACTTGCACAGACACAGAATTGTTACTCGCACAGACACAGAATTGTTACTCAGGGCCACAGAATTCATACTCAGGGACAGACAGAATTGTTACTGAGTGCCAGAGAATTGTTACTCAGGGACAGACAGAATTGTTACTGAGTGCCAGAGAATTGTTACTCGCACAGACACAAAATTGTTACTTGCACAGACACAGAATTGTTACTCGCACAGACACAGAATTGTTACTCAGGGCCACAGAATTCATACTCAGGGACAGACAGAATTGTTACTGAGTGCCAGAGAATTGTTACTCAGGGACAGACAGAATTGTTACTGAGTGCCAGAGAATTGTTACTCAGGGACAGACAGAATTGTTACTGAGTGCCAGAGATTTGTTACTCGCACAGACACAAAATTGTTACTTGCACAGACACAGAATTGTTACTCGCACAGACACAGAATTGTTACTCAGGGCCACAGAATTCATACTCAGGGACAGACAGAATTGTTACTGAGTGCCAGAGAATTGTTACTCAGGGACAGACAGAATTGTTACTGAGTGCCAGAGAATTGTTACTCAGGGACAGACAGAATTGTTACTGAGTGCCAGAGATTTGTTACTCGCACAGACACAAAATTGTTACTTGCACAGACACAGAATTGTTACTCGCACAGACACAGAATTGTTACTCAGGGCCACAGAATTCATACTCAGGGACAGACAGAATTGTTACTGAGTGCCAGAGAATTGTTACTCAGGGACAGACAGAATTGTTACTGAGTGCCAGAGAATTGTTACTCGCACAGACACAAAATTGTTACTTGCACAGACACAGAATTGTTACTCGCACAGACACAGAATTGTTACTCAGGGCCACAGAATTCATACTCAGGGACAGACAGAATTGTTACTGAGTGCCAGAGAATTGTTACTCAGGGACAGACAGAATTGTTACTGAGTGCCAGAGAATTGTTACTCAGGGACAGACAGAATTGTTACTGAGTGCCAGAGATTTGTTACTCGCACAGACACAAAATTGTTACTTGCACAGACACAGAATTGTTACTCGCACAGACACAGAATTGTTACTCAGGGCCACAGAATTCATACTCAGGGACAGACAGAATTGTTACTGAGTGCCAGAGAATTGTTACTCAGGGACACCTAATCGTTGAATTAAATAGTATGTCAGACAACATGCAGAGGAGTGGCAGAGGAGGCAATGTTTTAGGAGCGAGCAGACGTGGCAGCAGAGGAAGGGGTCGAGGCAGCAGTATTCGCAGCCAGAGGCCAGTGCTCCCGGTGTCATCCAGCGGTCGTGTCTCCACCGACAACCCTGCCGTCATTGATTGGTTGGCTCGGTCGTCTTCCTCTTCCCAGGTCACCTCTGACACCTACAGCCAACGGTCGGTGGGTACATCAGACACAACCGTTAGTTGGCATGGCCCGGGACCAAGCCCACTGAAATCACGTGTCCTCTACCTGCCCCTGTCCTTTGCTGTTCCCTCACCAAGCGAAGTATCGCATGCTGTGGGCTCAGCCCCACTGTACAGTGAGGAAGAGCTAACAGAGGGCGGTCAGGAACGGGGGGAGACATCGGCCTTTTCAGCAGCCAAGCGAACAAGTACTGGCGAGGAGAGTGGCTCGGTAGCCGGTCTAGAGACAGGTCTGTCTCCTGACCCAGACGCAGCCGAGGGGGCTAGTAGTGAGGCGGAGACCCTACTTGATGATGAGGAGGTTGATCGCACTTGGCAGCCTCGTCGTCATCAGGCAATTTCTTCCGCATCATCAGGAGAAGAGGGTGGCAGCTTGGCAGCGAGCAAAACAGTCGGTGGGTTGCCCAGGAGACAGCAGCAGGGTCGCATCAGTGTCAGTGGAGCCAAACGTCCACGGAGTAGAGCACCAGCTCCACTGCAGCCTACCACCACGGCCAGTAGTGGTGCCGTTGCGCACGGAGGAAGTAGCAGTCAGCCAGTGAAGAGTAGCGGGGGCAAAGTTTCCTACTCGGTGGTGTGGCAATTTTTCCTCAAGCCGCCCGAGGAAGTAAACGTAGCCGTATGTCGACTATGTGGCCAGAAATGCAAGCGTGGCCAGGGGGCCCATGTTGGGACTACAGCGTTGCGTCAGCATATGCAGCGTCACCATTCGGTGGCCTGGGAAAACCGTGATAAACATACGGCGGTTCTGCCTGCCCCAGCCCCCGCTCCATCACCCGCTCCGTTACTTGCTCCGTCACCCGACGTCGTCAATCGCCCTCTATCAGCCAGTCAAGGCTCCAACACCTCTGCTGAGGGGAGTTGTCGCTCATTGGCATCTTCCGCTCGTTCAGATGCTCCTTCTCCTGCTACTCCTCTTCTCGGATTCCGTCAACAGTCTTTCTTGGAATCCGTATCCAAGAGACAACAGTTTGCGAGCACGCACCCGACGGTGCAAAAGCTGAACGTCCTCCTGTCCAAGTTGCTGGTGCTGCAGTCCCTCCCTTTCCAACTGGTGGACTCAGCACCTTTCCGAGAAATGATGGCTTGTGCCGCGCCGCGGTGGAGAGTGCCAAGCCGTCATTTCTTTGCCCAAAAGGCAGTGCCAGCCCTGCATTCACATGTAGAAGAGATGGTGGGCCAGTCTTTGAGCATGTCGGTCTCTGCCAAAGTGCACGGCAGCGCCGACGTGTGGAGCTGTAACTACGGTCAGGGACAGTACATGTCATTTACGGCCCACTGGGTGAACGTGGTGCCGGCACAGCCGCACCAGCAACTTGGACAGGTCACGACGCTTTTGCCTCCACGTTTGCACGTCCTTGGTCCAGCAAGCATGTCCGCCTCTACCACCTCTTTTTCCGCCGTGTCCTCAGCCGCCACCCCCGTGCCAAGTCCCATTACCCGACCGGCATATCACATGTGCAGGGCGCAACGGTGTCACGCTGTGCTGCACCTGGTATGCCTTGGCGAACGTAGTCACACAGGGGAGGAACTGCTGAGTGTAATGAACAGAGAAATCGACAGATGGCTGTCTCCGCGCAAACTAAAAATCGGAACCATGTTGACTGACAACGGAAAGAACATGGTGTCTGCTCTGCGTCAAGGAAGGTTGTGCCATGCGCCATGCATGGCTCACGTGTTCAATCTGGTTGTCAAGCGGTTCCTAAAATCCACCATCCCACTGCAAGACATCCTTAAAATGTCACGTAAACTGTGCATGCATTTCAGCCATTCCTACACCGCAAAGAACACCCTCATTGAGCTGCAGCGTCAGAACGGAATTCCACAGCATCGCCTGATCTGCGACGTTGCAACAAGGTGGAATTCAACCCTACACATGTTAGACCGCCTTTACGAGCAGCGAAAGGCCATCACCGATTTCCTGATGTTACAAGCGGATAAAGGTACTCCCCTGTGTAACTTAGATGTCAGCCATTGGCAGCTCATGCGTGACACCTGCCGCTTGCTCAGGCCCTTTGAGGAGGCCACGCTATTCGTGAGTCGGCAGGACTATGGGATGAACGACGTCATTCCTCTGTTGCACGTCCTGGAACAAATGCTGTTAACAATGGCTGGTCAGGGTGCGGTAGACGTGGCGCACAGATCTCAACGCCACATGACCCCTGTGGGGGCAGGACAGGAAGAAGAGGAGGAGGTAGAGGAGGACATTTGTGCTCAGGAATTATTGAGTGAAATGGGTGGTTTTTCCACTCAGCGGACAGGAGTGGAGGAGCAGGAGCATCTGGTAGAGGAGGAGGAGGAGGAGACAGAGGACCCAGACGCACCGTGGCAGTATGCTGTGGAGATGGAGGCAGGGAGTCCCTCGCATTCCTTGGCACAAATGGCCCATAGCATGCTCGGTTGCTTGCGTAGCGACAGCCGAATAATAACCATCAGACAGAGGGATGACTTTTGGCTGTCCACCTTGTTGGACCCTCGCTACCGGTCCAAAATGGTGGCCTTTTTCACACCTGCTGAGAGGGAGGCCAAAATTACGTACTATAAAAACCACCTATGTAGTCAGTTGGTCTCTGCCTTTGTGCGCCAACGTCCATCCTCAGACACTGTGGGCCCTGTGCGCTCGCGTTCCGCTGGCATGGCAGCAGGGGAGGGGTGGGGTGGTAGGAGCAGTGGCAGCTCCACCAGCAGCGGCTGCCTCAGTCTGCAGTCGATGATGAGTAGCTTTCTTCACCAGCGCAGTGAGGAAACTACTAACCAGCCGCAGCAGCAGCAGCAGCATCAGGTGGACCTGGAGCAGGAGCTCAAACAACAGGCTTGGGCCTACTTGGACAGCACCCTGCCAACCGAGGTAGACAATCCCCTTGACTACTGGGCAACGAAACTTGACCTTTGGCCCCAACTAGCTGAATTTGCCCTTGAAAGGCTGTCATGCCCGGCCAGTAGCGTGGCATCGGAGCGCGTGTTTAGTGCGGCAGGAGGTATTGTAACTCCGCGGAGGACACGACTGTCCACCCAAAGTGTGGAGAGACTCACGTTTGTGAAAATGAATCAGGCGTGGATTAGTCTGGATTTCAAACCACCAGTTCCTGACACAACTGACTAAATCCGCCATGAATCATGCCTCAAACATGTGCCACTTTCAGGTCTCCTCACACTGCTGGTGTGTTTAATTTTTTGACATAGGGTGCTGGCAGATTACGGGCCTCCTATAGCTGCTGCCAGGCCCCTAATCTGCCATAGGCCCCTATATACCGCCTCCTCATGCTGCTGCCAAGTCCAGAGTCTGTCATGGGTCCCTGTATGGCCTCCCATTGCTGCTGTCTCCATCGCCACACTCTGCTGCCATGTGCCACTTTCAGGTCTCTTCACACTGCTGGTGTGTTAAATTTTTTGACATAGGGTGCAGGCAGATTACGGGCCTCACATAGCTGCTGCCAGGCCCCTAATCTGCCATGGGCCCCTATATACCGCCTCCTCATGCTGCTGCCAAGTCTAGAGTCTGTCATGGGTCCCTGTACGGCCTCCCATTGCTGCTGTCTCCATCGCCACACTCTGCTGCCATGTGCCACTTTCAGGTCTCCTCACACTGCTGGTGTGTAGAATTTTTTGACATAGGGTGCTGGCAGATTATGGGCCTCCTATAGCTGCTGCCAGGCCCCTAATCTGCCATAGGCCCCTATATACCGCCTCCTCATGCTGCTGCCAGGTCCAGAGTCTCTCATGGGTCCCTGTACGGCCTCCCATTGCTGCTGTCTCCATCGCCACACTCTGCCATGTGCCACTTTCAGGTCTCCTCACACACTGCTGGTGTGTAGAATTTTTTGACATAGGGTGCTGGCAGATTATGGGCCTCACATAGCTGCTGCCAGGCCCCTAATCTGCCATGGGCCCCTATATACCGCCTCCTCATGCTGCTGCCAAGTCCAGAGTCTGTCATGGGTCCCTGTATGGCCTCCCATTGCTGCTGTCTCCATCGCCACACTCTGCTGCCATGTGCCACTTTCAGGTCTCTTCACACTGCTGGTGTGTTAAATTTTTTGACATAGGGTGCAGGCAGATTACGGGCCTCACATAGCTGCTGCCAGGCCCCTAATCTGCCATGGGCCCCTATATACCGCCTCCTCATGCTGCTGCCAAGTCCAGAGTCTCTCATGGGTCCCTGTACGGCCTCCCATTGCTGCTGTCTCCATCGCCACACTCTGCTGCCATGTGCCACTTTCAGGTCTCTTCACACTGCTGGTGTGTTAAATTTTTTGACATAGGGTGCAGGCAGATTATGGGCCTCACATAGCTGCTGCCAGGCCCCTAATCTGCCATGGGCCCCTATATACCGCCTCCTCATGCTGCTGCCAAGTCCAGAGTCTGTCATGGGTCCCTGTATGGCCTCCCATTGCTGCTGTCTCCATCGCCACACTCTGCTGCCATGTGCCACTTTCAGGTCTCTTCACACTGCTGGTGTGTTAAATTTTTTGACATAGGGTGCAGGCAGATTACGGGCCTCACATAGCTGCTGCCAGGCCCCTAATCTGCCATGGGCCCCTATATACCGCCTCCTCATGCTGCTGCCAAGTCTAGAGTCTGTCATGGGTCCCTGTACGGCCTCCCATTGCTGCTGTCTCCATCGCCACACTCTGCTGCCATGTGCCACTTTCAGGTCTCCTCACACTGCTGGTGTGTAGAATTTTTTGACATAGGGTGCTGGCAGATTATGGGCCTCCTATAGCTGCTGCCAGGCCCCTAATCTGCCATAGGCCCCTATATACCGCCTCCTCATGCTGCTGCCAGGTCCAGAGTCTCTCATGGGTCCCTGTACGGCCTCCCATTGCTGCTGTCTCCATCGCCACACTCTGCCATGTGCCACTTTCAGGTCTCCTCACACACTGCTGGTGTGTTACATTTTTTGACATAGGGTGCAGGCAGATTACGGGCCTCACATAGCTGCTGCCAGGCCCCTAATCTGCCATGGGCCCCTATATACCGCCTCCTCATGCTGCTGCCAAGTCCAGAGTCTCTCATGGGTCCCTGTACGGCCTCCCATTGCTGCTGTCTCCATCGCCACACTCTGCTGCCATGTGCCACTTTCAGGTCTCTTCACACTGCTGGTGTGTTAAATTTTTTGACATAGGGTGCAGGCAGATTACGGGCCTCACATAGCTGCTGCCAGGCCCCTAATCTGCCATGGGCCCCTATATACCGCCTCCTCATGCTGCTGCCAAGTCCAGAGTCTGTCATGGGTCCCTGTATGGCCTCCCATTGCTGCTGTCTCCATCGCCACACTCTGCTGCCATGTGCCACTTTCAGGTCTCTTCACACTGCTGGTGTGTTAAATTTTTTGACATAGGGTGCAGGCAGATTACGGGCCTCACATAGCTGCTGCCAGGCCCCTAATCTGCCATGGGCCCCTATATACCGCCTCCTCATGCTGCTGCCAAGTCCAGAGTCTGTCATGGGTCCCTGTATGGCCTCCCATTGCTGCTGTCTCCATCGCCACACTCTGCTGCCATGTGCCACTTTCAGGTCTCTTCACACTGCTGGTGTGTTAAATTTTTTGACATAGGGTGCAGGCAGATTACGGGCCTCACATAGCTGCTGCCAGGCCCCTAATCTGCCATGGGCCCCTATATACCGCCTCCTCATGCTGCTGCCAAGTCTAGAGTCTGTCATGGGTCCCTGTACGGCCTCCCATTGCTGCTGTCTCCATCGCCACACTCTGCTGCCATGTGCCACTTTCAGGTCTCCTCACACTGCTGGTGTGTAGAATTTTTTGACATAGGGTGCTGGCAGATTATGGGCCTCCTATAGCTGCTGCCAGGCCCCTAATCTGCCATAGGCCCCTATATACCGCCTCCTCATGCTGCTGCCAGGTCCAGAGTCTCTCATGGGTCCCTGTACGGCCTCCCATTGCTGCTGTCTCCATCGCCACACTCTGCCATGTGCCACTTTCAGGTCTCCTCACACACTGCTGGTGTGTAGAATTTTTTGACATAGGGTGCTGGCAGATTATGGGCCTCCTATAGCTGCTGCCAGGCCCCTAATCTGCCATAGGCCCCTATATACCGCTTCCTCATGCTGCTGCCAGGTCCAGAGTCTCTCATGGGTCCCTGTACGGCCTCCCATTGCTGCTGTCTCCATCGCCACACTCTGCCATGTGCCACTTTCAGGTCTCCTCACACACTGCTGGTGTGTTA
The DNA here is from genome assembly GCF_062004578.1 of Staurois parvus. Lineage (NCBI taxonomy): Eukaryota > Metazoa > Chordata > Amphibia > Anura > Ranidae > Staurois > Staurois parvus. The sequence goes on from NW_028318793.1 coordinate 1,134,496, forward strand.
CATTTTTTGACATAGGGTGCAGGCAGATTACGGGCCTCACATAGCTGCTGCCAGGCCCCTAATCTGCCATGGGCCCCTATATACCGCCTCCTCATGCTGCTGCCAAGTCCAGAGTCTGTCATGGGTCCCTGTATGGCCTCCCATTGCTGCTGTCTCCATCGCCACACTCTGCTGCCATGTGCCACTTTCAGGTCTCTTCACACTGCTGGTGTGTTAAATTTTTTGACATAGGGTGCAGGCAGATTACGGGCCTCACATAGCTGCTGCCAGGCCCCTAATCTGCCATGGGCCCCTATATACCGCCTCCTCATGCTGCTGCCAAGTCCAGAGTCTCTCATGGGTCCCTGTACGGCCTCCCATTGCTGCTGTCTCCATCGCCACACTCTGCTGCCATGTGCCACTTTCAGGTCTCTTCACACTGCTGGTGTGTTAAATTTTTTGACATAGGGTGCAGGCAGATTACGGGCCTCACATAGCTGCTGCCAGACATGTAATCTGCCATGGGCCCCCGTACCGACTCCTCATGCTGTGACGTTGCAACAAGGTGGAATTCAACCCTACATATGTTAGACCGCCTTTACGAACAGCTAAAGGCCATCACAGATTTCCTGATGTTAAAAGCGGATAAAGGTACTCCCTGTGTAACTTAGATGTCAGCCATTGGCAGCTCATGTGTGACACCTGCGCTTGCTCAGGCCCTTTGAGGAGGCCACGCTATTCGTGAGTCGGCAGGACTATGGGATGAATGAGGTCAAATCGGCCATGGGCCCCCGTACCGCCTGTTCACGCTGATGCTGGTCCCACAGTGTGACCTGGGTCCCTGTACGGCCTTCCATTGCTTCCACTCTGCCATGTGCCACTTTGAAATCTCCTCACACTCCTGCGGTTGTCCATTTTGTCATAGGTTGCTGGCAGATTACAGGCCTTCCATAGGTGCCACCAAGCCCCATATCGGCCATGGGCCCCCGTACCGCCTGGTCACGCTGCTGCTGGGCCCATAGTGTGACCTGGGTCCCTGTACCGCCTCCCATTGCTCCCACTCTGCCATGTGCCACTTTCAGGTCTCCTCACACACTGCTGGTGTGTTACATTTTTTGACATAGGGTGCAGGCAGATTACGGGCCTCACATAGCTGCTGCCAGGCCCCTAATCTGCCATGGGCCCCTATATACCGCCTCCTCATGCTGCTGCCAAGTCCAGAGTCTGTCATGGGTCCCTGTATGGCCTCCCATTGCTGCTGTCTCCATCGCCACACTCTGCTGCCATGTGCCACTTTCAGGTCTCTTCACACTGCTGGTGTGTTAAATTTTTTGACATAGGGTGCAGGCAGATTACGGGCCTCACATAGCTGCTGCCAGGCCCCTAATCTGCCATGGGCCCCTATATACCGCCTCCTCATGCTGCTGCCAAGTCCAGAGTCTCTCATGGGTCCCTGTACGGCCTCCCATTGCTGCTGTCTCCATCGCCACACTCTGCTGCCATGTGCCACTTTCAGGTCTCTTCACACTGCTGGTGTGTTAAATTTTTTGACATAGGGTGCAGGCAGATTACGGGCCTCACATAGCTGCTGCCAGACATGTAATCTGCCATGGGCCCCCGTACCGACTCCTCATGCTGTGACGTTGCAACAAGGTGGAATTCAACCCTACATATGTTAGACCGCCTTTACGAACAGCTAAAGGCCATCACAGATTTCCTGATGTTAAAAGCGGATAAAGGTACTCCCTGTGTAACTTAGATGTCAGCCATTGGCAGCTCATGTGTGACACCTGCGCTTGCTCAGGCCCTTTGAGGAGGCCACGCTATTCGTGAGTCGGCAGGACTATGGGATGAATGAGGTCAAATCGGCCATGGGCCCCCGTACCGCCTGTTCACGCTGATGCTGGTCCCACAGTGTGACCTGGGTCCCTGTACGGCCTTCCATTGCTTCCACTCTGCCATGTGCCACTTTGAAATCTCCTCACACTCCTGCGGTTGTCCATTTTGTCATAGGTTGCTGGCAGATTACAGGCCTTCCATAGGTGCCACCAAGCCCCATATCGGCCATGGGCCCCCGTACCGCCTGGTCACGCTGCTGCTGGGCCCATAGTGTGACCTGGGTCCCTGTACCGCCTCCCATTGCTCCCACTCTGCCATGTGCCACTTTCAGGTCTCCTCACGCTCCTGCTGGTTTCCATTTTGTCATAGGTTGCTGTATGGCCTCCCATTGCTGCTGCCTCCACCGCCACACTGTGGCTCCAAACACTGGTTTTGGCCCCGTGACTGGCCAAAGGAGTGAAGTGTGCAGTGATTCTAAGATCGACGGCACTCATCTGCATGTCATACTGACAGACAGTATTATTTCTCTTCCCCAGCAGACTCCAAGGGCATTTAAATTAAAGGTACAGTGTTCTGCACTAATATTAAGTCTCTCTGAAGCCTAGAAACACCCTTTTTTAAGTTAAATTCACAGCGAATTTATTCGACTCGAATCGAATATTGTCCACGAATTCGCCGAATCAGTCGAATCGAATTTTTCATTTCTTCGCTCATCTCTAGTATTAACAGTAGCTAATTGGAATTGAAAGTTCTATTGAGCTTTAAAGTGTCACTAAAAGGCAAAACTTTTTTTTTTTCATTTTGAATAGATTAAAGAGAGGGTATAACCCCTGTTAAGATTATATTTTTTACATTGGTGTACCATTGGGGAGATTTCCCTTCACTTCCTGTCCCATAGCTAAAACAGGCAGTGGGAAAAAAATTCCTTCAAAGTGGGGAAATCTTGGCATGTCACCAGAACTAGTGTCCCCATTGGATTTCCCTTCTATTTTTGTTCCAGTGTCAATTGGAATGTCAGATTTTCTTTTACTATAGAGAGGGAGAATCTCCCTAACAGGGCACAGACAGCAATAATAACTGACAGGTGTTCTAATCCCTCTTCAGTGTATCCATAACTTTAGAAAATGTCTTTATTGACACTTTAAGGCTACTATTCCTCATAATTTTGCAGTTAGCTAGTGTCTTGGAAATTCACTTTTAACAAATTTCTCCTTACCGTGAGTACTCGCAGTTGGATGCGCAGCAATCCCCCATAAAGCTGTGCGAATCTCGCTTACCACGACTGCAGCTTAGCTCCATGATTCCTGCGCCTCCAACTGGTTTAGCTATCTCAGAATTGTGGGGAAATGGAGCTACAGTTACCTGGGAATGATCACACGACACTCTCAGGTTGCTGTTGGAATTCACAAAAGAGACTGGTTTCAGACTCAGCCCCTGGTTTTATTACACACACGCCCCCCACATGAGTCAGGTGAATCCCCTCCCACAGAACAATGCAATGGGGAGTGCCTATACACAGGATGTACATTCCGATTGGAGCGTGGCCTTTCCTATTATCTATCACCAGTCCTCCCTCCATGAGCTCTCTGAGGGAAGCAACCTTCCCCCTCCTATTAGCTCCTAGTGGTATGTAAATTCTCTGTACAAGCATCCCCTAGATTAAACAGTGCCAGTCTGTATCTGAATGGGCCCGATATGATCTTTATTAAAACACATCCATCCAGATACAGTTTCAGGTTGGTAATGGCTTGTAAGATATACATGAGCCTACACACGGAGTTCGCACCGCTTGGCGCCTTGCGATACGAAGTCTATGTGGTACTATGCTGCTGATATGTGGATACAGGCCTACCGCCGGCGGCATTCGCATCGAATGCCATGGTGGTATACATGCCGGTCTATAAGCGCAGATCTGCCATCTCATCCATTACCGAGCTGAGTACTGTAATACATACATTGTAAATGCGCATGGCCCAATTGCAGCCTTCAGAGCTTTAATTAAGCCACAGGAGAGACATATGAATAACACTAATATATGACACATTTAAAGTTCAACCTGTAAATACAAAATTTCCATGACACTAGTCTAGTATGCAAATTCACTTCTTAAATATTTTAAACCCTTTTTATCATATACACTCACTGGCCACTTTATTAGGTACACCTGTTCAATTGCTTGGTAACACAAACAGCTAATCAGTCAATCACATGGCAACAACTCAATGCATATAGGTGTCTAGACGTGGTGAAGACAACGTGCTGAATTTCAAACCGAGCATAAGAATGGGAAAGAAAAGGGATTTAAGTGATTTTGAATGTAGCATGGATGTTAATGGTAGAAGAGCTGGCCTGAGCATTTTAAAAACTGCTAATCTACTGGGATTCTCATACACAATCATCTCTAAGGTTTACAGAGAATGGTCCAAGAAAGAGAAAAGATCCAGTGAGCAGCAGTTGTGTGGATGAAAATACCTTGTTGATGTCAGAGGAGAATGGGCAGACTGGTTCAGGATGATAGAGAGACAACAGTGACTCATGTCAATATGGACCAAAATCTCTGAGGAATGTTTCCAACACCTTGTTGAATCTATGTCACAAAGAATTAAGGCCGTTCTGAAGGCAAAAGGGGGTCCAAGTAGTACTAGCAAGATGTACCTAATAAGGTGGCCAGTGTGTGTACATAAAAATGTCTTTAGTTTTTTTTTTACTTTTGGGTAAGTGCAGCCACTATAGAAGCATTATAGAGTTGCCCTCTTTAACTCAGTATAGGTTTAATTGCATTTGACATGTCTATCTAGGTTATGTGTAATAGCTGGGCCTACTAATTTCTGGTACAAATCAAAACTGGAGACCTGTGAACCTATCATGTCTTACGTGGACAAGTCAGTGACTTTACCACCAATAAAAAGCAGCTGGTAAAATCGTCAACCTTAAAAGTCCTATCTTTTAAACACATCATAATAATTAGATTGCCAATGTATATTCATCCATGATATATGCAACATTTCAATATCAAGTAATTATTTTTGGGTTATGAGAGCTGATGCATTCACATTTTCAATTTAAATGCAAATATTTTTAATGGTTTGCACTCAGTTTTCTGTGTTTCCATTTGTAGTTGGGAAAATGGAAAATAAATAAGAGTTTCTTTCTTTTTATATACATTGTGTATATATTGTATATTCACACACTAACACACACTTTATGAAACAGTAAATACACATAATTGAAATTGTTGACTTTTTGACATACTTGAACAGGAAAGCATTAGATCTTTATTCAAATGGTGCCTACAGATAAAGGTGAAATACTTGAAAAAATAACACTTAAAATTGTACATGGTATATTCATTTTCATTCTGAAAATTTTTCATTAACAAAAATGCTAATTTATCACATGGAAAATGTAAGTACACTCCTACATTTACCATTTGTTCAAATTTAATTCAATGTTTCTGATTAGGTGCTAATGGAGCCTGTCTTATCTTGGGTCTGGTATTATCATGCCAAGATCATTACAGCTCCCTAAGGCCCTCGGAAAGAAAATTGTTGACACCTATGAGTCTGTCAAGGCATGTAAAAAAAGATTGTCACTACACTGTAAGGAAAATAATATACAACTGGCATAGCATTCAAACAACTGCTAATTTGTCCAGAACTGGCCAACCCAGCAAATTCAACCCAAGAGTTGAATGGATGATGCTAAAACAAGTCTCCAAGGACCCAAAATTTTCATCTTGCAGATGCAAGTAACTCTTGCAACAGTTGGGGTCAAATTGCATGCATTCACAATCAGAAAAAGATTGTACCAATTCAACCTGCATGAGAGGTGTGTTAAGAGAAAAACCTTTACTCTCCAAAAATACCATCAGAGCAAAATTACAGTTTGCCATTGAACCTATAAATCAAGATCAGGCCTTCTTGAACAGCATGACATCTGTCTAAAAATGTAAGTTGAACTGGACAGGAGTTTTTCAAGACAACATTGATCCAAAGCACACTAGCAAATCCATTAAGGAATGTCTCAAAAAGGAAAAAATAGTTACAGACTGGATTGGTATAGTGAAATAGGTTATAGACTGCCCTAGTCAGAGGCCAAATTTGATGCCCATTGAGTTTTGTAGGGGGATTTTGAAAAAACTAGTTCATGCAAGGAAAACCACAAACATCTTTCAACTTAAGGAATTTTGAATGGAGAAGTGGTCGGATATACAAAACACCTAAAAGATTTCTGCCATAGGGGCAATACCAGCTTTTGATACCAAGGGTTACTTTTTCCAGTACACATCATAACGTCTACTGATATTTTGGTTAAATAAAGGATTAAAAAGGCATATATTTAATCTGTAAATCATTGGATTCAGGTGTTCCAATCACCTCCATGGCCACAGGTGTATAAAATCAAGCACCTAGGCATGCAGACTGTTTCTACAAACATTTGTGAAAGAATGGGCCACTCTCAGGACCTCAGTAAATTTAAGCGTAGTACAGCGATAGGTTGTCACCTTTGCAAGTCCATCCGTGAAATTTTTTGCTGCTAAATATTCCACAGTCAACTGTTAGTGGTATCATAACAAGGAAGAAGCAACTGGGAACTACAGCAACTCAGCCATGAAGTGGTAGCCCACGTAAAATGACAGAGCGGGGTCAGCGCATGCTGAGTCACAAAATATGCAGAAGTCACCAACTGTCTGCAGAGTCAATAGCTAAAGACCTCCAAAGTTCAAGTGTCCTTCAGATTAACACAAAAGTGCGTAGAGAGCTTCATGGAATGGTTTTCCATGGCCGAGCAGCTGCATCCAAGCCTTACATCACCAAGTGCAATGCATAGTGTCAGATGCAGTGGTGTAAATCACGCCACCACTGGACTCTAGAGCAGTGGAGACATTTTCTCTGCAGTAATGAATCACGCTTCTCTGTCTGGCAATCCAATGAATGTGTCTGGATTTGGAGATTGCCAGGAGAATGGTACTTGCCTAACTGCATTAAGCTAAGTGTGAAGTTTGGTGGAGCGGGGATTATGGTGGGGGGTTTGTTTTTCAGGGGTTGGGCTTGGCCCCTTAGTTCCAGTGAAGGGAACTCTTAAGCCATCAACATACCAAGACATTTTGGACAATTTTATGCTCCCAACTTTGTGGGAACAGTTTGGAGATGGCCCCTTCCTGTTCCAACATGACTGCGCACCAGTGCATAAAGCAAGGTCCATAAAGACATGGATGAGCAAGTTTGGTGTGGAGGAACTTAACTGGCCTGCACAGAGTCCTAACGTCAACCTGATAGAACACCATTGGGATGAATGTGAGTAGAAACTGAGAGCCAGGCCTTCTCATCTGTCATCAGTGCCTGATCTCACAAATGTGCTCCTGGAAGAATGGTCAAACATTCCCATAGACACCCTCCTAAACCTTGTGGACAGCCTTCCCAGAAGAGTTGAAGCTGCTATAGCTGCAAAGGGTGGGCCAACTCAATATTGAACCCTATGGACTAAGACTGGGATGCCATTAAAGTTCATGTGCATGTAAAGGCAGGTGTCCCAATACTTTTGGCAATATAGCGTATATATATTGTACACACACACTATATTATCAAAAGTTTGTGGACACCTGACCATCACACCTATAATATACGAGTTGGTTAAATATGCCATTCCAAAACCATGAGTATTGATACACAACTGAACAACACTTTGTGGCTATAACAGGTTCTACTGGAAAGCCTCTATGGGAATTTGGCCCATTTAGTAAAAAGAGCATTTGTGAGGTCTAGTACTGAGATTGAACAAGAAGGTATAGCATGCAGTAAGCATTTGAGTATATCCCAAAGATTTTAATAGGGTTGAGGTCAAGGCTGTGAAAGCAACCAAGCTCATCAAACCATATAATTTTGCACCTGACATTTGGGCACAGTAACATCCTAAAACGGTCATCACAACGTTGGAAGCACACAGTTTTTTAATATTCCTTTGTATGCTGTAACATTAACAAGAACCTTCATTGGAAACACCTGCACTAAGTAATTAGGAGGGGGTGTCACATACAGTCATTTTTGTCATATAGAATGTGAGATTATCAGGTGTCCCCAAATTTGCTTGTTTTTACTATTTATTTCACTACAACTAGACATGGATTCCTATAGATTTCTCTGCATGGTGATGTGTTTGCTATGACTTTAGCTGAATTCTTTGTGAATGATCTAGAAGAGCAAGGAAAGGGCACATCATTTGTACTGTGTGCAGCTCCTGTCTCCAGTCGACTTAGCAAAGGTCACTTTCATGCCCTGTATTAAATCCCAAGCTTTTGATTCTGGAGGCCAGAGATGGCCGCTTTTTAAAGTCTCTATGAAGACAAATTATGCACACCCTTGAACATTCAGGTCGAAAGAAAATCCCTCCCACAAGTCCAAGTGGAATCTACCAGGATCATTGTTTAACCACTAGCCTACAGGGCACTTATACCCCCTTCCTGCCCAGGCCAATTTCCAGCTTTCAGCGCTGTTTCACTTTGAATGACAATTGTGCGGTCATGCAACACTGTACCCATATGACATTTTTATAATTTTTTTGTGGCAGATAGAGATTTCTTATGGTGGTATTTAATCACCTCTGTTTTTTTTATTTTTTTCTTAAACCAAAAACCACAGAAAATTTTGAAAAAAGAAAGTTTTTTCTTAGTTTGTTATAAAATTTTGTAAATAAGTGATTTTTCTCCTTCACTGATGTGCGCTAATGAGGCTGCAGTGATGGGCACTGATGGACACTGATAGGTGGCACTGATGAGGAGGCACTGGTAGGTGGCACTGATGGGCATTGACAGGCATCACTGATGGGCACTGAAATGCAGCACTCATATATGGCACTGATAGGCAGCACTGACTGGCACTGATAGGTGGCACTGACTGGCAGCACTGCTAGGTGGCACTGATTGGCATTGATAGGTGGCACTGACTGGCACTGGTGGGTAACACTGAAAGGCAGCTCAGATGGGCACTGATATGTGGCATTGATGTGGCACTGAAATGTGGCACTGATGAGCACTGGCAGGTGGCATGGATGAGCACAGAGCTGGCACTGATGGACACGGACAGGTGGCGCTGCTGGGGCAACACAGATCATCAGGGCACACTGATCATCAGTGCTCTGATGATCTGTGTAGATGTCCCCTCCGAGGAATGCAGATTACTGCCTGTCCTCTCCTCTCGAGCTGTCAGCGTGACAGCTCGTGAGGAGAGAAATGCCGATAACCGGCATTTCCCTGTTTACATGTGATCAGCTGTGATTGGACACAGCTGATCACATGACCGAGCTGACATGTTCGGCTCTTTCCGTAGATCAGTGGGACACAGTGCACCGCCGATCGCCGCGTGCTCCCGGGGCCACACATGCGCGATGAGAATGGGAGGACGTCATATGACGTCCTCCTACAACCAGAGAACCGCCTTGTGTCCGTCATATTACTATATGGCGGGCAGGAGGCGGTTAAGGTAGTGAAAATTTTGATTTAAAAAGAGACCCACTGTACCCATAATGTTGAGGCTTAGGAGTTGATTTACTCAAGGCACATAGGCTGTTCTCTTTGCAAGGGAAGTTGCCCCAGAGGTTAAATCCTGCAGACTTACATTGTCCAATAATATGCAAGTAAAATGGCTGTTTTTATATATTTTCCCTACATAATTGGGTTTTCTTTGCAAAATGAAACAAACACATTCACCACACTGCAATAAACTTGCTGGCAAAGTACAACTTCCCTTGTAAAATGAACAGCCTTTTTGCCTTTAGTAAATCAAACTCTAGTGTCAAACAGTTGTATCCACTGATAGGTGTTTTGCTTCAGCAGAGGCTGGGAAGGTGGGGCATTTACTTAAAAGCATACCATGTAAAAATGTAATTTCTCCTTTTTAGAGAAGTTTGTGTGCTTTGTTTGCTGTTCTCAGACAGCTCTGGCCTAAAATACATTTTTCATCAAGTCATTTCTTTGATGCTTCACATGCTTACTAGAGCTCCAAAGGCCAATGCTGTGGGGTTTCTGGAGCTAAAGCCATAATATGAATGGGTGGGTTTATGGTTCAGCAGAACAGTCTAAGTGATAAAGATGCTGTGGATAAAGAATTTTAATCAAAAACCTGCTACGCAGAAAAACATTTACCCCAAAGTGCTTTCTCCTTTTGGACAGACTTAGCCTATTTACAAATATTGTATAATAGAAAAGTATGTTCCTGACATAAATTCATTCCATTGACACAGATCCCAAAGCAGTCTTCCTCTGATTGACACTACTGATGCAGCAGCATGTTTTCATTTTAGTGACAGCCAACGCAGGGGCATTTTTCCTTCTACTGACACCACTAATGCAATGGATTTTTTTCCCATTGGGACACTACTGATGCAGAGATGTTTTTTTTTACTTCCAGTGACATCACCGATAGGGGGGCATCTCTTACTTTCAGTGACAACACCAATGCAGGGGAATCTTTTACTTTCAGTGACAGTTCCAGTGCAGGGGCATATTTTACTTTCAGTGACAGCACCAAATCAGGGGCATTTCTTCCTCCACCACTATCAGACTGATATTGTACTTTGGAACAATGTGTGCCCATTGAGCTCCTTCAATTTTCTGTGGTACAAACTGTTGTCCTTATTTTAGCACTTGCCCCATCCATTCCACAAGTTTTGGCACGGTGTGCATGTCATGGTTTGGAACCTTTACCATTGACACTGATTGACAATATAAGCGGGATTTCAGGCAATTCAACTTGTTAGCTTGTTCTAAAATGGTTTAGTAAAGATTCCCATACAGTCTAAACATTCAGTCTGTCTGATCGTTCAATATTGCTTGGGAATCCAAGGAAAACACATATGCAAAGTTCTTTTCCATTGTTTTCAATCAATTTTTACAGGATGAGTTGAAACAGAAGCAATCAATCAGGTAGGTTGGAAAATGTCTGATATTTTTGATGAGGTTTCAAAGTGGTGTATCAATTTTTTCTTCTTTTGATTCAATTCTATTTTATTAAATGATAGGCTTAGCTGCAGCCAAGAACCTGATACTGAAACACTGGAAATCCCCTATACAGCCTTTCAAAGGTGAATAATTGTCAAGAGTAGGTGAAATATTTATGCTCAAAGTGACTGATATTATATAAATAAAATTGTTCAGTCTGAGCTGGTTGGCTATCCTTAAAGTATGTTGACTTATCTTCAGGTATAACATATAAATGTTTGTCCATTTAACATATAAAGTAAAAAGGGTTAAAAGAGTATGGCCAAAGCTACTTTAGTCATACTTCTCTTCTGGATCACTGTGTGCACTTACTTGTGCTCTTCCATTACCCAGAATCAGACCCATTCCAGACTCTTGAGAGATCCCGAGAATGTCGGAATCCATCCAGATGTCTTATAGGCAGCTGTCTCAGCCTCTCAGTGAACTACTGAGAGCCTAAGCCAGCTGATCCTGTCCCCTCTCCTGCCCAGCACTCCAGTGGGGTGGCAAATCAGGGAGCCAGTGACTGACAGTCACTGTTCTCTGCTCAGTGAAGACTGAGAACTGAAAGATCAGCGATCATGTGATCGCTCAGTTCTCGGACTTAGAGCTGGCTGGGGACAGCTTGCAGCATCGAACTGATGCTGAAGCAAGTAGGTAGATATGTGTGTTTATTTTTTTTTTTTACCCTCACTTCTCCTAGTGGGTAGTAGAGGCAAGTATATCTTCTTGAGTTCTAATGAAGAGAGTGTACCCTTGAAATGCATCAGCATCTGCTACACATCCTCTGGTGTAATCTGTATCTGTCTAGGGCCACAGGTTGGAGCTATAGTTGAAGTTTTTTTTTGTTCTATGCTATTAGCCTGACACTCATCTGCATTTGTGAGTATAATGGTTTGTTACTTTTATTTTAATAAATGGTACAATTGATAATGCACTAGGCTGATCTTCCCTTTTTGGCCTTTTGTGATCAAGTGTATCTCCTTGCCTAGGGTATTTGCCCTAAAACTTAACCTTCAAAAAATATGTGCAAGTTCCTAATTTAAAGGCTAACTTCACTAAAACTCATTATTTAGTATAGAGGCCCAGTATGTTAAAAGCACTAAGCAGTTCCCATGCAATTTCCTTAGTTTTACCGACATTCCCAGAGTTTTGGAACACAAAAGTATGTTCACTTCTGTGATGCTGAGATTGAACTTCTAATGGCTGAAGTATTCAGAAACTTGGCCAAAAATTGGAGGACCACTTTGGTGGAAGTTTTTATGCAGACTTGGAGGTGTTGGTCTTGGCCTTTTGGTATTAAATGTAAGGACACTAATTTAAAATGGCACTGCATTTAATACTGAGGACCCTAGGCAGCAAAGTGTATTGTAATGAAAAGGTGAACTTAAGTCTCTAAGACACTTGAAAAGCATTAAAATTTTTTTTTTTTTTTTAAATTAGATTTTTTTTGTCACAAACCTATTTGTGAAAACCAGTAATAAAAAAAATGGGGGCAATGTCAAGATTTCTCAGTTGCTAGGCTCTTCTAGTGCTTTGGGTTGTCAGAAGCACTTGTAATAATATACTGTTGTATTTAAGTAGCACAGAATTTAAAGTACCAAGTCAGCTTTGACTAAGGATTCCAGAGGGTCCTGTATATCTTGCCAACCATTGATCTGGGGAAATTCACTTAATATTAGATACACACACATAGGTATTTTTATTACACCTAGTAGGTCTCTTTTAATAAATAATTTCAGTCACAAAGATGATGCGTAGCAAATTTACATGTGCGCATAATGTACAAGACTTAGAAAGCAGCCAAGAACGCACTCCCCTCCCCCAACAGAGAGCCTGGGATTCTGGAAGGCTTTTACTAATGTATGGATATCAATTCAACTGTAGGAACAAAGGCGATCTTCTCATCTTCATTCAGATGAATTATGTATTTCTGTGATTTCTACATTTCTCTGAAATGTTATATATTTATTTTTTGTGATAAGGAATTCCAAAGCCACATTGTTAGTATTCATACAATTTAAACACGATTACAGTTTGAATTTGAAACCTTACCAGGCTGGCATGCATATGCCGTTCCTGGGAGAATAGCCACATTGACCCACAGTTCTTTGCTGAATAAGTCTGAGTTAATTCAGCTTTGTTTACCCCACGCTTATTCTCTCTGATTCTTTATTTTCCAGCTGCCTTAATTATCTTCACAATCAACAGTTTAGTCCCCCTTTAAAAAGTCTAACTAGAATACATCTGTGTTAAAGGGAACTTACTCTACATGTTAAACCACTACACTCTCATAGCAAGTGAAAATTAGGAACACCAGATATGCAGCCCACTGACCTGACACTTTTAACCGGGTAAACTCGATTGATCTAATTCTTTCAAATGCTTTGTTGCTAGACATTGTGAAGACACCAATTACCAAAGAACGATATGTTAGATTTTGAACAGTAACAGAGTTATATAACAGCAGATGTAACCTTTAGTGAAAACTGCATTTCAAATCAATTAGTTGGTCCAAAAATATAGGAACACTTAAAGCAGAGCTAAATTACCACAAAGCATGTTCCAAAATGTGCAAGTATGTACAGCTTACTTCTCATTATATTGGACTTACCAACTAGAGTAGGCTCTCCTCCAGCCCTGACAAGTCTATGCTTCCCCTGGTTGCTGATACTATCTTCTTTTTTATTCTGGCCATTACGTCTTTTTTCTACTGAGTGGCCACTAATTATCTAACACCTGTGTACGGGCATGGTACTTGTTTCGACACCCATCTCTTTTGCCTGGCATCATTTATATGCCACGAGTGTAGACTGTATTGTACATGTTCAATTGAAAAAATTTTTAGCATAAAGGAAGAACTTTTTTTCTGATACATTTCCCCAGTTATGACTTAGGGCCCGATTACAGGTCCAGGTTCTCCCTTAATCCCTATTTTCCCCGTTTCACCATTGAAGCAACTTCAGTGGCCAAAAAAATCATTTTATATATATATATATATATATATATATATATATATATATACACACACATAAATATACACTGTGTAACACACACATATATATACGTATGCACACACATATCTTTTTTAGGTGCCTTTAGTTTGGTCTGGTGGGATTACAGGTTACCGGTTGTCAGAGGAAATCAGAAGGTTTTTCAAGAGATTAGGGACTACACAGTAAATAACTTCATTGGATTATCTCTTATTTGTAGAAGGAGGAGAAACACAGAAAAGACCGACACCCATTGCTGGAGACTTGGAGCACTATAGAGGCTTGGGAGCTTGACCAGACCTCTCCTAAACTGAAGTTGAAGGATGATCCCAAGGCTTCAAGAAAACGGACTGAACCTTGCTAAAAGCATTATCTTTCTGATAGCTGCTGTGGGCAACAAAAACCCCTTTCCCAATAAAGACACACAAGAATAAAACAGGATTTCCTGTCAATGGAAACTTGAAAAACTACTTTTTTCTTTCACGTCTGTTATATACTCTATTTTCACCACTTGATACATACATGTGCTCATCTGCACATAAAATCACATAATATAAGCACAATCTAAATATTTAGCAAGTCTTTAAGGATGAATTCACTGTAGGTCATAGCTATCTAAAGTGCTTACCTCTTACAATGATACTGGTAGACTTTTTTGCTGGATTGCCGACATTGTTGTTGGCGACACAGCTGTAGGTCCCAGCATCCTCTGATGTTATGGATGGAATAGTAAGGGTCCCGCTGTTAAGTACTGCTTTTTCTGGGAGATTTCCAACAGATCTAACCCAAGTCAATGTTGGCGTGGGTTCTCCACCTGTTGTGACACACACTAGCGTTATTGCTTCCCCCGGATTTACAACAATGGGATCATCCACCAGCAGTTTAATAGATGGCGATGCTGAAAATGGAGACAAAGAAGAAAGAGAAGAAAAGCCGTAAATTAAACAACACATGTATAAGCATTTTACAGACAAACTATTGCATACATTGTTGGGACTGGCTATATTAACTGAAGTCCCACATCAGACAAAACATTTCGTATGTGCTGAATAGAGTGGAGACGACTAGTCTTAGAACCTCTGTCAAGTTTTAAATGGAAGTAGTAATGAGAGAACAGAAACATTTGGAGATATCACTGGTTCAGGTTAGGTTGCACCAAACAGACTGGGATGTCACACTGTGATTACCCAGCAAGTTAACAGAAAAAAGCATGCACCAATGGAAAGAGCGCCAGATCAAAGAATAAAACATTCCAAAATTAATTTATTGGTTTGTAAAAAAAAAAAATATATCCAATGCATTTTAGTGGACAGAAACAACTCCTCCATCAGGGCTACAACTAAATGCACTATAATATGAACATAAATGTAACTGGTATACCGATAAGTTTAATAATCATAGAAAATCCTGGATAAGATACATGCATACACACACACATATATATATATATACAGTCATGGCCGAAATTGTTGGCACCCTTGATATTTTTCCTGAAAATCAAGTATTTCACACAAAAAAGGTATTGCATTAACACATGTTTTGCTATACACATGTTTATTCCCTTTGTATGTATTGGAACAAATATAAAACAGAGGCAGAAAAGCAAATATGACATAATGTCACACAAAACCCCAAAAATGGGCTGGACAAAAGTATTGGCACCCTTAACTTAATATTTGGTTGCACACCCTTTGGAAAACATAACTGAAATCAGTCGCTTCCTATAACCATCAATAAGCTTCTGACACCTCTCACCCGGAATTTTGGACCACTCTTCCTTTGCAAACAGCTCCAGGTCTCTCTTATTGGAAGGACACCTTTTCCCAACAGCAATTTTAAGATCTCTCCACAGGTGTTCAATGGGATTTAGATCTGGGCTCATTGCTGGCCACTTCAGAACTCTCCAGCGCTTCTTTGCCATCCATTTCTGAGTGCTTTTTGACGTATGTTTGGGGTCATTGTCCTGCTGGAAGACCCAGGATCTTGGACGCAAACCCAGCTTTCTGACACTGGGCCCTACAGTGCGACCCAAAATCCTTTGGTAATCCTCAGATTTCATGATGCCTTGCACACAGTCAAGGCACCCAGTGCCAGAGGCAGCAAAACAACCCCAAAACATCATTGAACCTCCACCATATTTTACCGTAGGTACTGTGTTTTGTTCTTTGTAGGCCTCATTCCGTTTTCGGTAAACAGTAGAATGATGTGCTTTACCGAAAAGCTCTATCTTGGTCTCATCTGTCCACAAGACGTTTTCCCAGAAGGCTTTTGGCTTACTCAAGTACATTTTGGCAAACTGTAGTCTTGCTTTTTTATGTCTCTGTGTCAGCAGTGGGGTCCTCCTGGGTCTCCTGCCATAGCGTTTCATTTCATTTAAATGTCGACGGATAGTTCGCGCTGACACTGATGCTCCCTGAGCCTGCAGGACAGCTTGAATGTCTTTGGAACATGTTTGGGGCTGCTTATCCACCATCCGGACTATTCTGCGTTGCAATCTTTCATCAATTTTCCTCATCCGTCCACGACCAGGGAGATTAGCTACAGTGCCATGGGTTGCAAACTTCTTGATAATGTTGCGCACTGTGGACAAAGGCAAATCTAGTTCTCTGGAGATGGACTTGTAACCTTGAGATTGTTGATATTTTGCCACAATTTTGGTTCTCAGGTCCTCAGACAGTTCTCGTCTCCTCTTTCTGTTGTCCATGCTTAGTGTGGCACAGACAGACACACAATGCAAAGGTTAAGTGAACGTCTCTCCTTTTTATCTGCTTTCAGGTGTGATTTCTATATTGCCCACACCTGTTACTTGCCCCAGGTGAGTTTACAGGAGCATCACATGCTTGTAACATTCTTATTTATCCGCAGTTGTGAAAGGGTGCCAATACTTTTGTCCAGCCCATTTTTGGAGGTTTGTGTGACATTATGTCGAATTTGCTTTCTTTCCTCCCTTTTTTTGTTTTGTCCCAATACACACAAAGGGAATAAACATGTGTATAGCAAAACATGTGTTAATGCAATACGTTTCGTGAGAAATACATGATTTCCTGGAGAAATATCAAGGGTGCCAACAATTTCGGCCATGACTGTATATATATTGTCAGGGACCATCGCGACGCATGGGTCTGCACATGCGTAGGTGTCTGTCAAGACATGCAGGCAGCAGGGCACTAGGAACCAGGCACACCCGTCGTCTATGACAGTGCTGGGCAGGCACTAGGACCTAGGCTTCGCCTGTCAGGTGCAGGGCAGGCTACTTAAACCAGCCCTACACAGACACTTGTTGACGATTGGTCTTTCTGCGATTCCTGTTATTTGATACCTGTGTTGTGAGTACTATTGATCCGAATTGTCTGACCTTGCTGCCTTCTCCTATCCTGACCCCCTGGCTTGCCTGACTTTGCTCCTGGATGTTCCCCTTTAGATCTGATCTCCTGTTATTGACCTGGGGTGTGACCCGACCATTCTTTGCCTACTGTTTTGTACCGCACCGACCCCCCGGCTACCGACTTGGCTTGTTTGACTTCACTTTCGCTCCTCCATCCATCCATCCATCCATCCCTCTAGGACCCCCTGGTCCCCTCACATCAGACTCTCACCCTGCGGGAGCCCCTGGCGGGCTCCTCTACCACTGGTGGGTATATCCAGTAGTCACGACCTGGTCTCGAAGCGCTCCAAGTCCATCCCCACCATCAGGGGCTCTGGTGAACAAGTGCTCCGGAACTTAGACTCCGCGCTCTTGGGAAGCCTGTCTAGTGGGTTGCTAGAGGTGCTGTCAGGTGGTCCCTTACATATATATATATACACACACACACACACATATACAGCAGGGGATTTTACACACATTCCCGTATGTATTCTGACAAGTCGACTTCTGGCTGTCAGATGTAGGCATTCTGGTGGCTGTGCAGCCGCTTGATTTCTTACATACAACCCTGGTAACGGTCACCCCCCAAATGTGTCCCCCCCCACCATATATATACAGTGGAGCAGAGGGAAGACCTGCAGGGTCAGGATGTCTCATTAAAGAGAACCTGTAACCAAAAAAGTAACAAACAAAATGTAAAAAAATTTAAGTTACACCAAAGCACATAAAATTTCCCCCAAAGAAATGTTTGAGGCCCCCCCACCCCTACATATACAGTATGCACAAACAAACGTAAAAGCATGCATTGGGGGTGCCTGCATATGCAAATGTCAATTGAAATACACATTATATATTGTCACATATGCTGCAGTGAGAGCAATATTTCTAGCATCAGACCTCTTCTGTAATGGTAAACTGATGACTTATAGGGTGCACCCTTTTTAATTTTAAATTCTAAATTGTACAATATCAAGATATATCCACAAATTACATATCAGTTACTCTTGAGGTATAATACCTAGCCATTTCAATATAAACAGAAAAATAAAACAAAATGTATATTATGAATACCAAAAATAGTAAATTCCAAGAAAACATCTACAAATATAACCAATAGTCTTTATCCACATCTGAGAGCAACCCTTAATTCCTATACCATGTATCTTAAACAATCAATAATAAAACGGTTAATAAATTAAAAAAACATGTTTTTACTATGAGTTACGTTTAAGCTTACCCAAACTATTACTATCAGCAGCCTCAGTATACCATTCTGTATATTTAAATGTGGTCATAAATTGTTGCATCTCCACCTGATCTAAAGTGCAGTCTATAAATTGTTTCCAAAAGAAATTGTTAACTTGGGTCTGAATTGAACATTCCATCTTTAATTTTTCAATACATTGCAGTTTTTCATATCTGTTATTAATTCTGCCCACCATAGGAGTGGCACTAGTTATCCAGTGTCTCATAATGGCTCTCCAAGCAGTCAATAAACCTATATGAATCCACTGCATCGCCTATGGAAAATATAGGGTACGGAAGTTTGTTGCCATTTCACAGGCGCACGCAAAGTTTGACATGTTGGGTATCTACAGTATTTACTTGCCGCAACCTCCTCTTTTATACTTTACAAAAAAGTGGGCAATTTATTTAATTTTGTGCTTTGCGATAAAATTGTGTGACATATAAAATTGGATTTGCACTATTTCATTCTCTACGGTGCCTGCTGTGAGAAAAAATATAAAATGTTGGGGGACATTATGTAATCTTCAAGCCTAAAAAGATTTTTTAAACATGTACACAAAAAAATGGTTAAAATAAAGTAATATCAGATTGTGATAGTGTCTGATAGGTTCCTTTTAGAGTGATAATTCTCAAGATGCTACATGGTAGAATACTATTATACCATTGTACGTATAACCAAAAGAAATATTTGTTGTGCCATTTATGAAATAAGTGTTATTAGATAGCTTTTTAAACTTGTAAGTTCTGTTTTCAGACACCTGTGTAAGAATGACAAATTTCATTTCATCTTTAAAGTGGTAGTGAACCTTGTAATTAAAAAAAAAAAACACCAAAAAAAAAACATCACTTTTCCCCTGCAAGGCAATAATCATAACGTGCCAGTATGCATTACATACTAGAACATTATGTGAAACACACCTTAAAGTGGAAGTAAACCCACTAGGAGATATTCACTGTTTGACAGCCTCCACATGCACTCTGAAGGAATGGCATACACATGCCGTTCCTTCAGAGCACTGTGCCGTGTCCTGAGACTCCCGCGTGGAAGTGACATCGCAGCTCGGCCAGTCAGGTGGCAGGAGCTCACGAACCCAGAAGGAAGACCGGGTAAAGATGGAAGCCTCTACAAGTGGAGACAATGCACCACTGGAGGGCTTCATTTTAAGGTATGTCCTGCATAATGTGCTAGTATGCAATGCTCAGTATTGTGACCTTACCTTCCAGGGGATTTTTAATTTATTTTAATTTATTTTTCCATTTTCTATTTTTGAATTTTTACTATCGCTTTAAAACTAAGCCCCCCAGCGGCGTGCTGTCATTGCTGACAGGGCTTCCATCTTTGCCTTCTTCCGGGTTCATGGGCTCCAGACACTTTAATACCACTTTGTTTTATTTCTTGAGTATTTATTTTAGCTATATGTACAATGGTATAATGATATGTATGGCCCATATAACATCTGATAATAATCATTACCAAAAAAAAAAACTATCATACACTATCACTTACCATCTGATATTCCTTTATTTGCTATGCAGGTGTACACGTATGTATTTGTGTATGCACATACGTGTATGTAGCCCTGATTAAGCACTCGAGTTTTTTTTTTTAACCCCTGCCATGTGTTTTTTTTTTTTTTTGTGTAAACCAGTTAATGAATTTGGACTTTTTTGGTGTGGTCTGGTGTTCTTTCCACTGGTGCAAGTTTTAAATGTTATCTGTGTCCCAATTTACAAAAGTTTCACTGGACTTCCTGGTCTGATGCCCATCCCCTAAATAGGAAGGGGATATTTCACAACTTAATTCAAAACCTAATTCACAGTCATTTATCAAATGTTTAACTGCTATAGATATTTGCTTGGTAGGGGAGGATGTTAAATAAGCCCCAAAATTTAAAAAAATAAGATATTTTCTTACAACTATTTACATGTTAGTAAAATAGATGTCCTTTAAATATAGTTCAATATTTAAAAAACTTTTAAGCACAGCAATTATAATTATAGAAGGTGACAGATTTTGAGCATTCACAGTTGCATGGCTGTTTTTTATGCTTTCAGAGTCATGGTGACATACTGCTTGTCCATATTTCTAAAGTATGGAGAGCCGGAGAAGTTTAGTATGATTCATAACGAAGTGCTAAAGTTTAATCACTTGTTTTCCTTTGGCCCAGAATTAGAATGAGCTTAAATATTCTAATAAAATCTTTCTTTACTCCCCATCTGTCTTGCAGTTCTCAGCATACTGATTTATAGAGCAGATAAAACATCAAAATAGAAGCACAGATTGTAAAAATCATTTATCAGTGGTCACACATTGGATATAGTGGCTCTGATTTTCTGCAATGGCTTAAAAACTATATAAATACTGCAGATCTTTAAAACTTACAGCTTTTTTTTGTCTTGGCACAAACAAGTAACAAATTGCTGTTCTTGGTGCACTCACCTTCTGTGAGCTAGATGATTCAATACCTCGTGTACTAGTAGTATGTAATAAATGGCATTGAAGTGGGCATCCCCATATCCACCTACATTAGAGGACTGGTGAGCCCATGTCAATTTGACCCTACTTAACCACTTGCCCACCAGAGGATTTACCCCCCCACCCCCCTCCTGACCAGGCTATTTCTTTTTGCGTTATGGCGCTGCTTTACTTTAACTGACAATTGACCGGTCATACAACATTGTACATAAATGAAATATATGTCCTTGTTTTACCACAAATAGAGCTTTCTTTTGATGGTGGTATTTGATCACATGGGCATTTTTATTTTTTGCGCTATAAACAAAAAACGACCAACAATTTTGAAAAACAAGAACATATTTTTGACTTTTTGCTATAAAACTTATCCAGTAAAAAATGTAAAAATTCAAATGTCGTTATAAATTTAAGCCAAAATGTATTCTGCTACATGTCTTTGCTAAAAAAAAAATTCATAATTTATGTAAATTAATTGGTTTACGTGAAAGTCATAGTGTCTGCAAATGGTGGTATAGATACTGAAATTACATTTTTTTTTATATACTAGTAATGGTGGCAATCAGCAAATTACAGTGGGACTACGGCAGGCATTCTGACACTAGGGGGGTTGGGGACTGACTAACTGCCACTGACATCTCAATGACACTAATACAGTGATCAGTGCTAACCAGTGACACTGGGCAGGAAGGGGTTAACATCTGGGGCGATCAGAGGGTTAACTGCTGTTTTACTGTGTGTGCTGTGTATGTTTTACTAGGGAAACATGCAGCTTTGTATTTCTCTACTGTGCAGAGAAATACACAGCAGCATGTTACTGTAAACAACACAGGTCTCTCCCCTGTCACTGTTTCTCAGCAATCACAGGGAATCTCCGTCCAGGACCAGGTGATCGACATCTGTAGCCGTCAATGGTCAAGCGTTCACGCCCCCTACCCGGAAATACAAATCACATATACTATATAGCCCTGCCCCCCTGTATTTCTACTATAGGGCAGCGGGGAAGTGGTTAAGGAGTGTTTGACATACCAATGCTAGACATCTATACACCAGAAATTTTCGTTTCGTTTCAGATGCATTCATTCATTGAAGAACTTTGCTATGTTGAACCGATTTGTTTTCGGAGTTCGTTTCATATCTTTGGCATTAGTTTCATATATTCGTTGGTCGCAGTGGATTTGAAACATTTTGCAGTTTTTCGAAGATTGCTGTATATTCTATATATTATCGAATCTGACAGATTTGAATAAAAAGCCTTTTTTGGATATTTTCGGACGCTAGCCCAACCCACCTAGAGAAATGGTATGTGCTGATTGGACAATATCAATTGGCATCATGTGCATTTGAATGAATGAATGAATGAATGAATGGAACGAAATTCAGAACCATTGGTTATCTGAATCTGAATTGTCAAACAAATTAAAAAATCTAATTAATTACCCTATGGGCCCGCACAACCATTGCATCATATGACATCATCCAAATGTGAATTAAGTTAATGCATTCATTATTTCATTCTAACTTTTTTTCAGATTAGTTGACAATCATTACTATATCCATTCCGAGATTCATATAAATAAGAATCTCTTAAAATGAAATTTTTATCTGAAAAATTAATCATAATGAAACAAAACATGCCTGACACTTAGATACTTTATATGAATTTAATACATTATGTGGACCTTTGATCTCTGTCCCTGGTCTGGTGCCTAATTGATGATGCAAAATATGATGAGATGTCTCCGTACCCACGTTGACTATGTTGATGAGTAGCAGCAAGAATTACTAAAGTTGAAGTGAATGTCTTATGGCCTTTCATGCTGGGCTACAAAGAGACAAAAGAGTATTTTTTTGTAGGGGTCCAAACTGTATGTAAATATACTGAGGCTTATTTTATGACTTGTACTTTGATATTTTCCTTTGTTTCATTTAATTACTGAAAGATAACATATTGTAGCATTTGTTTTGGTTTATAAAAATGAAAACTAAAGATATGGAAAAAAAAAAGTACAAAGGGAGGTTTAAGTCAAACCGGGACTTTTAATTTTACAGGTATAAAAAGGGATGCTAGTGTGGCGGTACTACAATCAGTAGTAAGTGACAAGTGTGTCCTATTACAGACAGGTGGTGCAAATGTCGCGGGCCAGTGCGTGCATGGAACAGCGTGTGGTGATGACATTTCTTGTGATTGAAGGCGTAAAACCCACGGATATCTAGAAGGCTTCAAGCACAGTACAGTGATGAAACGCTCAGCCTCACTAAGATATCTGAATGGTGTAAACATTTCAAAGATGGCCATGCTTCTGTCAGTGACTATCCTGGCCATGGTGGTTCCCAGCCCACAGCAGTCATTCCTGTGAACATTCAGCGCCTGGAAAGCCTGATTCTGGGTAATCAACGCATAACCTGTCGTGAAATTGCACAAGAGACTCATTTTTCTGTGGGAACAGCCAACACAATGATGACGAAATGAAGCAAGCTGTCCTAGGATGGTTCAGGCGTACTGACAATCCTTCCATGCCAAAGCTTTCCAGGCATTAGAAAAATGCTGGGATAAGTGTATAAACGTAGCAGGGGAGTATGCTAAAAATAAATGCAGTTTCTACCCCTTGAAAATTGTTCTTTTCTTATATAAACTCAAAAGTTCTGGTTTGACTTGAACGCACCTTGTAGTATAAAATACATGAAGTTGCATTGACTGATTATCTGCAAATGTAACTACAGTTATGTTGGCAATCTTGATCTCTTGCTACAGAGACATTTAACCACAGCCACAGCCACAAGTCATCTCATTATCAGTATACTATGGTGTGTTGCAAATGAAGTGCCTGAAGTCTGAGGCTGAAGTGTAGATTTATGAGTCCCAAATATAAGCTCTTAATGACATTGGCTGGATGTTTGGGGTCGTTGTTCTGCTGTAGAACAAATTTGGGGCCAATCACACACCTCCTTGATGGTATGGCATAATGGATAAGTATCTGCCTGTATCCAGCATTGAGGACACAGTTGATCCTGACCAAATCTTCAACTCCATTTGCAGAATTGCAGACCCAAACTTGTAATGAACCTCCACCATGCTTCACAGTTGCCTGCAGACACTCATTATTGTATACTGTAACTTTAAGACCAATATTCCTCCCAACACTGAATCCAGAGTTTGAGCAAAGGCCTGCTTTCTCTTTTTCGTTTAATGATTGACATGTTTATATCTCCAGATGTGTTTTAAGTACTGCGGTAAAGGAATTTAATTCTCCATGCTAGTATTCTGCAGTATTGTATTAAAAAGATTATGACCTTGAGCAACTGTATTTTCTAACTGAACTGAGTTCTTTGTTTTAGAGTAGCGGTGCTATTTTGATTACTTTAGCTATGTTGTATGTTCTCCACATATCCACTCTTACCTATCAGGCAAAAGCATTAACAGTGATTATGTTCTCCAATTTTGTACAATAAGTACATGTTTGCAGAGCCTGCTGAGTGATGTTTGTCAATGTTTGTGCACTTACAGAAATGAAATACAATAGAGGTGTCTAATCACGTGTGCAGACTGAGAGCCCTGTTGGAACAGATGTAAGAATACCGTCATACTGTAGCACTTAGATGAGATGTCTCACGATTAAAGGGGGATTCCAAGTCCCCAGGCTACTACTAGCTTTAATCAGACATCACGCTGCAGGAAATCGTTAACACAGTGTGTATGTTTTGAAACCTGCCGTTGCCCAATTAACATTGCTGCCATTGGTACTGGTTTAGGAGTGACTTATAGTAAATATAGACCTGCTAGTAACCACTGGTAACCAGCAGGATGGGAGTGTGGCTGTTTTACAGTCATTTTGCTGTGGAAAGCTGGAGTTGGGTGGCATGTTATTTAACCACTTCAATATCGGACACTTTCACTCCCTTTCTGTCCAGGCCAATTTTCAACTTTCAGTGCAGTCACAGTTTGAAGGGCAATTATATGCAACACTGTATCCAAATTCTTTTTTTTATGATTTTGTTTTTGAGAAAAATAAAGCTTTCTTTTGGTGGTATAAATGAAAAAATACTGCAAATTGGGATAATAAACACCTCTTGTTTTTGGTCATGTTGTAAAATGTTGCAAAAAAAATATGTTCTGCTACATATCTTTGGTAAAAATTACTTAAATCATTGTATGTTGTTTAGTCTGTGTGAAAGTTATAGAGTCTACAAACTATGGTATATATATTTGAAAATTGATCAATCCTGCTGTACTGATGGCTTTTCTCATTTCCTGAGGCCCTAAACTGCCAGGACAGTACAAATATCCCCAAATAGCCCCTTTTTGGAAAGTAGACAGTCCAAGGTATTTAGTAAGAAGAATGGTGAGTTTAGTGAGCTCTGAGAAAGAGGTTCTCACCCTCAAAATGCGTAAGCTGTGGATGGACATGCTCCCGGAGGCTTGTTGGACTTTTACATGCAATAATACTTTATCTTTGTGAGTAGTTTGGCTACCTTTTTTTTATCCATTAAAGTCTTATGGTAATTCACTAGGCTGGTGTGCTTTCTTCTTGTGTTTGTTTTTAGCATTGTTTTTTTTTCCCCAAATGAACAAAGCAGCAAAGCATTCAAGTGTTAAACATCACTGTTGTGCTTGATGGCTACTTCTACAAACAATTGCATGACAAAATGTAAATGAAACCTACCCTGACTCTCTGCTTGGACTTTGCATCTGCAGAGCTGGTCTTCCTTTAGTGCAGATTTTATATTTCTTTATCTTTGTTTATTGTCACTTTAACCACTTGCCTACTAGGCACTTTCACCCCCTTCCTGCCCAAGCCAATTTTCAGCTCTGTAACACTTTGAATGGCAATTGCGTGGTCATGCAGCAGTGTACCCAAATGGAATTGTTATCTTTTTTTTTAGATAGATAGAGCTTTCTTTTGGCAGTATTTAATCAACACTTTTTTTTTCATCTTTTGCTAAACAAATTAATTAAGACCACAAATTTTGAAAAAAAAAACCCTTTCGTAGTTACCGTTATAAAAATTTGCAAATAAGTACATTTTCTACTTCACTGAGGTGCACTGATGGGCATTAATGAGGCTTCACTGATGGGCACTGATGAGGTTGCACTGATGAAGGCACTGATGAGGCTGCACTGATGGGCACTTAGATACTGCACTGATTGGCACTGATAAGCCTCTACTTATAATCCGGGCACTGATGATCAGTGCCCTGATTATCAGTGTAATTGTCCCCAAAGGAAAGCCAGTTGTCAGATTCCCTTTCCTCAGACAGTGACAATGCTGAGGAAAGGAAATGCCGATAACCGGCATTTGTTTACATGTGATCAGCTGTGACTAGACACAGCTGATCAAATAGTAAAGAGCCAACGTCATTGGCTCTTTACCCTGATCAGTGATGTACTGTGTCTGAGGGACAGAGCTCACCACCGATCACCATGCTGTGCACCCCTGGGGGTGTGTACAAGTGGTGTGACCGGGAGGATGTCATATGACATCCACTCCAAGGGAAAAAAGGCCCGTCCAGTCGTCAGTCTTCTATAGGCCAGGCAGGAACTGGTTAAAGTAATTTCCTGATGTGTGTGATAGTGCTGGCCTGAAAGAGGTTAAAGTTGGTTCCAAGTTCATCTCACTTGAAGGAACTTTTGAAACATTTAATAGCTAAGAGCATCAAATACCGACGTGTTTCAGAGGGAAAAAAAGCCTCCCTCTATTCAGAACTGGCTAGCTACCTTTAATGCCATTTGGGCACATTAGTCTTCATCAAGCCTTAATACAGGTCCCTGAGTGCATTCTGTTGTGATTTTATTAATATCAACTGCTCAAGACCCAAGAAAGGGGGAGGTTTTCTCTGAAACTCATTGGCTGTATTTTATGCTCTCAGCCATTAAATGTTTCAGAAAGTCCCTAAAGTGAGATGAACGTTTGTGCCAGGTACTCCTTTGCACTTATCCAAGACATATAAGTAGATGTAAACCATAACTTAATGGCAGTCACAAAATCAGAGTTCACCTAATAGGTAAATTTTAAAGCACGTCTGAACCCAAGAACAAGAAATTAATGCATTGCATCTAACCAATCCTCAGTTGTGGGGGTGCATGTGTTTTTTTTTCAATATATTTCAGCAAGCACTGAACAATTCCTTTCAAGTAAGAAAAAGACAGCCACTTTCCATCAAAAACATTGCGTAGGTTTATTGAAGTATGCACCTGTCCCATGAATCCCAACACAATTGCTTGAGAGTAGACTTTAGAAAGTGACCAGTTACTGCTGGAGGTCTGCCAGAGTAGTGAAGGAGAGGTATGCCTGTAGTGGGACTGAATACTTTTTAGTACACGGAACAATACCTGTTGCTGCTGAGAGAAATCTGTGTACTGACAAATTCTTCTGTACTGAAAATGACGGGAAAAAAAAATGAAAAAAATATTATAGCCGCCATATCTAGAATATCTAGAATATCAAGACTGGAAAGCTGCAGTGTATTCCATTTCTGTATTTGAGATTAGATACACTTTAACAACGTATTAAGATTTTACTAAATAAAACTCTATAGGCATAACACATGCTGGCAAAATATTTATCACAGCAGAAAAATGTAAATATATTGGGCTAGAAAAGGAGGTGAGCGCATAATAGAGCATTATTCTTCCCGCAGCCATCCAAGTGTTGGAATAAATCCATTTTTTTGTCTTAATATTTCATGAAAGGAGGACTTTTCTTTATTATATGCTTTTGGACACGTTGATGGGATATTGTTCATAGATATTGTTTTTGGTCACTAATTTATTTTATTTCATTTTCGGGGGATTTAAATAATTCCAGTTTTTTTACACAATTGTATGGTGTATAATTTATGGATTCACATATTTTTAGTACAATAATTAATTAGCACAGGAGCACAGCACTATTGTTTGATCATATATAGCTATTAACACTATTCATGAGTTGGTGTAGGGTGTTAGCGAACCAATTTGTGCATATTTAGAAGTTTTTTTGTTCATTTTTTTGGTTTGATTTTGTTTATAATACTTTTTGAATTTAACCATATTAGCTCACAAGTAATTATTGGCACTAGAGAAAAATGTAAATAGGTATATAAAACCCATGAATGATAAAAGAGACGTACACCATATTGCCAAAAGTATTGGTCGGCCTGCCTTTACACACACATGAACTTTAATGGCATCCCAGTCATAGTCCATAAGGTCCAAAATTGAGTTGGCCCCGCCCTTTGCAGCTATAACACCTTCAGCTCTTCTGGGAAGGCTGTCCACAAGGTTTAGGAGTGTGTCTATTAGAATGTTTGACCATTCTTCCAGAAGCACATTTGTGAGGTCAGGCAATGATGTTGGACAAGAAGGCCTGGCTCTCAGTCTCCACTCTAATTCATCCCCAAGGTGTTCTATCAAGTTGAGGTCAGGACCCTGTGCAGGCCAGTTAAGTTCCTCCACCCCAAACTTGCTCATCCATGTCTTTATGGACCTTGCTTTGTGCACTGGTGTGCAGTCATGTTGGAACAGAGAGGGGCCATCCCCAAATTGTTCCCACAAAGTTGGGAGCACAAAATTACCCAAAATGTCTTGGTATGCTGACACCTTAAGAGTTCTCATCACTGGAACTAGGGGGCCAATCCAAACCCCTGAAAAACAACTCCACAGCATAATCCCCCCTCCACCAAACTTCACACTTGGCACAATGCAGTCAGGCAAGTACAGTTTTCTGGAAAGTGCCAAATCCAGACACGTCCATCAGATTGCCAGACAGAAAAGCATGATTGGTCACTCCAGTGCGTTACAGCACTGTATCTGACCCTTTGCATTGCACTTGGCGATGTAAGGCTTGGATGCAGCTGCTCGGCCATAAAAACCCATTCCATGAAGCTCTCTACGCACTGTTGTTGTGCTGACCTGAAGGCCACATTAAGTTTGGAGGTCTTTAGCTATTGACTTTGCAGACAGTTGACGGCTTCTGTGCACTGTGCGCTTCAGCATGCGCTGACCCCACTGTATCATTTTACGTTGCCTATCACTTGGTGGCTAAGTTGCTATTGTTTCCAGTTGCTTCCACTTTGTTATAATACCACTAATAGTTGACTGGGGAATATTAATTAGCAAGGAAATGTCACGGATGGACATATTGTACAGGTGGCAACCTATCACGGTACCACACTTGAATTCACTGAGCTCCTGAGAGTGACCCATTCTTTCACAAATGTTTGTAGAAGCAGTCTGCATGCCTAGGTTCTTGATTTTATACACCTGTGGCCATGGAGGTGATTGAAACACCTAAATCCAATGATTTGGAGGGGTGTCCCAGTACTTTTGGCAATATAGTGTGTGTGTGTGTGTGTGTATATATATATATATATATATATATATATTTTAAGTATTTTTTTCTGTACAGCTTTAGTCACATCAATTTATGAAGTTTGTCCCACGTTGTGCAGACAGTTGGATCCTGGAGAGATCATCTGTATGGAGATTCTCTTCCTGGTTTTTAACGTCTGACAATGCTTTGGGCTGAGCTGCTGTGAAAAAATTGTGTCAGGAACCTGACCCCCTCATGCTTGAGAAAAGTTATTTAATTGCTTTCGCTGTCTGAAATGTGATCTCTGAATGGGGGAGATGGTACTGTGACTTGTCAGACTCTTCCACCTTCACAGCTCCTGATACAGGCAGAGTAAATAAAAAAGGTTTCTCAATGAAGGAGGAGAGCAGAGGTGGTGGGTCAGTGGCACAACTTTGATACAGGAGATCAGTCTGGAGCCTGAACCTATAGACACCCACAGTGCCAGTTCAGAGATGGGAAGAGGACGTGGCATCCTTGCAGTGAAGATTTCTCCAGGATCCAGTTGTCTGCATGACTTAGGACATCCTTCATTACTAGTAAGTAATGTTCAGAGAAAAAAAATATATTTACACTCATACACATTTTACACTAATTGGTGTGTTTTTGCATGTGTTCTGCTACGTGAGTTAAAATTTACAAAAAAAATGTCAAAAATGCACACATGGAAAATACATATGGCATATGAAAGTACAAATGTGTGAATGAAGCTAATAATTAGAATCTCTGTCAGATTTCATCTCGGTTTCTGTCCAAGTGCTTGTCACAAATGCAGGAAGTGAGGGGCGTTCTTTCCCTTGGGTGCACAGACAGGATACAAAAACCTTGGAAGATGTAAGTGGCAGATTTTCGAATGCAAAATTTGTCTAGTTTCCTAATGAGGAGATGAGCCCATACTGTGGCTTTTTAATATGAGGGGGTCTAGGATGCCTTGAGTGAACAGTAAAAGGGTAAGGAGATCTAGATCACCACAGGTTCAGGAATCAAAGTGAATTAATGTCATCAGAGATGTCCAAAGAGGACAAAGACAACATGTTTCAGGTGCTATAAGTAGAGTTGTCAGAGTTGTGTTCTCTCACAACTAGAGGTTGCAGCATGCTTTGAGCCAAGCCATGAATGGAACTAGCCTTTCACCCCTAAAGATTAATCAGAACCAGCAATTTAGAGGTGAACTGTAGGCAGATATAAAAGACACACATAAATACAGGTCTGCATTATTTAACCACTTGCCTACCAGGCACTTATACCCCCTTCCTTACCAGGCCAATTTTCAGCTTTCAGCACTGCCGCACTTTGATTGACAATTGCGCAGTCATGCAACATTGTACCCATATGAAATTTTGATAATTTTTTTCTCACAAATAGAGCTTTCTTTTGGTGGGATTTAATCGCCACTGGGTGCTTTACTTTTTGTGCTATAAATACAAAAAGTGCAAAAAATTTGAAAAAAAAAAAAAGTTTCTTTGTTTCTATTATAAAATTTTTCAAACAGGTAATTTTTCTCCTTCACTGATGTGCGTTGATGAGGCAGCACTGATAGGCACTGATAGGCAGCACTGATGGGCACCGATAGGCAGCACTAAAGGGCACTGATAGGCAGCACTAATGAGGTGTCACGGATAGGCGGCACTGATAGGTGACACTGATGATGGGTACTGATAGACGGCACTGACTGGCATCACTGCTGGGCACTGACTGGCGGCACTGACTGGCACAACCCCTAAGCACTGACTGGTGGCACTGACTGGCAGCACTGGTGGGTGGCACTGGTGGGTGGCACTGGTGGGTGGGCACAGGTGGGTGGGCACAGGTGGGTGGGTACAGGTGGGTGGGCACAGGTGGGTGGCACTTCTGGGCACAGGTGTGTGACACTGCAGAGTGGCACAGGTGGGTGCACTGCTGGGCACAGGTGGGTGATCTGCTGGGCACAGGTGGGCGGAGCTAGTGGGCGCACTGCTGGGCACAGGTGTGCGGAGCTTGCGGGTGGCACTGCTGGGCACCGATCATCAGGGCACTGATCATCAGTGCCCTGATGATCGGTGCCGATCCCCGCTCTGGCAACTGCCGGTTCTCGGCAGTACTTTCCTCACGATCTGACAGCGTGAGAAAAGTGCAGCAGAGAACCGGCACTTGCATTTTCCTCTGATCAGCGTGTCATTGGACACCGCTGATCACGTGGTAAAAGGCCGCTGTGATTGGCCTTTTACCACATCACGTGATCAGATGTGTCCGTAGGACACAGCGATCACGGAGATCGCCGGGTGCGCGCCCCCTGGGGCGCGCAGGAGAGCGCGTTCTGGGAGGACGTCATATGACGTCCACCCAGAACTGGCCGGCCGCAGTGCAGCCGTCATTCGGCTATCTGCGGTCGGCAGGTAGTTAATATATCATTAAATGCAGGGCTTTTTTTTCTAAGAGAATAGATGCAGGTGCTACCCCTTCTGCATCACCCCTCGTCTCTGCTCCCTATCAATCTCCAAGCACCACCCCTTGGTTCCACACCTACCCACCTCCTAGTATCGCTCCATTTAGGGAATAAAGAACCAAGTATCATTTCATTTTGTGAAGTAATTTCTATGTACCTTGTTAATGATCCCCTGCAGCCAACAACAAAAGACCATTTCAAGAAACAATAGATGCCTCCAGCAATAATAACCCCCCAAAAACAAAATACACCCATCAACACTATAACCACCCCAGCAACAATGGACCCCTCCAGAAACAATGCACCTCCCAGAAGCCATTAACAATAGACCCTCCCTCAATAGTAGATCCCTCCCAGCAATAATTGACCCCCAGCAACAACAATAGATCTCCCAGTAACAAGCACTCTTCCCAGCAACAATAGATCCCCACAACAATATTTGCCCCTCCCCGCAACAATAGATCCTCCAGCAACTAGCATCAATAGACACCCCCCCCGCACCCCTTGCCATTACATACATTTAGTGCTGAAGGTGCCAGAACTGCCTTCCCCAATGTTCCTGCTGAAAAAAAGTCCTGATTAAATGTGTTTTTATTTTTAGAATACAAGCAGTATAAGCACATGCATTTGATTTGGGATCAGCCTTTTGCTTTCTTTCTACAGTAGGGTTTGAGTCTGACAGGAAGAAGCAGCACAAGGAGCCAATCATTTCATGTGCTGGTAAATAGTGTGCTGATAGTAGAAGAAAAAGAATGACTCATGAGCCCATCATTGTGCTGCTTTACTTTTCACTGTCCAATCACAGGTTGGGGGTGAATCCATGACAGCCTGGGCTCAGACAGTTTTGCTTTAAGCCTTGCTGGAGGCAGTACCTTTTAACCCCTGAAATATGTTGGACTCCTATACACTTGGACTCCTAAACCTTTGGTGTGGCATTCTTAGTCTCAAACACAATATTAATAACAAAAAAATGAATGGTGTACCCTTTAAATAATTCCCCAATTGCACCTAAATACTTTTCACCCCAAAAAGTGTATCATCCAAATATATATATATATATATATAGTGCTAATATACTAAATAACACTAATAAATAAATAAATACTACTGTCCAAAAATTATATTGTCCACAATAAAAAATAAAATATAATCAAATAAAATAAACAGAATAGACAAAATCCTCCAGAAAGACAGTCCGCAAAAAGGCTTCCAGCCGAATGTAGATCCAGTGATTATGGAGATCGAACCATATAGATTCCCTCCAAAGCTGAGCAGATTATACTGATAAAGTTCATGTAAGAACTCATCCGGTCATGTTCTCAATGACTCCGGATAATGCCACCACAAACAGCAATAGGAAGTTCTTCAATACCACATAAATTTTATTGCATAAATGTCACATCATATTAAAATTACGAACAGACCCTCCATAGATCCTCAGGAACCCTCCTCCTGTGTCTCTGAATGGAATTTCCAGGATCCAAGATGGCCGACCGGCAACTTCCTGTTACTCAACACGTCTTGACGTCACTTCCCTTTGACATGTTTCGTCACCTGACTTATTCATAAAGGGTAAGGGTAAGCTTACCCTTTATGAATAAGTCAGGTGACGAAACATGTCAAAGGGAAGTGACGTCAAGACGTGTTGAGTAACAGGAAGTTGCCGGTCGGCCATCTTGGATCCTGGAAATTCCATTCAGAGACACAGGAGGAGTGTTCCTGAGGATCTATGGAGGGTCTGTTCGTAATTTTAATATGATGTGACATTTATGCAATAAAATTTATGTGGTATTGAAGAACTTCCTATTGCTGTTTGTGGTGGCATTATCCGGAGTCATTGAGAACATGACCGGATGAGTTCTTACATGAACTTTATCAGTATAATCTGCTCAGCTTTGGAGGGAATCTATATGGTTCGATCTCCATAATCACTGGATCTACATTCGGCTGGAAGCCTTTTTGCGGACTGTCTTTCTGGAGGATTTTTGTCAAACACAATATTCCCAAAGCACAAGTTCCTGTGAATGTAGAAGTCAGTGGATGCAGCAGCAACCACCGACCAGAAACTGTAGACATTCAAAGCAAAAAGTATGTCACCAGCACACCAAGGAACTCCACAATGGGTCCAAAGCTTTATTCAGTGATCACATCATAGTTACAGGAGTAACATTTCGGAATCTCACTGGACCCCTTCATGAGGCATGTGACATCATATGCCTGATGAAGGGGTCCTGAGAAGCTCCAAAACGCTGCTCCTGTAACTATGCTGTGATAACTGAATAAAGCTTTGGACCCAATCTGGAGATCCTTGGCGTGCTGGTGACATACTTACTGCATTCTAAGTCCCTTAAAACCTTCTAACAACAAAAATCCAACATGAGCTCTGTTCCTTCTTATCTCTATCCAAAACTAAAAATACACAAAACAAAAGGCTTAGACAGTAGTGCATTTCATAGTTCAAGCTAATTGCCTGATTGGCAGAAGTTCACCATAAACCTGGCAGCTGAAATTTAGGACTCACCCATAATTTAAATTGATTAGCAAATCCTAATGCATGCATGTAAACCCAACCTTGCTGCTCAGCAAGCTAATTGGCAAATGGAGAACTGCTTCACTCACCTCTTTTTAATGGCTAATTTTATAAAATAAATGAACTAGCTCAGAGCACCCTCCCCAATCCCCTGGCCCTTGCTGCCTTTATATTTCTATAGTTACCTTATCTTTCCCCCCACTTCACTGGATGTATCGGTCTGCACACTTGAAAATTTCACTACCCAGCCCCAAAGGTGGTGTACCATCACAATGCACCCCACTGTTGAATGGTCATTGATCAGTACCACCATATGACTGTGCTGGTCAAAAGGAATATTTTCTAAGCCTCCATTTTTTCCTTGATGGCATTGAAGAATAATGAGATTCTCATAGGTGAGTGACATCACGTGATCATGCTGGCCAGTGTCAGTTCCCCATTGTGTGAATTTATGATAGTACACAGCCCTTGAGACTGTAAACTAAAATTTTTGAATGTGGACAGACCATTACATTGGCTGAGATGTGCACTGGGAGAAAGTGATTATAAATAAGTGCAGTGGGGACCAGAGGTGTGGGGAGGGTGCTGTGAGCTAGTTCACTTTTTTTTTATCAAAAGATAAAATTAGAATTTAAAACAATATTTTGAATAATTTTTCAGCCATCTTTTTTGTTGCAATACATATATACCATGATGGGTGGGGTCTTTGAAATACAAAAGGCACTATACACATTTTAAATTTTTTTTTTTTTTTTTTTTTTTTTTTTTAAGTCTTACAAAACAAAATTTACAACACGTCTTTCACAGAGGTGTATCTAAAATCTTTTCCTGGAAAATGCATGCAAGTTGATAAAATATGTTATTAACGTTTTTGTAATTGCATTTTTTTTAAAAATAACAAACAAGTCATACTTGCATCCTCTGTGCAATGCTTTTGCACAGAGAAGCACCAATTCTCCTCTTCTCAGGTCCCACACTAGTGCTTATGGCTCCTCTCCCCATTGAGTGGCCATCATAACAAGCTGCTTGCTATAGGGGCACTTGTGCAGGCTTGGTCCTGGTCCAGCTTTGTGTGCCATTAGACACACTAAGTTTGACTTGACCTCTCCCCTGCTCCCTCCTCACTGGCTGTAATTGACAGCAGCAGGAGCCTATGAGGAGGGAAAGAGCCAAGAGAGCCGCTGCTCTCATGCACAGTGCTGGATTGAGATTGTAAGTATACGGAGAAGCAGCATATAAAATTTTTTATCCCTTAATACAGAAACTGTATTAAGATAAAAAACCTGTCAGCTTTTAGAACCACTGTAAGATCTCTTCAAAACACGTGCAAAAAATTGCATGCATTTTGGAAATGTAGGTGTGAGGCAGCCCCATATATGGCTTTACATTCCGACACTGGCATATGGCTTGGGTTCCCCCAAAAGTAATATATGGAGACATTTCTCACGTTTAAAGATATTAAAATCATGATAATAATATATTTTAACTGCAAATCAAAACTGATGGAAAATTAACTCGAAAAGTTTAGTAAAATTTTAGTACATTTATCCAGTTTAAACAACAAAATACTCTCACACACAGCTGGCTTAAAGATACACTCATGACGTACAACATTCACCTACAGAATGAAAAAGCATAGAGCTAAGCATGATAATTTTGAGATCAAGTGAACCTTCAGTTTAAATCATGTTTCAGGTGCTTCAGTCTTACAGTTTGCTTTTTTTAAATCAAAAGCAGCCACAGCATTAACAGAAAAGCCTGACCTTTGCCGGAGAAATAGGACATTGGACCTCTGTAGAGAGACCACTGCTTCTACATAAAGGGCAAAAACCTCTCTCTATAACATGTTGTCAGTGGACAGACTTGTCTACTGAGGCTGTGACTGCTTTCTACTGTAAATAAAACTAATTGTAAGACTCTGTACGCTTTTTGTTTGGAATGCATTTAACAAATTTACACTGAATGCTCAATTGTGCTTTGAATAAAGGGAACAGAACACTGCTTCTGAACCATATGTTGTTCTCCATAAATGCACTAACATATTTTGATATGTACATTTTGCTGTATATTGCCATGTATGCATGCATAAAGCCTTTCCTTTGCCAATGTTTTCAAAAAGCACTGTCAAATATGAATTATTCTATTTATAAGAAGATAGAAAAACGCTGCTCCAGTTGGTCCCCCGAGACTCACTTATTTCCTCACAGGGTTCCTCTATCTTGCCTATTGCTTTGTATACAGAAAATAATTCCAGACTGCCAAGTACAGCCCACAAGAAAAAGAAAGATATGCGCTTTCTGTGACAGTCATGTGGCTCTGCTCCCTGCATGGCGTCTACGAGGAGTGGTTGGAGACAGAAAAAATTACCTAGCTTATAACTTTTTATCCAAAGTCAAAATGTGCATATCCATCGATGATAGGTTTGTACACTTTGGAAATAGGAGGGGTAAAGCTGTAATCAGCTGATGGAGCAGAATATGAAGGAAACACTGGACTTATTTGCGTCAAGAATGGAAATATTGACTTTAAGAAATCTAACACTATAGTGAGTGCAGCCCACTGATTTAAGCTGAGAGCACCAAAATCAAAATCCTTAGTAGTCAAAAGGACTCAAAGAATGTTGCCCGAGAAAGGTTAAATAAAGGGCGGACTTGGTTTCAGGTCATCATACATCAGCTATTCATTAAAGTCTTTATTGTTCAATTGGCAACAACAAGAAGGGCAGGAGGCAGCCACTGCATTTCAGGGGCCACACAATCTGGTCAGGATGAAGTGGCAGATTGCTAACAGGACTCAGAAATACTCCTAAGCACACTGATCTGCCGGCAGATGATGTTATAAGCAATCATTGCTGGTGTTCATGGTAGAAGGGACCTCTGAAATGTGTTGACTGCTGTGTTTGCCCTGCTTGTTGTAACCAGTTGGACAATAAAAACTTTGGATGTATTTTTCATTTAGTGCTCTTTGACCTATTATTATACAGTATTTAAATAATGCTAACAGTTTGTGCAGTGCTCTACAACGTGAGGGCAGATAGTACAGTTACAAAACAATTGAAAACATGAGGAACCAGATGGCCCTCATCATTAGCGTTTACAATCTAAAAGGGAGGGTCAAGTGATACTAAAGTAAAATAACTGTGGGAGATGAGCTGACGGAGACAATAAAAGAACAGTTATTAGATAGGGGCAGGATAGGCCTTTCTGAAGAGAAGGGGTTTTCGTCAAAAAGAAAATACTGTAGGATACAGTCGATGTCAGAGCCTGGGATCGAACCTGGTCCTTCTGCAGTGGGAGGCAATGTCTCTTCTCACTGAGCTATCTGGAATGCTGGACAGCTCCCTTGACAATTCTTGGATAATCCTGCCTTGTGCCTTGATTTCTCTTGAACCTTGAACTCCTTGCTCCTCCCATGAACTTCCTTATAAAAGCCATGTCCATGCACTTCCTCCTTGCCAGATTATTGTGCCTTACCAGCCAATATCCCGCTTACTGTTCCTGCTGCTGTCTTCATCTACGTTACCGACCTTTGGCTTGCTACTGACTACGATTCTGCCTCATCCTATCTACTACCATTGGTGACCGACCCTTGGCTTGTGACTGACTCTGCTTCTGTTTGATCCCTGAACTGTTTGATCCGCTTTTGGTTTCCAGCCTACTCATTCCCTGGTGGGGTGATCCTGAGATCTGCAACCTGGTATTCGCACGCAGCCAAATCCATCTCCACCATTAGGAGCTCTGGGGAAGACCGGTGGATGCTTAGACCCCGCACCTCAGGTGAGCCTGCGTCATTCCCAGGGTGGGCCGCTGGTGTACCAAACCTGCTGGTTTCAGGTAAGCCTTACAACTGCTGTAGCAACTGGTCTCTGAACCTGACCTTATATCGTGACAGTCGAACAGGTTGGGGTAGGGAATTCCAAAGCATGGGGGAGGCTCTGGAGAAGTCCTGGAGGTGAGCATGGGAGGAAGTGACAAGGGAACTAGAGAGCAGGAGATCTTGGGAAGAACAAGAACTATTAAGCTGGTATTTTGAGACTAGGTTAGTGATGTAGCTGGGGCCAGATTGTGGATGGCTTTGTAAGTTGTTATAAATATTTTGAATTTAACTCGTTGGGTGAGAGGAAGCCAATGAAGGGATTGGCAGAGAGGAGTAGCAGACAATAGACAGTTGCTAAGGTGGATAAGTCTGACAGCAGCATTCACTAAATTTGGATTTGTCAATTTGGGTCAATGTCCTCTCCTGGCAGGTCTTTCTGGTGAGCTGCTGAATACAGGTCATTTGGGCTCAAGAACTTCATCTGCATTTTGATAACCTGTGAAAATTCATGTCCCGCCTTCCTCTACCACTACCTCTTGGACACTGGTTTAAGCTGTCCATCATTTCGGGGCAATGACTGGGCAAAGGAATGATAGACTAACTGAAACAAGTAAATTAAAGCCCTACACAAGTCAAAATTTTATTTTTTCAGTTTTGGATAGCGAGGTAAAAGTTCAAGTTTCTGTCAAGTTGTTATTTCTGTCTTTGACCCCCTGTGACTTTCTCCCCATGATTTCTATATAAGAAATGGGGGTGCAACCATTGCTATAGAAAAAAAAACGAAAAAAAAAAAAATCAGAATAAGTTCCAACTTAGCTCCTCCTACTAAAAATGTGTTTTTGTTGGGTCGATGTTGGAAAGAATTCCTATCACTTCTTATCCTGATGATCGAAGTTCACCTTCCTCATGTCAGAACTGCCCATTCCAGTCAAACAAAATTAATTTGCTTATTTTAGCCGGATGCAAATAAATTAAAATCACAAATTAATCCGTTAGGCAGTGCTCTTGTGGTTGGTATGATTATGCCACAATGATAAGAATAAAGAAGCCGATGTTTGTTCTAAATAGCAGAGAATTATGGGCCTATCTTAAATCTCAGTTTATATCTAAATATTAATTATACATCTAAACACTAATTACACATAGTTTCAAGATAGTGTCAGAGTAAATTAAACTAATCAAATAAATCCAGCTGGATATGGCTATATATAACCTACCCTAACAACACATCTAGTTTTCCTTACATTTACACATGACAACCATAAAATATTTCACAGCTTGCTAGAACTGTTTTATATGTTTCCTGCTCTTGATGCATTTTGATCCTTACATGCAATGTTTTGGGTGAAGTTGTAAGTATGTGTTCTCGTTCTAGACATTCTGCCAGGAATCATAAAGCACTTATATGATTCGGGGATCAAAAGTAAACATACAGGGATCTTTTTTTTTTTTTTTTTGGACAGTGTAGGAAAGGGTTCAAACCCCAGTCCATTTATTTTTTGCTATGTCCCTTCAGGGATATTTTCCCATCTCAAATTGCTTGGGTAGTATTCTAAAGTATGAACAGACGTATGCATTAAATGCTAATATTACAGTGTGCACAAACTTCCCTCCACTTCATCTCACCAGTCCTTCCCTTCTCCTCTCTCCCCCCTCCGTTTGTTGTGCAGCAGGTGGTGTTCTTTATACCTTTGGTGATGTCAATTGTATTGCACTGTCGTTTCCTAATCCAACTTGTATTACAACACTCTATGAAATAGTCATGGCTAATAATTAATTATTTTATGTAGATTGCCTTCTCCACTGTGTCTCATGCAGTGGCGACTCTAGGAATAATATATGGGGGGAAGGCACAAAGTATACCTCTACAGGCAACCCTCCTGGCGGGATCAGCACCAGCCAGCAGCTTCACCTCCATCTGTATTTTTTTTTCTGTAGGCAGCACTGGAGAACACTGAACAAGGGTGCTGGAGAGTGCAGAGAGGGAGGAGACTTCAGGTCAGCGCTGTATTAACATAGTGGAGCTGGTTTTTACTTAGCGCCATTGGTGTGGCTGCAGAGGGAAGTGGTGTGGCCTTTTTTGCAGTGCATTAGGGCACCCCCTGACCCAGTCCACCCACGGTCCTGATACTGTCTATAATGGCAGTGGGGCCCCATTCCACTTGACAGAGCCCCCCCAGATTGCACAATGCTAGGGCCTGCTCACTGCAACCCTGGCAGTTCTGCCACTGCCCAGCAGCTTAATTTAGCAGGGGGAGCACATGGAGGGGGGGAAGAAATAACCTAGGGGGGCAATAACACCCCCTTGCCCAACTGTAGCGACACCACTGGTCTCATGTCTTTGTATTACTAATTTTTAATAAAGTCGTTGTTAAAGTGTGCATAAAGCCAACTTTATAGGTTGTGGATGGAGTGGTGAAAGTAAGAACCTCTGGTCAAGTTTGTCTGTATCCCTACAGGGAGATTCAATAGAGGTGATTAATTCTTTCATTGCCAGAGACATTTTGCATATTTTTGCACACATTTAAAAAATTATTGTAGCCCTGAAGATTCCATAAAACCCCAAAACATTATATATTTTCTGAAAGCAGACACCCTAAAAAATTAAATAGTGGTAGTTTCATTTTTTTATGTTACACAATATTAGCACAAAGGTCTAGAAAAACAGAATTTTAGTAAAAAATAAACTAAAGATAATTTTAGGGCAGACAAATGCTATAAATTACCCATTTGTTTGTAAAATATAAAAGATGAGGTTGTGTGATATAAATAGATACCCAACATGTCAAACCTTCAAATAGTATACACCTGTGATATGGTGACAAACTTCAGTAACCTATATTTTCCATAGGCTACTCTTTAAAAACCCCTACAGGTCATCAGTTTAGTATTACACAGGAGCTCTAGTGCTAAAATTGTTGCTCTCTCTCTGATGTGCACGGCAATGTGTAACATGTATATTGCAATGTTTTCATGCATAGGCACCCCAACGCGTTTGTGTATCTGGGGGTGGTGGCTTCAAACATTTTTGGGAGGGGGATTGTAAGTGCTTGGGTGTAACTTTCATTTTTTTACTTAACTTATTTTTTCATCACATAGGTCCCCTACTGGGATACATGGAGGGGTGCTCAGGGGATAGATCCCATCCTCTGGAATATCCAATCATGTGCAAAGGAAAAAAAAAACAAAAAAGCTTTTTAGCTAATATCTCTGTTTGCCCTGGTGGCCATTGGGGTTTGATTTAATAATGATAAAAGCGGCTATTCACTTTGCAAGGATTTTGCCTCAGAGCGTAGTGAATGTGGTGGAGTTTCACTTTGTGAACTATATCCAATTACGAGCAAGAAAATGAAAATAAAATAGCATTTTTGCTTACACATGATTGGATGATGGAAGTCCTGGATTATGAAGCTCTAGGGAAAATTCCCTTTCAAAGTGCAACTTCCCTTGCAATGTAAAATCAACATTTTTGTGGTTGCCACCATAACAGAAATTTCTTCTTACTTCCTATTGAGACTTGAGCAAGTGTACAGAAATCTCGCCAATGCGACACAGATGACAAAAAAAACAAACTGACAGGTTTTAACCACCTCTCTACTCTATGCAAATAAATTACAAAGCCTCCTCTGACAAAAAAAAAAAAAAAACACACACTTTTGCTCCTACCAGCTCTTTTAGTGTAGTCAACCTGTAGGCAGCATTCAGTAAATACAATACAGAGGACACCTCTGCAATTGGCCCTGGAAGTAGCTTATCAGGGAGTAAACAGTAGAAGTTGGGTTTTTATAACCTGACTGCTATTCTTTCCAGTGACCCTAACATCACTGAGCAGACATTAGAATGTTAACCAAACCATCCAAAAAATGTCAGGTAAGGTTCATTCACTGTCTATGGAATCATTGATCTGGTGGTCAATAGAAGCTGAGAAGGTCTCAATATCATTTAAACTGAATTAAGGGCTGATTGTATCCTAAATGCCACATTCATTGTGTACAAACTTGGAATTCTAAAAAAAAAAAAAAATCAATGTAAATAATTTTGGACGTTTTGGTGAAGATAAACAAATGACAATCTAATTATAAGCAAAGGGAAACAGAAAACAGTTTACAGTAAACCTCCATGTACATTAGTTGTTTTTTGTATTAGCGTTTAAGAGCATTTAGCATTTTTTTCTGCCAGAAATAGTGCTCAAAAAAACACAAAAAAGAAGGGTTTTTTCTTCCTCTAAATGCTGAGCTTACAAAATGCCTGTAAACTACCTAATGTGCATGGACACATAGGATAACATTAGTTGCTTCTACAGGCAAAACACTAAACTCCTCTAGAAGCAGCATTTTTTTAAGCCAGTGTGCATGGAGCCTAAAACTACAGAGAAAAGAATAGAAAAGTTAGCCAGCCAGACATACCAACACACTAAAGGACCTGTAAACAATATTCTACCTGTTCTATTGGATAGCCTAAAGGAAACCATCTTGTCAGGAATGTTGCAGACATTTCGCACAGAGGCGATACAGGTGTAATTGGCATAATCCTGAGGTCGAAGATTTTTCAGCTTCAAAATTTTGGTTTCACCCTGGTGAAGAAAAGACATGAAAAGGCATTAGGCTGGACACCTCTAATTTTATATTAGTCTACATCTAAAAGGTTAACTGGTGACAGAGAATCAGACTACATTAAACACAGAGAGCAACTCTCAACTCACCCACCCATCCATGTCTCCATGCTTTGTTTTGTTGAGAAATCTCTTTGAAAAGCACCCCTTCCTAACATTTTTGACTGTGGCCATTTTGAGTAAGGGCAAATGATTCACATATCATCTACTTCCTGGAATCCATCTGCTCTATACTAATGCACGCATGCCAGAGGGTGTGCTTACCTGATAAAATCCCTCCTCCCCTCCTCCAGATGAAAGAAAATATCCTATGAAGCCTTATGGGATGTATGACATTATTTGCCTAGGCCTAGAAACCAGAAAGTAAATAAAGAACTGAAGAAAAAGAACAAAACAAAAAAGTAAATATAAAATACTTT
Organism: Staurois parvus; assembly: GCF_062004578.1. NCBI lineage: Eukaryota > Metazoa > Chordata > Amphibia > Anura > Ranidae > Staurois > Staurois parvus. The sequence continues at coordinate 1,177,498 of NW_028318793.1, forward strand.
CCTATTTTCTAATCTTAGCAGCATAAGGATTAAAAATCGTCTGCTGATTGAGAGTGTGAAGTTCCAATTTAAATATAAGCCCAAACATAGTTAATCAGGTTGATGGACACAAACCCATCAACTTAAATCAATAATAGTAAACCTCCATAAACAGAACCCTACAGAAAAAGGCAAAACATCTTCGATTTGCATCAACAGTGAACAAAATTCCTTCCTGATCACCTAAGGTCAGGGGTCTCCAAACCTTCTAAACCACAGGTGTCAAACTGGTGGCCCTCCAGCTGTTGCCGAACTACAAGTCCCATGAGTCATTGCAAGATTGACAGAAGCATGACTCCCAAAGGCAGAGGCATGATGGGACTTGTAGTTTTGCAGCAGCTGGAGGGCCACCTGTTTGACACCCCTGGTCCAAAGGCCAGTTTAAATGTGCTTTAGACTTTAGGGGTGGTCAGACTGTGGCCAGTGAAAGTAGACAATGTCTCGGGTTTGGTAGTCAGTGGGACTAAAAAAATTTCATGTCACCTGTAGCCAGTAGGAGAATTAGTGTAGTGTCAGGGCTCCCAGGTATGACCAGAGGTGTGTGACTGATGCAGGGAAACGCAGACTTCAGATATGTGATAAACAATACAATTTATTAACACTAACAATACAAACATAAACGCAGTGCAATACTAAAACATAACACAGTGCAACCAAACCAAACCAACCACCCACAGATAACAGTATATACAAGCAAGCGTCGTCAGGCAGGCCGGGTCAATATCAATAGGGCAGGTAGGTACAGGGGGAGCAAGCAGAGAATGGTCGGGGTCACAGGCCAGGTTCAGCAGGTAGCAAGCAGCGTAGTACAGAGGGTCAAGCAGAGAGATGGTCAGGGTCACAAGCCAGGGATCAGGACAGGTAGCAGAGAATCAGACAGGAACAGAGAGCAGGAACAGGATACAAGGCCAAGAGCAACACAACACCAAGGCAGAGTCTGTGGGTCTGGCCATCCCTTAAATACCCCAGCATCATCAGTTACAGGTGTTAGCTGGCTGCAAAGTTGAGTCTCTGATTGCAGGGAACACCCGCTGGCCAGCCCTGGTACTGCAGATCAAAAGGCAGGTGAGTCCCACCATTGCTGGCCAGTCCATTCCTAACAGTACCCCCCCCTCAAGGAGCGGCCTCAGGACGCTCCAAACAGTCCTAGCTGGGCAAAATGTTCCACCGCCCGGGTCTGGCAACTGGCGGGATATCAAAGACTGGCACACCGGGCAGGACTCCGGGCAGCGGCACACCGGGCTGGACTCCGGGCAGAGGCACATCGAGCAGAGGCACACCGGGCAGAGGCACACCGGGCAGGACTCCGGGCAGAGGCACATCGGGCAGGACTCCGGGCAGAGGCACATCGGGCAGGACTCCGGGCAGAGGCACATCGGGCAGAGGCACACCGGGCAGAGGCACACCGGGCAGGACTCCGGGCAGAGGCACATCGGGCAGGACTCCGGGCAGAGGCACATCGGGCAGGACTCCGGGCAGAGGCACATCGGGCAGGACTCCGGGCAGAGGCACATCGGGCAGGACTCCGGGCAGAGGCACATCGGATTACCAGGCGAAGCAGCAGGCAGCGGGCCACCAGGCGGAGCGGCAGGCACCGGGCCCCCGGGCGGAGCGGCAGGCACCGGGCCCCCGGGCGGAGCGGCAGGCACCGGGCCCCCGGGCGGAGCGGCAGGCACCGGGCCCCCGGGCGGAGCGGCAGGCACCGGGCCCCCGGGCGGAGCGGCAGGCACCGGGCCCCCGGGCGGAGCGGCAGGCACCGGGCCCCCGGGCGGAGCGGCAGGCACCGGGCCCCCGGGCGGAGCGGCAGGCACCGGGCTCCCGGGCGGGGCGACAGGCATCGGGCCCCCAGGCGGGGCGACAGGCATCGGGCCCCCAGGAGGGGCGACAGGCATCGGGCCCCCAGGAGGGGCGACAGGCATCGGGCCCCCAGGAGGGGCGACAGGCATCGGGCCCCCAGGCGGGGCGACAGGCATCGTGCCCCCAGGCGGAGCGACAGGTCTCGGGCCCTCAGGCGGAGCGACGGGCGCCGGACCTCCAGAAGGAGCGACAGGTCTCGGGCCCTCAGGCGGAGCGGCGGGCGCCGGACCCCCCGGCGGAGCGACAGTTCTCGGGCCCTCAGGCGGAGCGGCAGGCGCCGGACCCCCAGGCGGAGCGACAGGTCTCGGGCCCTCAGGCGGAGCGGCGGGCGCCGGACCCCCAGGAGGAGCGACAGGTCTCGGGCCCTCAGGCGGAGCGGCGGGCGCCGGACCCCCAGGAGGAGCGACAGGTCTCGGGCCCTCAGGCGGAGCGGCGGGCGCCGGACCCCCAGATGGAGCGACAGGTCTCGGGCCCTCAGGCGGAGCGGCGGGCGCCGGACCCCCAGGTGGAGCGACAGGTCTCGGGCCCTCAGGCGGAGCGGCGGGCGCCGGACCCCCAGGAGGAGCGACAGGTCTCGGGCCCCCAGGCGGAGCGGCGGGCACCGAGACACCAGGCACGTCAGTGGGCTCCGAGTCAACTGGTATGACCGCAGGCACTGGGTCAGACATTGGATGGTCTGGCTGGACAGCGGGCATCGGGTCACCAGGCATCAGGTCATTTGGCTCGACAGCGGGCACCGCGTCATCTGGCAAGGCAGTGGGCTCCGAGTCAACTGGTATGACCGCGGGCACTGGGTCAGACATTGGATCGTCTGACCGGACAGCGGGCATCGGGTCACCAGGCATCAGGTCATTTGGCTCGACCGCGGGCACCGCGTCATCTGGCAAGGCCGTGGGCTCCGAGTCAACTGGCATGACCGCGGGCACCGGGGCAGACATTGAATCGTCTGGCTGGACAGCGGGCATCGGGTCACCAGGCATCAGGTCATTTGGCTCGACCGCGGGCACCGCGTCATCTGGCAAGGCAGTGGGCTCCGAGTCAACTGGTATGACCGTGGGCACTGGGTCAGACATTGGATCGTCTGACTGGACAGCGGGCATCGGGTCACCAGGCATCAAGTCATTTGGCTCGACAGCGAGCACCGCGTCATCTGGCAAGGCAGTGGGCTCCGAGTCAACAGGCACGACAGTGGGCACCGGGTCATCAGGTACCGGATTGTCTGGCTCGACAGCGGGCATCGGGTCATCAGGTATGACAGCGGACACTAGGTCACCAGGCATCAGGTCATTTGGCTTGCCAGAGGGCACCGCGTCATCTGGCAAGGCAGTGGGCACCGAGTCACCAGGTACGACAGCGGGCTCTGAGTCAATTGGCACGACAGCGGGCACCGGATCAGGTACCGGATCATCTGGATCAACAGCGGGCATCGAGTCAACTGGCCTAATAGGATCGTCAGGCTGGATCAGTTCATCATGCTGGGTAGAGGCATCAGGCCGAGTAGAGGCATCAGGCCGAGTAGAGGCATCAGGCCGAGTACGGGCATCAGGCCGAGTACGGGCATCAGGCCGAGTACGGGCATCAGGCCGAGTACGGGCATCAGGCCGAGTACGGGCATCAGGCCGAGTACGGGCAACAGGCCGAGTACGGGCATCAGGCCGAGTACGGGCTTCAGGCCGAGTAGGGGCTTCAGGCCGAGGGGAGGCTTCAGGCCGAGGGGAGGCTTCAGGCCGAGGGGAGGCTTCAGGCCGAGGAGAGGCTTCAGGCCGAGGAGAGGCTTCAGGCCGAGGAGAGGCTTCAGGCCGAGGAGAGGCTTCAGGCCGAGGAGAGGCTTCAGGCCGAGGAGAGGCTTCAGGCCGAGGAGAGGCTTCAGGCCGAGGAGAGGCTTCAGGCCGAGGAGAGGCTTCAGGCCGCGTAGAGGCTTCAGTCTGAACCACGGAAGGCAGGCTCACCGGTTTGGATACTGGCAGGATGGTATTGGTTGGAAAGAATTTTTGCTTTTTTCTGGTTTTAACTACTGGAGCACTGCAAGTAAACGCAGGTCTGCAAACGAATGGAGCAGCTGGAGACAGAGAAGAACTGGAGGATGGAACAGGAGAGGGAGCAGTTGCTACAGAGGGCTTTTTTACAGGATTAAAGGCAGGATAGGTGCAGCGAGTAGGAACAGGGTACTGACATGCGGTAGATAGCCAAGTATACTGGGCTGTAACTGGAGGAGCTGGTGGGAATACAGGAGTAGAGTTAGAAGCAGGACTGGGTCTTTGTAAGCTGACTGAGGCTGGGTGCAACAAGTCTGTCCATGTCTGCAGTAGGGGTTGAACAAAGCTGAGCTTACACAAAGCCTGTCTGGTCAATGACTGCACTGCGTTTATACAATCTCGCAGTGTCAGTGGTGAACATGTGGAATAACGCTCCAGAAAGTAACCCACATCATCCTCTAATAACCACACCAGGGACTCTACCTGGTCTGCACTAAATGGTGGCAAAAATTCATCCCTGCATTCGGGGGAACCAGATGAAACCAACTCTGCACAAACCTCAATCAATGGCTGCACCTCAGAGAACACTGTGCCCTGATCTACTAGAACATGAGCGAGCCGTATACATTCTAGCAATTCATCCCGGGTATACTCCTTCAGAGTTTGATAAGCATACTCCCTGTCATCAAACACTAGCAGATATAAATACTCAACCTCATCAAGATCCATCCTTCCCATCAACAAGCCAAGATGGCTTCCCTGTGCAGCCACTTCTGGTCAGGATTGGCCTTGGTGTAATGTCAGGGCTCCCAGGTATGACCAGAGGTGTGTGACTGATGCAGGGAAACGCAGACTTCAGATATGTGATAAACAATACAATTTATTAACACTAACAATACAAACATAAACGCAGTGCAATACTAAAACATAACACAGTGCAACCAAACCAAACCAACCACCCACAGATAACAGTATATACAAGCAAGCGTCGTCAGGCAGGCCGGGTCAATATCAATAGGGCAGGTAGGTACAGGGGGAGCAAGCAGAGAATGGTCGGGGTCACAGGCCAGGTTCAGCAGGTAGCAAGCAGCGTAGTACAGAGGGTCAAGCAGAGAGATGGTCAGGGTCACAAGCCAGGGATCAGGACAGGTAGCAGAGAATCAGACAGGAACAGAGAGCAGGAACAGGATACAAGGCCAAGAGCAACACAACACCAAGGCAGAGTCTGTGGGTCTGGCCATCCCTTAAATACCCCAGCATCATCAGTTACAGGTGTTAGCTGGCTGCAAAGTTGAGTCTCTGATTGCAGGGAACACCCGCTGGCCAGCCCTGGTACTGCAGATCAAAAGGCAGGTGAGTCCCACCATTGCTGGCCAGTCCATTCCTAACATGTAGTGTTCCTTCATTGGTATTAGTGGATGGAATAGTGCCTCATCATTGGTATTAATGGGCAGAACAGTGCTCCATCATTGGTATTAGTGTGAGGAATATTACCCCCATCATTTTGTTAGTGGAGGGAATAATGCCCCATTGTTGGTACTAGTGGGAGGAATAGTTTCTAATCATTTATATCAGTGGGAGGAATAGTGCTCTATCATTGGTGTCAGTAGAAGGAATAATGCCCCATTGTTGGCATCACTGGGAAGAGTGGTGTCTCATCAATGGTGTCAGTGGGAGGAATAGAGCATCATATCATTTGGGGATAGATGGGGTCCTGTAGTCATGCAGCCCAGCTCAAACAGTTCGTTAGGAGCACATAGGACTTCTGAAAGATCAACAAGTGTTTTTCTGTACTTGCACATTTTCCCATGTTTTATTTCTTTAAAAATGTTCCATTTATATTTTCAGTTTGCCCAGATATCCACTTTAAATAATAATTTTTATACCCTAAAAAGGGATTCTATTTAAAAAAATTAAAAAAACATGTCGTACTTGCCAACAAAACCATTCCACAGAGCAGCCCAGAAGCTCTTCTTCTGGGGTCAATCGCCAACGCTCCTGGCCCCTCCCCTTGCCGAGTGCCCCCATAGCAAGCTGCTTCCTATGGTAGTCACTGTTGCATGTTCACTCCCGAGCTGGCTCTGTGTGTTCAATAGACACGCAGAGCGTGGATGATCCCTGCCCTTCCTCTTTGGCTGTGATTGACAGCAGCAGGAGTCAATAGCTTGTGCACATTGCTGGATCAAGATCGAGCTCATGTAAAAATAAGGGAGTCTGAGGGAAGGGCAGGGAGCTGATTGTAGAAGGTTTTTTATCTTAAACCTTTTGCCTTGAGATCCACTTTAAGTTAGCCACTTTACTTTTTGGCCAAGTCCTTCCTGCTGTCATTCCTGTATTCAGTAAGATGTATAGCTTTGTAAATGTATAATTTAAAATACCAAACAATTTAAATAAAAAAAGTGTGCGTCCACTTTAATGGTCATGGAAGCCTACATAATCTATAGTAGGCATGTAGTTTTTCAAGGAATGTGAATAAAACCCTTTAAGAAACTCACACCAGAAAGGCAGAAAGCCTGTGTTTTTGTCCTGAATGTATCAACATATTTTTGGCTCAACAGATTCTTCAAACGCAGTTAAGTACCAACTGTTACATTATTTTGGGCTGATTGTAGCATGCTTCAGGCACAATGCCACATAATCAATGTTGTACAATACGCTCATCTCAGAAGTCCAGTCATCCATGTCTTTTCTTTTCAGACATGCACGATTCCAACAGTTCTTCATTACAGACTAACGATAACATATCTCTGCTACATAAAAAGGGGAATAAAAAAAAAAACAGCTTGTGTTTCTTCTATTTCTAGAAATCTGTCTTTGAGATCTTGGAAGATGTCTCCGTTGGACGCATTCATGTATGTGTATCCTGTCAATGAGAGTATTTTACCAATACCACAATGCACAATATATTAATCCGCAACACCGCTCTGATAATGCATGAATTCCCACAGTGCGGAGCCGTTCCATTTTTATGAATCACGGTGTACAATGGCTTATTCAAAACATATCTTAAATTAAAAATAAAAAACGTTAATGTTAATGGTGATGAGGACTAAAAGTCCTAAACTTGTTTTTGAATCACTTTAAAGTCTTAATAGCTGTCATACTAAAAGATAATAAATGTATTAGTATTACATAACCAGTTCTGGGAGAGCATCTCCTGTGTGCCCCCTCGGGAGCGCATCAGGCTGCTTTGTAATCGGTGTGTCTTTCGGACACAAATGATCACAAACTTCGGCAAAGGGCAAGTCACAATAGGTCTTTTGCATGTGATCCGCTGTGTCCAGTAACAGCTGATCACATTGTAAGTAGACTTACTGGTTATTGGCAGTCCTTTTGTCACGGTCTCACAGCGCGTGGAGAGGAGAGCTGGTAACCGGCGTTTGTGACAGGGGACATTTACATGGATAATCAGTGCAGCGCAATCGGTGCCTATCAGTGCTGTGCATCAGTGCCACCTATCATTGCCCATCAGTGCTGGATATCAGTGCCCCCCTCCAGTACTGCCTACCAGTGCCCATCAGTGACACCCATCAGTGCAGCCTCATCAGTGGCGCCTATCTTGCAGCATCAGCAGTGCTACCTCATCAGTACCCATCAGTACTGCCTATCAGTTCAACCTATCAGTACCCATCAGTCCTGTCCTGTCAGTGCAGCCTATAATTGTTCATCATTGAAACCTCATCAGCACACATCAGTGAAGGAGTTTTTACTTATTTGCAAAACTTTATAACTAAAACAAGGAAAAATTTTCAAAATTTCCAAAATTTTCTTTTTTCATTTTTTTTTGCTAAATAAACATTAGTTATCAAACACCACCAGAAGAAAGCACTATTTGTGTGACTGCGCAATTGTCATTCAACGTGCAACTGCACTGAAAGCTGAAAATTGGCCTGCGCAGGAAGGGGGTGAATGTGTCTGGTATTAAAGTGCTTAAATTAGAAGCATTTACTGGGTGAATCACAATCAACATATCTAAGATATAATGCCATATGCAGAAGAGAATTTACAAATGGACTATTAAAACTCAAGCAAAGTGTATTGGTTTTGTCAATATTTACCTATTGTAAAGGCTAGGTTCACATTGATGTGTCTCTGCAAACTGCGTTTTACATAGGTACGGCAGCCCTTTCATTTTAATGGGCTGCTGTGCCTCCTGAAACTCAAGGAAAAGGTCCCTGCTCCATTTTTGGAATCGCAGCCCGCACGGGAACTGCAAGTGCAGTGTGGTTCCCAGAAGGGGAGTGATTTCCAGTGCACGGCATGCCATTAGGATTAATGGCACCCACACACATCTGTGTTTTTTTTGTGTGGATAGTTGTGGCTGCGGGAACAAGTGCAAATCCCATACCCACAACAACCAGTAATAGTGTGAACCAGGCCTAACGATTAATTTACACAGTTACATGTATACACTTCCGTAAAGGTAAACAGTGTGCATTACAGTTTATACTCATTTAAAAGACTTTGGAGGGAATTTACTAAAACTGGAGCAGACTGAATATATAGCAGTTGTGCATAGAAACCAATCAGATTTTAGCCTCAGCTCATTCAGTTAAGCTTTGCAAATGAAAGCTAGAAGCTAACTGGTTGCCATGCAGAGCTGTTCCAGATTTTGTTTGCTTCAGTCATGGTAAATTCCCATCAATGAGATTAGCAGCTTGCCGACCGCATCACTTAGAATTGCAGTGACAAGGCGGCTCTCCTGCTCTGGATCATGTACCTAGTAAATGATCCATCTCTTCTGAGTAGGAGGCCTGCCCACCACCCTGGCTGTGCTGTGATTAGCCGATCAGCGGGTCCCAGCCAATGATTGATGGCGGGGACTGGGCGATCGATAAAGAGGCTGACAGGACAGAGCTCTGTGTATGTAGACAATACAGAGCTCTGCCCTGTCAGCGGGGATGTGCTGCTTTTTGTTTCCCTGCAAAGCAGCGGATACAAACCAGCTCATCCCCTAGTGAAAGCCCCACACTGTACACACACAAAGCACTGTTAGTCATATACCTAACCCTTTGATCTCTCCTAGATGTTAAAAATACTAACAGTTAAGCACAATAGTTTTTGGGTTTATTGAGCCAAGAACTCACTAATTAGAATGCACAGGAGAGCAAGAAAGGAACAGGCTGATAGTTACATAGTTAGGTTAAGATAAGCCACAAGTCCATCTTGTTCAACCAATGAAATAACTAGAAACTTACACAAAATTCTATATGCACAGTTGATCCAGAGGAAGGCAAATTATATATATTTCAAAAGGAGTAGGGTTAAGATTTCTAGAACAAAATTGCTTAGCTAGATGGTTAGTTGGGTTTGGTTTATAGGCAAAATCCCAAATATCCTATTTTTTTTTTTATCTGCAAAATCCCTGTGAAGGTGCATATATAGACAAGGCAGGAAGCATTCGCTGACAGAGGTTACTGAAGTAATATGTAGAGCATTGAAAATCATCTATATTGGAGAAGCTTTGTAACATGCCAAAAATAAAGCACTCTTCAGAGAAACATTTCAGTATATTTAAAAAGATTGACCACGTTAACAATGTCCAGTGAACATGTTTTGGGGTCCTTTGCAACTGGACCCATGCTATCATAAAAAATATAGTAATTTGCAATGCAATATCCTGTACAATTGGGAAGAAGCATAGCCAATGTATAAGACAGAGACCTAAAATGTAAAGCAAAACTCCAGGCAAAAACTTCTTTACATGTCTGATGGACCACCTGGAACCCCATCTGGGTGCTTCCATCAGAGAACTGCTTCCTCACCGCTGAGACAAAGGAACAAGGTATTATAGCTGAGCGCTGCACCCAAGGACTAGACAACATTAGCTTAGGTGCAACTGGAACTCCTTTATTGAACAGAAATACCATTTTTTACACACTTCAGAAGTAGGGGTAGTCCCCACATGAACAATAAAAAAAAATTACACATTGTGATAAACATCCCACACTTACTAGATAACGAGTTAAAGTTGACACAAGACTAATCCCATCATGTAGGAACTTCCAGGACGACTAGCCAAAAGGTGACTCAATTAACAATGGAACAAGTACACAACGGTAAACACATCACACCTTGATAAACAGATTACAGCAAGAAACGTCAACATCTGGTTGTTTTGAGCTGATTACATTAACATCTGCTTAGAACCTCTGAGTCTAGGAGCAGGGTTGAAGCAGTGAATGTTGGTTTGGGCCAAATCTGTGTCTGGATCCTCCAGAGTCTGTGTGTTTCGGAGAGACATGGACTGAAGTAAAACTACTCCAAAAGGTCCCCCCCAGGCACACACCTCCCAATGAATAGAGCCTCCTCAGAGGCCCATAGTCAGTAGGGCAAGAGGCTAGCCCGCAGGCCCCTGTCCTTGTTGGATCTGTCACAATATGTCCTTGTTGCTGATTTCCTACCTTCACTGAACATGTCATTCATCTTCTGGTTCACTCAGTTGACATGTTTGTTCTAAAAAAACAAAAACAAAAGACTATCACTTTAATTCTCTTTGGTTTCCTGTTTGTCAGACTGATGACTGCTATGCCTCCTATTTCCCCAGTCACTGGTCTTGGCACATCCCTTCTGTAGTTCTCTCTCCAGGAAGCAGTGATATATTTCCGCTCCACTTGCAGTGGTGGGTGGACCGAGACTCTTAGACGCATTCAACATGTACAGGCCTAATGTACCTGCACACATTAACTATAATTCCCTATGGTTGATGAGATCTGTTGTTTCCTATTACTGCAGAGAAAGAGGAGAGAATATGATGTAATCTCCTCCTTGGCAGAGCAGATGCTGTTATCTTTTGAATTACAGAGATGAGGTCAAGAAAATCCAGGTAAACATTTCTCCTAAATAGTAAGGATTTTCAAAATGTTATTAACGGTTTAGTGTTTTGTGTAAGGGGGTGTACTAATGGGTGATTTATTTTTTTTTGCCTATCCCAGAATTCTTCTTTAAAGCCTACGTTTAATCAAACTTTTTTTTTAAATTAGCACAAGGGACAGTGCTTCCATTCAATCAGAAGTGTCCCTTGTGCATCTGGCTACGGTTTTAGTTGAAATATGAATTCCTCTGCCCCCCCCACCCCCTCACTCCAGCAGCTGTAATCTAACAGTGCTGTATGGGTTAACATAGCCAAGCTACTGGTCACATTAACTCATCTATTCATAAAAGATTGGGCAGCACAGTGGCTAAATGATTAGCACTTCCGCCTGGCAGTACTAGGGTCATTGGTTAGAATCCCAACCATGGCACCACCTGCCTGGAGTTTGCATGTTCTCCCAGTGCCTGCGTGGGTTTCCTCCGGGTACTCCGCTTTCCTCCCACACTCCAAAGACATGCTGGTAGGTTCATTGGCTCCTGTCTAAATTGTCCCTAGTATGTGTATGTATGAATGTAAGTTAGGGACCTTAGATTGTACGCCCCTTGAGGGTTAGGGACTGATGTGAATGTACAATATATATGTAAAGCGCTGCGTAAATTGACGGTGCTATATAAGTAACTGAAATAACTATAGAAGTAATAAATAAAAGCTGTAGTATAGCTTCCATCAATGAAAAGCGAGCTATGAATGAAAGGCTGATGAATGAAAAGTTCACCTTCACCCTGAGACATCAGGGGTCTAATAATGTCTCATTACAGAGAACCTGTTATAACAAAATGCCAGCACATAGGCAACTTTTGGTCCCCTATGTGATAAAAATAAAGTTAAATGGAAAACAAAGGACAAGTTAATTAAAGTTATAACAAAGTGCCTAAAGTGGTTCTAAAGTCTTAAGGTTTTTCACCTTAATGTATTCTATGCATTAAGGTGAAAAACCTTCTGTGCTGCAGCTCCCCCCCCCCCCTTTCTTACCCAAGCCTGATCTGATCCATTGATGTGCATGAGAGCAGTGGCACTGTAATGTACCTGGTGGTGGAGCCTGATGTGGAGAGAGGGTGTCCTCTTACCACTCCCGTTTGGGACCCCTGATAGGGTAGACAGGAAGTAACAAGCTGGGAGGGGCACGAGTGCCTGACGGGTCTGCGGTGACAGCTGGCAGGTGAAGACCCGAAATACCAGGATGCAGGTGAGCAGGTGCAGCAGAGAGGTGTAGCTGAGCTGCGGATGACCGGGTCAGCTGATAGCCAAGGATAGTCACAGGCAGTGTAGAATAGTCAGGAAGGTCGGGTCAGGTACAGAGGAGCAGGAAAGTGGATAGTCAAAGGGAGAGCCGGGTCAGTGCAGGTGGAGTTCAATTGTTGTCAGTCAAGCAAGTGGATCACAGGAGTCAGGATACAGGAAACAAGAAGTAGTAGACCTGAAGGCACCATTCTGTTTGTAGCAAGGGTTTAAATAGCCCTCCTGTGCATGTCAGCACGTGCGCGCAGCTGCGACATTCTTCTTCCCTGACAGGCTCTAGCTGCTGTCTCCCTTTTCATTGGTTAGATTGATAGCCAATGGCTCCCTTTACAGTCAATCAAATGTTGTGACATGGCAGTGGGGGGGCAGGGCTGAGCTGCCCACTCTGTCAATGAACGCAGACAGGGCGGCTCAAGAATGAGCACGCACGAGTGCTGATTTTTTTGGAGGCATCCATCGAAGAGGAGGGGCCTGGAGTGCCAGCAAGGGAACCCAAAAGGAAGAGGATTGGGGCTGCTCTGTGCAAAAACTTTGCACAGAGCAGGAAAGTAAAGACATGTTTGTTATTTTAATTTTAAAAAATGAAGGTTTAATAAAACTTTAAACAAATGTAAGCACATGCACTGGGGGCACCTACGTATGAAAATGTCAATTGGGTTACACGTTATATGATCGAGGCACATGCTGGAGTGGGAGCAATAATTCTATGGCCATTATTTACAGTCAACCCATACTGATGACCTGTAAGGACTTCAAAGCGATGATAATGGAAGATTTTGTGTACCAAAGTTGATCGCCATTTCATACGGAAAAGCAATTTTAGGGCTTGACATGCTTGGTAACTCAGTATAACCCTTATCTTTTATAATCCAAAAAAAAGGCCCTATATTGCTATTGCGTGCCCTAAAATTAACTTGAGTGTATTTTTTACTGAAAATGTGTGTTGGAAAAAACGGTTGTGCTGAAACCATGTGACATAAAACAATACATCTGCCACCATTTTGTTTTCCAGGGTCTATGCTTCCAGAAAATATATGTTTGGGGGTTTTAGCTAATCCTCAGACCTATTGCAATTTTTAAATCTGTATGAAAACAATGTAGAAACACTTCTGGCAGCAAAAGGGTAAAACTTAAACATTACATTTCTCTACTTTAATCACTTGCCCTCCAGAGGATTTACCCCCCTTCATGACCAGGCCATTTTTTGCGATACGGCACAACGTTACTTTAACTGAAAATTGCTTGGTCATGCAATGCTGCACACAAATTAAATGTATGTCCCTTTTTCCCCACAAATGAAGCTTTCTTTTGGTGGTATTTGTATGCCTATTTTTTTTTTTTTTTTTGCGCTATAAACAAAAAAAGAGCAACAATTTTGAAAAAACAAATATTTTTTACTTTTTGCTATAAAACATATCCAATAAAAATTTAAAAAAAAATCAAATTTTGTCAGATTTTGGCCAAAATGTATTCTGCTACATGCCTTTGCTAAAAAATCCCAATATGTGTAAATTAATTGGTTTACGTTAAAGTTATAGCGTCTACAAATGGCGGTATATATACTGGAATTTTCTTTATTTTACTAGTAATGGCGGTGATCAGCAATTTATAGCGGGAATGCGGGACTGTCGTGGGCATTATGACACTGGGGGGGGACTGACTAACTGCCACTGACATCCCAATGACACTAATACAGGGATCAGTGTTAATAAAAAGCTCTGACACTGTACTAATGATACTGGGCAGGAAGGGGTTAACATCTAGGGTGATCAAAGGGTTAACTGTGTGCTGTGTGTGTTTTACTAGAGAAACATGCTGCTGTGTATTTCTCCGCCATGTAAAGAAGTACACAGCAGCATGTTACTGCGTTGTTGTTTACTGCATGTTGTTTACACACAGGTCTCTCCCATGTCACTGTTCCTCAGCGATTGCCAGGTGTCGGCGGGGAATTTCCGTCCAGGACCCGGTGATCGACATCTGTAGCCGCCAATGGCAGTGTCAAAAGGGTGTGCACCCCCTACCCGGGAATACAATCTCATATATATATATATATATATATATATATATTTGTGATTTTGCACAGCCCTGCCGCCCTTTAGAAGTAGTTATGCTATAGGGCGGTCGGGAAGCGGTTAATCTGGCACTGAAAAACGCTGGCATTATTGACACTAAAAGCTGCCACTGCAATGCTGCAAAACTCTGATTTGGGATTCTGGGATTGTTGGTGAGAATTAAGATTTTCTGTCATCAGCATTCAGTGATCTCACCATGGTTTCCCAAGTTATCTGAAGAAATTGTCACCTGTCTTCTCATTTTCTTTTATATAGATGTAAGGGAAAAAACTTTAGTAAAGGAAAGTTATAGGAATACAGTCATGGCAGCCATGGAACAGAACATGAAGATTGCAACTCAAACAGAAAACTGCCTTTGTATTGTATAGCACAATTATAGATATCTAAATAAGGAATGATTCTTTAAGACTTCAAGCGTTTGGCATTCTCTGAGATTGTTGCAGTTGTCCCTTGTGGCTTTTATAAATGCAAAGTCTGACATAATTCAATTGTAATACAGTTTGAGTAAGGATTTTCTGGATCTCTGCACAAAAAGTTCAGAAAATGTGATCTGATTTATGGATAAGTCATTATAACAAAGTCTTAAAACCCATCAAGACATTTTGTTTTTTTAGAAAGATTGTTCTTCATTGCAGATTAAATGAACACAATACAAAAATGTACAAACAGTGCAACAAAACAACTAAAGAGAAACTCCGCTCCAGGTCAGCCAGCTTACTATCTTCTGCAGTAGCACATTCAAGTGCTGGCCCAGCTTGCAGCTGAAATGCTAATGAAAAAAGGAAGTCTGGACGGCCGCACTGCTAAAAACACTTTTATTGCAAAAGTTAAAAAAAAAACAGGTAAAAACATCAAGCAGAGAGCAGAGGAATGGGAGGAACCTGCTAATTTTTCTTAAAAAGGTGGTGTCGGCAGTGCTGCTGTCCAGACTTCCTTTTTTAATAGTGCAACAAACTCAAGTAGTACATAGACTCAAGTATCCAATGTCAGTACATTATCTTATATTTCGATTCAGACTATGAAAGAGTAGACCAAAAATAAAAAAGTAAAAACTATTCAGAGACATGAGTCTCTGTCTGGCCGGGGATAGGGAGAGAGGGAAGGTTAGTCTGGGAAGGTAGGGAGTGGGGTAGAAATGAGACAAGTTGAATAGGATAATAATAATAATAATAAGTTTTAATCATTAGGTTGAAGTGTTGTTAAACCCACATCATTAAAAACTATCAATAAACGCTGTATTACATGCTGTTCATACTCAGTCACTAAAGGATTTATTTTCTGTATTCTGCAAAAAACCTGGTTGATCCTGTTGTTCTGTCTCCCCCTTCTGTCCATGTCCCCACTACAGTGGATTTAGCAGAGCAGTTTTAGCAGGCAGTGCATATGCTCAATTTTCAGTGTATTCCTACCTAGAGCATGTCCTCCCTATCACATCTCAGCAGCCCATGTGACTAAAGAGTCACACACATGGTTGGTAAATAACAGCCCACTCCCTCCCTCCTCATCTATGCCCACTAACCAGCTAAACACAATGGGGGGTGGGATATTACATCTTGATTAAGGCTTCACCTCTGTTATTCTAAGACAATGTTTCTCAACCTTTTTTCAGTCAAGGTACACTTAATAATTATGTACAATCTTGAGACACGTAATTTAACATTACGCAGCAACACCCACACGTGTAGAAAACTCAATGCTAGGTGATTTATTCTTCCAAAGCAAACAAGCCTTTGCACACTGATTAGTACTCCAATGTTTCTCTACTCTTTGCTCTCCCTCACTCAGTTAATGTGACTAATGGAGAGGGGCAGGGAAGGGGTAAGCAAGGAAGCTGTGCAGGCACCTGATGTCCTCCTTATCAACCAATGACATCATTAGTTGTTAGGATGCAGTACGCTAGAAGGTTGTAATGGTGCACAATGAAAAAATATGGATTTATGCAATTTAAAGGTAAGCTTGATCCACCCTCAGGCGTGTATACAATTTTTTGCCAATTTTTCAGCATTTTGCAAAGGCACCCTGGTTGGAAAAAAAGCTGTTCTAAGACAAAGGCTGGAGGTGCATGGCACAGGCTGTGATTGGCAGAAATCCACCCACACCATGCTATTGCCAAAAAAATAATATTTATTTTGAATATATATTTGTATGACAATTTAAAACAGTTTATTGATATTTATTTTTACTCTGTATCCAAATAATGTATTTTTTTATTTTGAACATGTTACCAACAGCAGAGGACTAGAAGCTCCTCCTGCCACTGTTTTCCTGCAGGCAGGCTGGAAAAGAGCTGGGTCATGTGACTGCTGTACATCGATTAGGAAAAAAGGTACTTAGATGTTTTTTTTTTTTAATTAAAATAATTACAGTACCATCATCCACATACAGAAAGAGAAGGGATAATGTAAACTAAACAGTGTATGCTTAGTATCATTTTAATGCTGAAAAACAAGATAAATGAGTTGAATGGTATATCTAGAGTGTGCCATGCACCTTAGGAGCCATAGGTTTGTTCATGTTAAATAACAGGATGAGTATGTGTAATGATTACAATAGCAGAAGATAAAACAGGTCATTTATGAGCAGAGCATCTATACCAATCTATGATATCTATAACAAACAGGTCCAATGGTTCCGAAATGTAGGCCATCTACAATGCACTTGGGCAAAGGGGATTTTAAAGGAGGTATGGAGATTCAGGAAATTTAAGACCAAGGCAAAGCAGGGGTATTTTTTTTTTATCCAAGATCATGCTAGCCCTAGTCTTGCCACTATTAATGTATCTATGATAACATTCTGTGTATCCAAAGGCCAGGTATGGATTTCTATTCCTAGTGATGCCAAGCCTGGATCAGGGATGCAAGAGATATGGGTAAGACAAGGGATGAATTGGAAGATACTGTCCCAGAAAGAGGAAAGTTTTTCACAGCTCCACCAAATATGTTTCAAAGAGCTAAAAAGGCCACAGTCTCTCTAGAGTGAGGAGTGATGTAGAGGGAAAGTTTCTGAGATGTACAGTACCACCTGTGAAATATTTTATGCACTGACTCCCAGTGGGATAGGCATCTGAAAGCTTTTAAGGGCCATTAAAAGGCATAGTATCATTGTTGAATGGTTGGTACGATTGCTAAATCAGCTTCCCATTTTTGTATTGGTGTTAATTTCTCTGGTTGGGCTCGGTTGGAAGGATGGCAATAAATGAAAGATCCCTTTTTAATTAGGTTTGGGGACATTGTAATATGGAAATGGACTTTTAGGAAAAGGAGAGAAGGAAGTGCCTACTAAGTGTAGCATAAGGACTGCTTATTAAAAACACAAAATTGGCAACTCACATTGTTAAACATTAACAGGCTCATCAATAGAGACAGCTGTTCTGTGTGTATTGTCTCCATTCCTCTGTGCACTGGCTGGATCTGTATATTATTATTATACAGGATTTATATAGCGCCAACAGTTTGCTCAGTGCTTTACAATATAACGGGAGACAATACAGCAACAATACAGTTCAATACAAGAGGGATAGGAGGGCCCTGCTCCTCGGAGCTCACAATCTAGGAGGGAGGGGTAGTGGTACAAAAGGTAGTAACTGTGGGGGATAGACTGGTAGGAAGAGTAGAAGATTTTATTATTAGCTGATGGCAGGATAGGCTTCCCTGAAGAGATAGGTTTTCAGAGATTGCCTAAAAGTGAGCAGAGTAGGCGATAGTCTGATAAATTGAGGTAGAGAATTCCAGAAGATGGGGGAAGCTCTGGAGAAGTCCTGGAGACTAGCATCGGAGGAGGAGACACGGGAGCTAGAGAGCAGGAGGTCGTGCGGGGAGCGGAGAGTACGGTTTGGGTGATATTTGGAGACAAGATTGGTGATGTAATTTGTGGCAGAGTTATAAATGGAATAAGTATAAATCAGCACACATATATATATATATATATATATATATATATATATATATATATACAGTTGCAAGAAAAAGTATGTGAACCCCTTGGGATTATGTGGAGTTTTGCATGATTTGGGCATAAAATGTGCTCTGAACGCCATCTAAGTCACAACAATAGAAGAACACAGTCTGCTGAACATAATACTACACAAACATTAGATGTTGCCATGGTTTAATTGCACATAACATGTAAACATTCACAGTGCAGGGAGGAAAAAGTATGTGAGGCCCTAGCTTAATGACTTTTCCCAGAGCTAATTGGAGCCAGGAGTGAGCCAACCTTGACTCCAATCAGTGTGATGATATTGGATGTGTTGCCGACAGCTGTCCTTCCCCTAAAAAACACACACCTGTTTTGGGTTTACTGGTTTCAAGAAGCACTGTCTGATGTGAACCATGCCTCGTAGAAAAGAGCTCTCAGAAGACCTAAGATCAAGAATTGTTGACTTGCATGAAGCTGGAAAGGGTTACAAAAGTATCTCCAAAAGCCTTGATGTTCATGTGTCCACGGTATGACAGACTGTCTACAAATGGAGAAAGTTTAGCACTGTTGCTACTCTCCCTAGGTGTGGTCGTCCTGTAAAAATGACTGCAAAAGCACAGCGCAGAATGCTGCATGAGGTAAAGAAGAATCCCAGAGTGTCAGCTAAAGACCTACAGAAATCTCTGGCACATGCTAACATTTTTGTTGACACATCTACAATAAGGAAAACATTAAACAAGAATAGAGTACATGGGAGGACACCACGGAGGAAGCCATTGCTGTCCAAAAAGAATATTGCAGCACGTTTGAAGTTTGCAAAAGAACACCTGCATGTTCCACAGCACTACTGGCAAAATATACTGTGGACAGATGAAACCAAGATTGAGTTGTTTGGGAAGAACACACAACACTATGTTTTGAGAAAAAAAGGCACAGCACACCAACATCAAAACCTCATCCCCACTGTAAAACATGGCGGAGGGAGCATCATGGTTTGGGGCTGCTTTGCTGCCTCAGGGCCTGGACGGATTGTTGTCATTGATGGGAAAATGAATTCCAGAGTTTATCAAAACATTTTGCAGGAAAACGTACGACCATCTGTCCGCCAACTGAAGCTCCGCAGAGGATGGGTGATGCAACAGGACAATGACCCAAAGCATACAAGTAATTCAACAAAACCATGGCTGCAACAGCACAGAATACGCCTTCTGGAGTGGTCCAGTCAGAGTCCTGACCTCAACCCGATTGAAATGCTGTGGCATGACCTTAAGAGAGCGATTCACACCAGACATCCCAAGAATATTGCTACACTGAAACAGTTTTGTAAAGAGGAGTGGTCCAAAATTACTCCAGATCGTTGTGCAGGTCTGATCTGCAACTACAGGAAACATTTGGCTGAGGTTATTGCTGCCAAAGGATGGTCAAGCAGTTATTAAGTCCAAAGGTTCACATACTTTTTCCTCCCTGCACTGTGAATGTTTACATGTTATGTGCAATTAAACCATGGCAACATCTAATGTTTGTGTAGTATTATGTTCAGCAGACTGTGTTCTTCTATTGTTGTGACTTAGATGACGTTCAGAGCACATTTTATGCCCAATTCATGCAAAACTCCACGTAATCCCAAGGGGTTCACATACTTTTTCTTGCAACTGTATATATATATATATAAAATCCTCAGAAATCCCTTAAAGTCATATCAATATCCTTCCCCTGAAGTACTAATTTTACCACCCCCCACTTAATTAAACCAAATGTGTAAACCAACTTCAATTAGCACCCCCTGGTGTAAAAACAGAATAAGTATAAATCAGCACACATATATATATAAAATCCTCAGAAATCCCTTAAAGTCATATCAATATCCTTTCCCTGAAGTACTAATAATACATATATTCATTGACTTAAACCCAAAAACCCACAATTATAGTGAAAAAATGAAGACCCAAAGAGATTACCCAAAAATAAAAAATATAAAATATATAAAAGAACAAAAATAAAATAAAGTCCCAATATGCAAAGTGTCCAAATAATGTGTTCAAACAAAGATCAATTTCTTGATAGGAAGATGCTTCCTACTCCACTGAAGAAGATGCAAATCAATCACAGGTGCTCTTCAAATACCTCAAAAAACAAAATCTCAACATAGTATATTACCTTTTAAATCCCAGAACTAAAGTGCCACACGTGTATCATGCAAAAAAAACACTCCAGTGTCACAGCACTCATGTGAAAAGAAAATTAATAAATATCACTGCAAACTATATATAAAGTGCATAATTACCCTAAAACAAACAGATTCCAGCTTGTAATCAACCACATATGCACAGAGTGTCCTTAGATTGGTATCCTCTTGTTCCTCAGGACCTCACAAACAGACCAGGAATCAGTCTGTGAATTATAATCATATATAAAATTTATTGTAGCCACTTACATATAAAAACGATAAGATCAGTAAAACAGCATCCAACTCCTCATGCCCAGTATACGATCCCCTTTCCGTGTGTAGAGGGTCTCCCGATCACCAGGTAATTCCCCCTTGCTACTCCTATCCAGCACTATCACTTTGTAGCTCTGGGGGACACCTGAAGTGCACCGTTACTCCCCAGACCTCCGACACACAGGGATTTCAGAATCCAAAATGGCTGCCGCAGCACTTCTGGGAACGTCAATACGGGCACGTGACGTATTGACGTTCCCGGAAGTGCTGCGGCAGCCATTTTGGATTCTGGAATCCCTGTGTGTCGGAGGTCTGGAGAGTAACGGTGCACTTCAGGTGTCCCCCAGAGCTACAAAGTGATAGTGCTGGATAGGAGTAGCAAGGGGGAATTACCTGGTGATCGGGAGACCCTCTACACACGAAAAGGGGATCGTATACTGGGCATGAGGAGTTGGATGCTGTTTTGCTGATCTTATCGTTTTTATATGTAAGTGGCTACAATAAATTTTATATATGATTATAATTCACATACTGATTCCTGGTCTGTTTGTGAGGTCCTGAGGAACAAGAGGATACCAATCTAAGGACACTCTGTGCATATGTGGTTGATTACAAGCTGGAATCTGTTTGTTTTAGGGAAATTATGCACTTTATATATAGTTTGCAGTGATATTTATTAATTTTCTTTTCACATGAGTGCTGTGACACTGGAGTGTTTTTTTTGCATGATACACGTGTGGCACTTTAGTTCTGGGATTTAAAAGGTAATATACTATGTTGAGATTTTGTTTTTTGAGGTATTTGAAGAGCACCTGTGATTGATTTGCATCTTCTTCAGTGGAGTAGGAAGCGTCTTCCTATCAAGAGTTATAAATGGCTTTATACGTTATTGTTTTGAATTTTATTCGTTGGGCAGTGGGAAGCCAGTGGAGGGATTAGCAGAGGGGGATGGCAGATACAGAACGGTGAGTAAGGTGTATGAGTATGGCAGCAGCATTCATTATAGACTGAAGAGGGGATAGCCTGCGATGAGGTAGGCCAATGAGGAGGGAGTTACAGTAGTCAAGGCGAGAGATAACAAGGGAGTGAATAAGTTGCTTAGTGGTTTCCGAGGTTAGGAACGGCCGTATCTTGGAGATATTGCAGAGGTGAAGTCTACAAGATTTGGACAGTGATGGGATTTGGGGCTGAAAGGACAGATGGGAGTCTAGGATTACACCTAGCACCCTGGCATGAGGGGAGGAACTGATGGTTGTATTATTGGTGAAGTCAGGGAAGGGGGCACGGGCTGGAGGGAATACTAAGAGCTCAGTTTTGGAAAGATTGAGTTTGAGGAAGTGGAATGACATCTATGCCGATATGTCACTTAGTAGGTTAGTAATGTGAGAGGAGACTGAAGGGATGAGGTGAGGAGTAGAAAGACAGATTTGTGTGTCATCAGCATAGAGATGGTACTTAAAGCCATGGGAGATTTAGTCATAACTTCAGCTCCTTCCATTTGGAAATGCTCAGATGTATATCTAGACAGATGGCGGTAAGATGGCGCCTAAAAAATCCAACTTCCAGAAACCATGTTGGAACGCACGCTGGTAGATGTGATGTCACAGCAGCGGGATAAAAACTGTCTTTTATCCCGCTGTAACAGGAGAGGTACCATTACTTCCTATCTTGGTAACATCAGGGCAAAAAATAAGGTGGTGTGAGTTTCACCAAGACTGGAAGACATAGCACGCAATAAAAGCCCAACAGATATACAGACCCCTCCTCATTCTACTAAAATGTGTTTTGATGGTGTTTCTGTCCCAATCAGAGATGTAACCTATAATGTATGGCACCCTGTCACCAGGACAAGAAGCAAGGGTATCTCTCCCCAATAGGGACAGTAGTAAAAGCTTGACAAAAGTGTTAACTCTTCTGCCATCTGTCATAAAAAGCAGCTTAAAAATAGGACTATTGGAATACGTAATTGCGATTATTAACTCAGGTGTTTCTGTCATTTCAGGCAAGTCCCTATTTAAAACTATAAACGTCCACAATTTTGGTTACCTGCGGTGCAGAATGCTGGAAGGCTCCTAGACGGTATACGAGACAACACACAATGTACAATTGCATTTACTTTTATTTCTCCATTTCACAGTTGTGCCTTACATCTTTATAACCAGCACGGTTTTAAATTAATAATTACAATGCAAGATCGAATCTTACTATATCCAGTAAAAAAATATGTCTCACACATCATTTACAGCTGAAGAATAACTTACACGAGGTCTGAAGCCCCTGCATTATAAACCACAGATACCTTATATCAAACTATAAAACTCGTCCATGCTTCATCCAGTCATTTATGAAACATTTACAGTTTGTTCCCCATTTTGCCACATGCCTGAAAGATAAAACATATATTTCAATTTATTTTAGCTCCTGAGAAGCTTTGGAAATTGTCATGTGTCATCTGAGGTAAAGTCAGTAGACAATCGGTGTGCTGTCTTAAGGAAAGATCAGTGTCTAGTGCTTGTTGAAAAATACAAGTATATTTCTGTAAGAATTTTACATTTTTTTATTAAAAAGAATATAATTAAAACAATAAGACAGGCATGTCTTATATAATGAGTAACTAAATGTAGTTCTGTATTAGTATGTATACTAATATTATGGATATAACGCAATGCCTTAAAGTGTTACTAAACCCAGGACCCGGCATTCACTATATCTGGTCTCCCACAGTACAGAGAACATGGAAGTACAATTATTTTAGTAAATGTAAACTGTTAAATACCTTTTCTCATCAGCAGTTAGAGCAGTCTTGTGGCTTCTATCTGTGTCCAGCCCAGCACTAGCTAAAGCTTGTAGGAGGAGTTTTCTTTCTGCTCTAGGAGGATGCAAAGCCCTGACCTCTGTGTGGACAGTGCTGATTGACCCTGTTATAACCACATGCACACTCCCCCCCAAAAAAAACAAAAAACCTCTCTAGCAATACACACCAAACTGACAATGTGCATGCCTACGGTTCAGTCTGGAGATAAGAGTCAAAGGAACAGAGAAAGGAAGGAACAGAGAAGAAGGGATCAAATGGCCTTTTTACACAATGCAGAGGATTAACCCCTTAGGTTCCAGAGTGAGTATAACAAGCATGCTTTACTGCATATACAGACTGATTTTACTGTTGTGGGTTTAGTAACACTTATGTATGCACACATGATTAAGAGACTGGAAATTGGGCATATATGAAGATATGAGAAATAAAGTCTAACTATGACATGTCTATGGCAGTGTAATGGTGTGGGAAAATATTTATTAGAACACAACCCACCTAATACCAATTATGCATCATGTAAATGCTCCCACATGCTTTAACATTGCTATTGACCATGAATACTCCTTGGGCTGTAGATAGGTTTGTCCACTAAAGTTACTACTTTATACTGTACTATGCTTTTTACTAATATATAGTGTATGCATATATTGTATACAGGCAGGCTTGTCCTGCACCTTTTATTTAGCAAGGCAGCAAACAAACATAGTTTAATACAGATGGGCTTTATACAGCAAGTCTAGAACCTAAAATGAACCATTTTCTCAGCCATTAACTTAAGCCAGTTCCTGGATAACAGGCTGCCCCCTAATGGGTTACCCAACACAAAGAGGCAGCAAATGTACTTTTTTAGTAATCTGGTTAGCCTTTTCACACAGCAGCAGGTTCTCATTAGTCAGGCCTGCGTAACAGGTGAGATGTGGATCTAAGACCTAACACTCTGTGTGTGTGTGTGTGTGATATATATAGATATATATATATATATATATTACAGGTGGGGGCTATGTGTCTCCACTGTTTGGGCTGTGCTCCTTTTAAGGGAGACAACAAGAAGCAAGTGGAGTACTGAGGGATTTTCAGGATGATGATTTCCAGGGTGATCTGGTAAAGAGTGAAAACTGTCTTGCAGTTTTCCCTGGATTAATAAGTCCTGATAGGGGTTTTGGAATTTAGAGGCTTGAAGGGATCGTGTGTGGGAAAGGTCCTCCAACCCTGACTACAGGTATCTTGGTCCTGAAAGGGTTAACTCACCTGCAAGAGAGGGTTGAAAAGGGCAGGGAGTAGTCAGCAGGTGTCCATGAGGTGTGGTGTAGAGCAGGACACACTTGTGATAAAGATGTATGCGGTTTGGTACTGAGGCTGAGCTGTGGTGGCATTTTCTTTGGGCCCCTGTATGTATTCACAAAAAACGGGTTTCAAATTGTGACAAAGGGTGCAGGGAGGAAGGTGTTTTCAAATTGTGACAGCAGGTGTGTGGAAAAGATCTCTCACCTGCTGTCACAAGGAGCTGGGAATTGGGAAGGGGGGGGGGAGAGGTGCAGATGCTGGAACATGTTCCAAAGGTGAGCTTATCCTGTAACATAAACACATATTGATAACACTACTTACGTTTAAGCTACTCTGGTTTATGTCCAAATAAAATGAATAGATTTTTTAAAACCATGAACAGCAATCACAATGTCTCCGAATCTACTTTAACTACAGACCTCTCTTTTTCTTTGAGGAAGAAATCTGCAAAGTACTTGGAGTTGGGAGTGGTTGTTCCGTACGCTTATGCTGAGAAAATGAACAAGACATATGGAAACTCTACCAAGACTTTAGCAAACATAAACGAGTAACAGAGTTTATGTCTGGGCAGAGAAATAATCTCTCAACGCATATTTGCATAATTCGAAATCTGAAATATTAACACCTTTTCTAGTCAGATAAAGAAGTTTGTAGAATGAATGCATTAACACAGTTTTACACTTGCCACCTTCCATACTGACATATACAGTAGATAAGAGAATATATTTTTTTTTTTAGGCATCAATGCTAGAACAAAAGAAAGAGGAGAATATCTTCATGAGATACTAATCATAATGCTCTGTGCAACTGGCGGGTGATAGGATAGGAGTTCTGAGGGCTTGACATGCAGCAAGGACTGGTAATTTCATTCTGGTTATTGTATGTATTTATTTCAACAAGCTTTTTTTGATACTCTGGTGAAGCTGTATGGAGATCTTCCAAGAAGATACAGTACAAGCAGCATTCACAAAAGATGAATGCTTTCACCCAGTCTTTGCTGCTTATAAGCAGATTAGTCACCTGATTTGCCCTTTTTTGAATTCTTTATTTATAGATTTTCAGTACATTACAGAAAGCAAGAAAAGAGAATATATTAAACAGGTAAAACAAACCATTGTATAGCATTAGGGGCCTGAGACCGCGCATGCAACAGGAGAGATACCAAACAGTACTGGATTCACATATCACCTTTGTAGAATGGGTAAGAAGGGTAAGATGGGAATCCAACCTGGACTGTTCCTATAAAGTGGATAACAGGAAATATTGGCCAAGGATTTATTCCAATAGGGGGAAAGAATATACATCCATCACATAGCTTGCATGATTATATCTAGGGGGGTTCCATGGGACCAATGCAAAGGTTGGAACATCTATTTAAATAAAACTTAGAGGGGTGGTGGGAGAAGCAGAAGAGAGAGGAAAAGGAAAAAATGAAGGGGGGTGTAAGGAAAGGAGAGCGGGGAAGGGGTGCCACCAGCCAGTGATCATACGGACAGGACCAGAGACAGATTTGCCCATTTTATTGTCAACGGCTACAATTCCCTAGACATGTAAGCAGCTGTGATAATTATTCCTAATGTGTGAGCAACTCCCACCAGGGAAGTGTTACACTGACACTACAGCAGTCTCACACGCACTCCGGAATGCTGTCACTCACGCCTACTATTAACGCTCTCATCCTCTCTCCATTTACCTGGCTCTCTAAGGCAGAGTCTTCAAACTTAAAGGATAAGTTCACCTTTGGGAACATGTTACAGGTTCCACCCGTTTTTAAGGTGGAACATGTAACATCTTCCCAATGCTACAGCCGCTAATAGCAGAGACGTGAACCAGTGAAAAAAAAATGGCACTTAGTGGGAGATTTACTAAAACTATAACACTCAGAATCTGGTGCAGCAGGACATAGAAGCAGCTTTCAATTTTTATTGTCAAACCCTAACTGAACAAGCTGAAGTTAGAAACTGACTGGCTACCATGCACAGCTGCTTCAGATTTTATGTGCACCAGTTTTAGTAAATCCCCCCCTTAGAGCTCTATAGTACACACTATAGAGTGATATGCTTTGATCATATTGCCTTTTATTTTGATGGTCCTGGAATGTATTTAGGCAATTTCAGCCAAAAATTCCCTTGGGCTCTACATTTTGCTTTGGGGCCATAAGGCCAATATGGTAATTGTCCTTGCTTTTACTCTAATGTTCATTACATGCAGGGCCTTTTTTCAGTGTGAACACAGGGGATTGCAGATCTGGCGCCTCCAGCACTGAATGTATGTAATGACAAGGGGTGCTGGGGTGTGCTGGAAGGTCTGTTAATGCTGGCTGCTGGGGGATCTATTGTAACTGGAGGGGATCTATTTGTGCATGATGATCTATTGTTGCTGGGGAGGTCTATTGTTGCTGGTGGAGGACATGTTGTTTCTGGAAGGGATTTACGGTTGAGGGAGGGGTTTATTATTGCTGATTATATACAATTTATAGTGCCGCGCACCTATAGTAAATCCTTTATTAGTTTATTCATTTATAAGCGTGATATATATTTTGTGATAAATTAATTAATACATGAAAGATATGACAAAATTAATTAATGTAACTTGTAAATTAATTAAAAATTGATATAAATAGATCAAACCATAATTGTGCTAAATCATACCATATGTGATCAATCAATATTTATAATAGTGCAAATACAATAATAAATGTGCAGATGTAATCAATAAAGTGCATAAATAAGAGTCTTTTTATAAATATGTGCAATGTGCAAGTGAACGCCTTATTCCCTCTTTCCAGGTGCCGTGCAGTCTCAATATGCGCTCACCTTAATATTTGCCTAAATAAATTTAGGCAAATAGACTTTTAGTCCTTCCAGGACTGGTGGGATAATGCTCCTATGTATAGTATTTCAGATGGAAATGTAGATCTGCTATAATCCTCCTGTGATCTCCTCTTTCTCCATACACGAAGCTGCTCATGGATGAATGTTTAGAAAATGTATGAGGATCTCCTATTTCCCCTCCTGGGGACACCTCCTCCTCGTATCCACCTTTCCTCAATGTGGGGTATGTAAATCAAATGGAAAGAAGAAAGACCATGGTGCCTTATCCTTTTGTATATTAATAGTTTATTGCTACCGGATGCGGTAATATACAGCAGTTTCTGGCACTTGTCTAATACAGGTATGCAGTAGATGTGGTATACTCTGCCTCTCTGTCTGTCTCTGCTGGAATTGCCGAGCCTCTCCGATGCAACGTCGTGACGTCAGAGCCCCTCCCCTATTATTATTGCTGGCTGCTGGAAAGTCTATTGATGCAGACTACCGGGAGATCTGTTGTTGCTGTTGGGGGTAAATTGCTGCTGGGGTTGTATTTTGTTGCCAGGGTCTATTGCTGCTGAGGGAATCTATTTGCTGGGGGAGGGGTCAATGTTGTTGGCTATAAGTGATCCATTTTACTGCTTTTCTTATTAAAAAATTTCATACAAATTACTCAGCACCACAAAATGACACGTGGCTGTGTGTTTTCTATAGGGAGCAGTACTGGGAGGTGGGTAAGAACCAAGGGATGGTGCTCCGAGGTGGGTAGGGGGTGGAGACAAGAAGAGATTAAAAAGTGGGAACTTCCTGCGCCTATTTAGTGAGAAAAAAAAGCCCTGATCACATGTACTCACTATAGACCAGTTTGAATGGAAGCCATTCAAGCCACAGAGTTGTTTTAGCAATGTTTGGAAACAGCAGCACCTGGAGGAAATCCACATGAGCATAGGCAGAACATTTACACTCCAGGTATCTATCACACCATCTTACTCAGAATAAGAACATTTCTACGAATTGACCTTCATATCCAGGAATGCAATTAGGTGCACAATTTCACTCTTAAATATTTCCAGTGATGGTAAACATTGAGAAAAGAAATGTGAAGTTACAGATTGAACACGTATAAAGGATTAGTGCTGAGAAATATTTTAAATGTCATATGCATGAGTGTATTCAATGAGCATTCGTCGGGAATGTCAATTTTAAAGTAAAATGTTGTTTAACGTGTCGTTTGAAGGAATGTAATAGCTAAAGAGGAAAAGTTATTGTGAACAGCTGACATTTTACATAGTGTTGTTACACAGTGACATTTCATTACATTGATGAAAACAAAAGAAAGGCACATGCTCAGCTGGGTTCACCATGTTGTCTTCTTACAATTGGCTACCATGGCTGAATTTCTGCATAGCCAGCATAGACCATGGCTCAGGATAACAGGGCCTAGAGGAGCAGCAAAAAGACTGGCACATACACATGCATTACACATCACTGTGGCTTGCCTTTAAATATAGGCTGGGGGAGTAAACAGTTGGCTGGGAGAAGGGGGCAGCAGAAAGTAAACATCAGGCCATGTCAGCTATGTTCTCTCACTGCCACTCCTCTAGTCATGTAGTTCCATACAGGGGCGGACTGACCATTTGGAAACTCGGGCACTGCCCGAGGGCCTGGGGTCAGTAGGGGGCCCCATGAGATGCCCCTGGTACCTTTTTCATAGGCATTTTTGAGCTTGGGCAAGGACACAGGGGCCCCATGATCCCCTATTGCCCGGGGGCCCCATGAGTTGTTAGTCCGCCCCTGGTTCCATATGAGATCATATTTGCAGCAACTATGGCTCCTTCTATACATACAGTGGTGAAATGAGTTTCACCATAAAAGGGACAGGAAGCATGTTATTCGCAGAAATACCAGGTGAAAAGGAAAATAAACAAATAAATAACAACCTAGCTACTACATCTAAGGACAGGTACGTTATAATGGAATACATTTTTACTTTGGGTTTAGATACACTTAAACCATGGTTTACCTTGATTAACATTTACCTTTAAATTCAGCTTTTAGCCCTGGTTCACACTGGATGCAGATTTGAAATTTCAAAGCCGCTGGTCAGTGCGATTTCATGTGTGGCTTGCCTGATATCTGTGCGATTTCATGTGTGGCTTGCCTGATATCTGTGCAACTTCATGCACAGATGTCTATGCAAGTCACACATGAAATCGCCAAAAATAGTGCAGGAACCTTTCCAAAAACTCGGAGTCGCACCAACTTGAACGGTTCCATGGGCATAAATAGGTTGAATTGTCATGTGATTTGGAACTGTCAAATCACATAAGTTGCATTATTATTGTACAGGATTTATATAACAACAGTTTGCACTGTGCTTTACAATATAAAAAGGGACAGTGCAATTACAATACAGTTCAATACAGAAGGCATAGGCACTTACAATCTAAAGGGAGAGGGAGGTGGTACAAAAGGTAATAGCTGCAGGGGATGATTTGATGGAGGTGACTCAAATACAGTTTTTAGAAGGAGGTGGGGTAGGCTTCCCTGATTAAGTTAGTTTCTAAAGATCACCTAAAGGCAGATAGGGTGGGAGCTGACTAGACATACTGGGGTAGGGAGTTCCAATGAAAAGGGAGAGGTTCCAGAGATGTCCCGGAGGAGAGCATGAGAGGAGGTAACAAGGGAGCTAGAGAGCAAGATGTCTTGGGAGGAGTGGAGAGGACAATTTGGGCAGTTTCTGCAGATGAGATTGGAGATGTAGCTGGGGGCAGTGTTGTGGATGGCTTTGTACGCTGTGGTTAGTATTCTGAATTTTATATGTTGGGTTAGTGGAAGCCAGTGAAGGGATTGGCAAAGAGGGGCAGTAGTCATAGATCGGTTAGTAAGGTGTATAAATCTAGCAGCAGCATTTATAATTGACTGAAGGGGGGATAGCCTATGTAAAAGTAGGCCAGTGGGGAGGGGGTTGCAGTAGTCGAGGCGCCAAATAAGCAAAGCATGTATAAGTTGTTTTGTGGTGTCATTAGTCAGGAAGGGGCGAAAACTGGAAATATTGCAGAGGTTGAGCCAGTGATTGGATGTAGGGCCCAAAAGAGAGGTCATAGTCTAGGATTACACCCTGCACCCTGGTATGTGGGGAGGGTTGGCTGTTGATCTCAATAATAAAGTTATGAGAGGGGCTATATTTATAAATCCATTAACCTGACATTCTCCAAACATCTACCGCAGGTGAATCTTCTAGGTGCGCAAGGTAGAAATGACATTAATTGGTAAACCAACAATGAACATTTGATGATGCCCCTTATTGTTTTAACTCCAATCCCCATTCTCAGTTTTTATCTGGCCATACACTGATCAAAATTTTGCCGCTTCAGTAGGGACCAGACGAATTTAGATAAGTGTATGTGGCCATCAGTGCTTGTTTGACTTATGTGGAAGAAAGTCTATAATTCCCTTTGAGTCTTTAACACCTAATAACAATACCATGTATATAGCGTATAGGGATGTGGGCATTGTGCATGTTTGGCTCATACACCATCTCTATTCAAACTTCTGTGGAAGGGACATTTTTTAATTTTTTCTTAATCAACAGCTGCAGCCACTGGTCAGTGTATTCTTACATTGCAAACATGGACACTAAGGAGCGAAACATGCATTTTTAGGTATAATGTTAACTCTTTTTACTTATTTCTCATAAAACCACAATTAGGAGATGTTGGTATGTACTACGTCTCAAATACTTACCAAATAAGTTCTACAAAACAACATTGAAAAACAATGTTCCAGAAATAATTAATCTCCAGATGAAAGACACTAAAATTAATTAAGAAAGAAATACCATCGTGATGCCAATGTCGAAAAACACTAATCTCTACCAAGTTAGTCTTACGGTATTAAAGCATCTTCGTAAATAAACAATCTGCATAATTTCTGTATAGAAATACAGCAACCGTGTTGTACTTGATGCATGGAGTTCTAAAGTATTATTTATGCAATTGCACTTCAGAAAATATGCAAATGACTGAAAATAATTTCCAAGGCTGAATGCATATTTCTTTGGAAATCTAATTTTCTTGTACGATTCACAGAAACCCATTAAAGGAACATTGTCACTTTTTTTTCCTTAACGTTATGTGTTGAATATATTATGTAAAAATGAGTCACTTTTTGAATAATTTTAATGTTTTAAGTAATATTTATGGGCACAAAACATCTTAATTACATTTAAAAGTTATATACAGGAAATGTAGGAACGGCTTTAGTGGATTTGCTTTTAAAATGGTGCAAGCTCCAACGATATCTTTTCTCTCCTGGCTTTGCTGCAAATTCAAATGAGTAGATGGTGGAGTTAGATCAAATAATATAGGTGGTAAAGCTGAACCAAGATGGGATATGTTTATTTATTTATTACAGGTACTTATATAGACCCGTCAATTTACGCAGTGCTTTACATATATATTGTACATTCACATCAGTCCCGAACCCTCAAGGAACGTACAATCTAAAGTCCCTAACTTACCTTCAAACATACACATACTAGGGCCAAGTTAGACAGGAGCCAATTAACCTACCAGCATGCCTTTGGAGTGTAGGAGGAAACCGGAGTACCCAGTGGAAACCCGCACAGGGAGAACATGCAAACT
This sequence comes from Staurois parvus, assembly GCF_062004578.1. Classification (NCBI taxonomy): domain Eukaryota; kingdom Metazoa; phylum Chordata; class Amphibia; order Anura; family Ranidae; genus Staurois; species Staurois parvus. The sequence goes on from NW_028318793.1 coordinate 1,209,468, forward strand.
CCAGGCAGGTGCTGCTGTGGTTGGGATTCGAATCAATGACCCCAGTACTGCCTGATATGTTGTTGTAACCTGTAACCTGTTAGGTCAACCTGTAACTTGTTGACCTAACTGGGAGGCAGTTCCTAAGTCAAAATTGTCATCACAAAATGTGAAACTTTGGATAAACTGCCTACATTATATGTATGTTAGGAGAGCCAAAACAAATCTAAATGATTAATATGAGTAAGAAGATCCTCTGAATTGTTCATGAAAAAATACAATATGTTCCAGAGGTCAAACAGGCTTCTTCCTTAGGATTACAAATTGTGAAAAATACAAAGACTGAAAAACTTGCTTTTAACATAAAGCACTTAGCATAAAGCAAAAAACCTTTTGTTTTTAAAATAAAAAGATGGTATACCTACCTGCCCTTTGCACAGAAAGGTCCCTCACCTCCTCTTCTGGCTATCATCCACCAACGCTGTTCGCTCTTCCCTCCTCTGGGAAGACCTGTGAGCTCCTGAGCCAGGGGTGCATCTACAGGCACACAGAGCCGGCAAGCCGTGCCCCTGCTCCCTTCTCCCAGGAGTTTGACTGACAGCAGAATGAGCCTATGACTCTGCTGCCCTCAGTGTCTCCTAGGCAAGAAGGAAGGGAGGGGAGTGGTGTTGTAGCTGAGATAGTGATGTAGTGGAGACAAGAGTCAGGTAAGTGTTTAGGAATGAGGGTGAGTGGATCAAGTAGTTGGGAATTTTTTAATTCATGCAGAGTATGCATTAAAGTGATGGTAAAGGCAACACTTATTTTTAAAAAATAACAAACATGTGATATGGTTTTGCATTGAGCAGTCCTGCTTCTACACTTCTCGTTTCCCTCACCTGCGCTCCTTGCCCCCTCCCCCCTGCAGAGTGCCCCTCTGCCCCCCTATAGCAGCTTGCTATAGGGGCACCCCTGCATGCTTGCTCCCGAGCTTGCACTTTGTATCCACAGAGTGTGGCTTGGCCCCACACTCCTCTTTCTCCTCACTGGCTGTGCGCAACTGCAGCTCCTGCAGCTGCCTCTCTTTACAATGAGGAGAGAGGGACCTGAATGAGCAGCTGGTCTTGTGCACATCGCTGGATCAAGAACAGGCTCAGGCAAGTATGCAGGGGGGATGAGCTTTCTTTCAGTGCTATTTGATCACCTGTTTGTTTTTAATTTTTTGCACTATAAACAAAAAAAGACAGACAATTTTCAATATTTGTGATATTTTGCTATAAAACATATCCAGTAAAAAAGTTTAAAAATCTAATTTCTTCATAAATTTAGGCCAACATGTATTCTGCTACATGTCTTTGCTAAAAAAAAATCCCAATACTTGGAAATTAATTGGTTTACGTGTTTGTTTTTTTACTAGTAATGGCGGTGATCAGCAAGTTATAGCAGGACTGCGGCAGTCATTCTGACACGGGGGGCAGGGGGTGAGACAGACTAACTGCCACTGACATCCCAATTACACTAATACAGTGATCAGTGCTAATGACAATGTACGAATGACACTGGGTAAGAAGGGGTTAACATCTGGGGCGATCAAAGGGTTAACTGTGTGCTGTTTTACAGTGTGTGCTGTCTGTTCTTTACTAGGGAAACGTACTGCTGTGTATTTCTCTGCTGTGAAGAGAAATACACAGCAGCATTTTAATGCTGGCAGGAGAGAGATGTGTGTTGTTTACACACAGGTCTCTCTCCCGTCAGTGATATCGACATCTGTAGCCGCCAATGGGAAATTACATATATATGTATGTGATTTTGTGCAGCCCTACCGCCCTGTAGTAGTACTTCTGCTATAGGATAGTCGGCAAGAGGTTAAATGAATGTTTGCATTACTAAAAGAAATATAGCAACACATTGGGGTTGATCTACTAAAGCTGCAGAGTGCAAAATCTGGTCCAGCTATGTATGGTAGCTAATCAGCTTTTAACGTCAGCTTGTTCAATTAATCTTTGACAAAAAAAAATGGAAGCAAATTTGTTTCTATGCACAGCTACACTACATTTTTCACTCTCCAGTTTTAGTAAATCACCCCCATTGGCTTTTTATCCCAACAATCAACTAGGCTTCCTCACTCTTACTGCAGTCATTTTAGAATTCTTTTATTGGCGCTCTGAACATACCCTTATTACATACTAAGTTACTGACCTGGAATATGTATGTAGGTCATTTATCTCATTTCTCTGCCTGCATGCTTGTTCCAGGTCACTAGTTTACCAATAGGAACAATGGTCACAGAAACTGTACTTTAAAAAAAAAAAAAAAAGTAATTTGAAGCTTTCATTTTTTTATATTCACTGCTTACTTTGGATCGTGTAAGTGGCATCCCACTATAATAGGTATTATTTTCTAGTACACAAGAAACAGTAGAGAGATTATTGAATATGCGGGGCTTTATCCATATGGATATCAACTATCAATTTATAGCACAATTTTCTTATGTATATCATCCATGGGATGATTAGTGCAACAGTATAGGTATAATGTTAGTATTATAATAAACTAAAAATACTTTATTTTAAGGTCTTGAAAAAATATGAAAGTGTTAGAACCTCTGCTAGGATTAAATGCTGACTTGTCCCCCACCAGGGAGATTCAACCTATCTACTTGCCCTGGTGACTACTGTCATTGAGACAGAAAGGGAAGGGAAATCTTCCTGTTCTGATAACTAAGAGCTTGTAGAATCCAGTTGTTTTCTATGTGCCCACTTTTTACCATACATGTGCAGTTGTGTTCAGAAAAAAATGCAGCTGAAAGGACATGGTGAACAAGCCCCTAGAGGGGATTTCCTCTTTCTTTGGAGAGATTATCCTTGACTTTCTATTATCCCTTCAGAGCAGGAAGGCATGGGAAATCTCAACAAGAAAGAAACTACAAACATTGTCAAGAGTTTGAAACACTCTCTAATCTATCCAAAGAAAGAAGTTTAGGCTTTCGATACAAATTACATCAGTTTACTAATTCACTCACAGTTAGACCATATGTGGATCAAGAGGTGCCATTTGCTCCATGAATACATAAAGCTTCAAAATCTAAATCTTCAAAAAAAATTTTAAATTGTGGTTACCCACTGAACCTTTGATATTTCTTTATTAAAAAATGTTTTAACATCTCAACTTAGCAGGTCTCAGAAGGTTGATTAGTTGCCTTGGATCCCTTTTTGTTTATGAATCAAAAGTAACCGGAACCTGTTAAAGATCCATCCATTCAGGGTTAAGTTACAGTGTCTGACGAGCCCTTTTCCATTCTCTCTTACACACCTTTGCCATGCTACTCTGCTCCTCCATTGTCCTTTTGCAGTCATTGCATGGGAGCAGGGGCGGACTGACCATTTGGAAACTCAGGCATTGCCCGAGGGCCCGGGGTCAGTAAGGGGCCCCATAAGATGCCCCTGGTACCTTTTTCACAGGCTTTTTTGAGTTTAGGCAAGGACACAGGGGCCCCATGATCCCCTATTGCCCGGGGTCCCCACGATTTGTCAGTCCACCCCTGCATGGGAGATCATGTGCCCTTCTCTGAATGGATATAGTAGTGACAACAAATTAAAAAAAAAAAAAAAAGAAGTTGTAATGAAATTAACAAATGCATTTGTTTCATTCAGATGATTTTGCTTGATGCAGTAGTAGTTTGGACCTATGGGGAAATTAATTCAATTTTCAAATTTGTATATATATAATAATAATAATTCAGATTCAAGTAAAGTTGTGATTTTAATTGAACTTGTGATTGCCACAGTCACTCAGTTCAGTTTCACAGTCTAATGCAATTCTTAGGTATGAAAAATTCAGGGCCACTGAATTTTTGCTTTATTTATTATGTTGTGTCCAAAAATATTGAAAGGTTTCAATATATGCATATTGAATCCACCTGAAATATATAAAGCAAAAACTAATAGGTAGCAATCTTTCAAAAACAAAAACTACTACATTTTTTGAATCCACCTGGACCAAGAAATATATATAAAGCAAATGCCAAAGATACAAAACGATTTCTGAAAATGAATCCGGTCAACTTAATCAATATGACTAAATTAAATTCTTCAATAAACAAATGCATCTGAAATTAAACAAAAATTTTAAGTGTGTACACATCTACTTGTGCCTATTATTCCTAGTGACAGGCGTTTGTTTTCTATATATTTACATACTTATGGACCTTTTCAGGTTCAAAATGAGGAAGAATTAAGTTCAGCCCTCCAAAACAGTTGCAGGTTCTCATGTAGCCCTTGGAAAAATGAATTGCCCAACCCTGTGTTAAGGATTTTTCAACATGATGAAATGCAATGTTGAGCAAACCAGCTCGAAAACCTGGTGAAATGCACATGTTTTTGTGTCTTCTGAATATGTATAAATACTTGCCATATCTGAATAATCCAATACTAATACTTTACAGATCAGATAGGTCTCATTGGATATATTCAGATAAATTAAAAATTGATGAATCATAGATTCCTTTGATTCGATCATTGCTATTGGAAAGCCTTAGAATTGATCTCTACTTCTTCCTTTTCTACAGAGAACAGGAATACCCATTCACTGCACATGCAACAAACACAATGTCACCTTGAGCTAAGAGCAAAAGACTTGAAAGCACTACTCTTTGGAGAAGCACCAAGATAGATGATGCTGGGAACTGGGTTTCACATCCCAATGCATACACATAAAACAAAAAGTAGATATCTTGTTTTTATTATTCATTGCTAACAAAAATGCAATATTACTTTAATTACTTACTTGTATTTCTTTTGTCTAATAAAACCTTAACAGCTTTAAAATGTAAAAACCACATGGCAACATTCCTTTAATTGGCAGATATTGGACACTACTTAAAAGCTGTTTTAATACCACATAATTGCATGAAGCCACTCAAAGGGACTTAGCTAATGTTCTCAGTGGTGCCAATTAAACTACATACAAAAGTTTTAAATATGACACGTGGTACGCTAACTGCGTTAAAATATCTTATCAAACATAAGGAGTATTAACCCAACAAAATAAAAATTCCATGGATTTCTTTGTTGATAAAAGTTCAAGGCAATTAAAAAAAAAATTCCCTGAAATAACCTTTACGTCATTCCTGAAATGTATTAAGAAAATATAAAATCATAGTACTATTGGGTTACAGCCTTGGGGTTGTGGTAGTAATCCCCACTAGAGACATTATCTGAATTAAAGTTTTTATATGATAACTGTGTTTGTGTGGATTTCCTCCAGGCTCTTTTTCCCTCCCAGAGGGGTTTCAAAGTCATAGCAAATTACCAGCGTACATAGATTTCACATTTTCACTTGCAGATAAAACTTGGTAGGTCACTGGCTGAACCACTTTAGCCACTGAACCTGTGTAAGATTTTCTGCTTGAGAGCAGTAGACCTACTGCTTTGCAACCAAAGGGTTTCCATACAGTAATTGCAGTTATTCAATTAATATTTTTTCCTAGAATCTTTAATGGCAACATTACTTTGAGGGACTTCCCCCTTATGCAGGAGTGTTCTAAAGGCCCTACTCTACCACATCTCCTTAGTGTTTTCTGAAGAACAATGTACTACTACAACTAGAACCTAGGTGCTGTCAAGAAACATTTCTAATAAGGTAACTCCACAATTTATGTTTGTATTTTACTACCTTAAATATGCAACAAAAAGTGGTCAGGACACAGCTGTTCTCACAGTTGAAGTGCATGCAAAACATTTCTTTGGCCAAACATTGAAAATCTTTTGTAAATCAGGTTTCCATTTACACAGTCAGTGAATGGGTCACATGAAAAAGTGAGAAGCAGCCCGCATACAGCTGTTCCCATAAAAGTATCTTCAAAAATGTTCTTTTAAACAAACATTGAAGAGCTGTTGCGAGGCAGGGTCCATATACATAATAAATGTACTATATGAATTTAAAGCCAACTATGGTCTCTATAGATCATATAGTAATGATGAGAAGTGTAAGGAGGGCCACCAATGTGATATGCCCCACACAGACAACATACCTAAAGGGTTATTAATTCTGCAGCCTGTTTTAGGCCGTTTCTTGTATCGCCAGACAACTGGTGGTCTGTTATGTACTGTGCATATGTGATGTGATAAACCTGTAATAAGAGTGGCAGGGCCCGGATTTGAACCTGCAAACTCTATTTTGTCTGGCAATGTCTCTTCTTGCTGAGACACCTGGAATGCCAGAAAGCTCCCTGGAAAATTCCTTGAATGATCCTGCCTTGAACCTTGTTTGTCTTGAACTTTGAACCCTTTACTCCTCCCTTGAATGTCCTATTAAAGCCACACCTTTGCACTTTTTGCCAGATTATTGTGCTCTCTCCAGCCAATATCTCACTCTTGTCCCTTCTTCTGCCATTTGTATCTTTGCTACCACTTGTTACTGACCCCTTGGCTTGTTCTTCAGCTATGCTTCTGCTTGATCCCAACCTGCAACCACTCGTTACTGACCTTTGGCTTGTTTACTGACTACACTCTGCTTATCTCTACCTGCTATATCTTCTACTGGACCCTGGCTTGATCACCTCCTGATGGTCCTCCACCTTCTACTAATAAAGCACAACTCCCATCTGCACCATCAGGAGCTCTGGCAAACACCAGATAGTACTTAGACCCCGCATTATCCGCTAGGATGACATGCTTCTGTACTTATCCTGCTGGTCGGTGGGTGCCACTCTACTGCTACAGCTACTGGTCTCCAAGCCTGACTCCAGATTGTGATATAGAGTGAAATCTTCATTCTCCTCTGTATTAGAAAGCTACATAAACATATTTGGTTCTCAGCTCACTAACATGAAAGCCAGGTGAAATGTCACTTGGCCTAGTGTAGGCCACAGAGATTAAAAACAGCATTAATCTGAGGCCTGTGAGGGCCATATAGAACTGAGCAAGGACAATCAGCCCTAGGTGACTACAGCTATCCTTTATCTTGCTCACCTCTTGTCCCAAGGGATAGGTGGGAACAGGGGCGGACTGACCATTTGGAAACTTGGGCACTGCCCGAGGGCCCGGGGTCAGTAGGGGGCCCCATGAGATGCCCCTGGTACCTTTTTCATAGGTTTTTTTGAGTTTGGGCAAGGACACAGGGGCCCCATGATCCCCTATTCCCCAGGGGCCCCATGAGCAGGGGCGGACTGACAACTCATGGGGCCCCCGGGCAATAGGGGATCATGGGGCCCCTGTGTCCTTGCCCAAACTCCAAAAAACCTATGAAAAAGGTACCAGGGGCATCTCATGGGGCCCCCTACTGACCCCGGGCCCTCGGGCAGTGCCCGAGTTTCCAAATGGTCAGTCCGCCCCTGCCCATGAGTTGTCAGTCCGCCCCTGGGTGGGAACAAATCACACATAGTAGTGCGGCCCTGGAAGATAATCATGCAAAGATGGACTTTGCTTTAAAAACAGTGCTTCCCAGACTAATGGCAGTCCAAAACTATACCGCGCTAACCTAAGATGAAATATAATATGTTCAAATTAGATCCACGTATGATTCACTTGCACTTGGTATTGTTAAGGATAATGGGAGATACATAACCCACAATGATGGATATTGCTGGTGCCAAGTTATTTATACAACTACAATGATTATTTTAATGTATTCCTGGTGTGTCATATCCATATAATGTTAGAACCTACCATTGCTTGTTCTGAAGGTAAAAAAAAACAACCGATTTTCTTAACCTCAGGTGTCTTAGGTTACCATGGAAACCTGACAGACTGTACAAGGTCTCTGAAGAGAGATCCATTTTAACACCCCAGATACTTAATATTTCAACATATCACTTCACCTGACAAAACCTTACATTCTATAAATTAAGACATCACCTAGGAATACAAGATACTGACACTAACACGTACTGTAAGAACACAAGATAAATAGCAGACGCACTGTACAGCATGTTTCAGTAAAGAAATATTGTTTAGTAAGTAGTTGGCAAGTATATTTGCAGTGGGGTGTGCTGGAGCCCATCTTAGCAATTTCTCAAGTAGAATCTGCCACATACCACATGTCTAGTACGGGAAAGAGAATTTAAAGCATACTTGGCTCACACATCAGAGATTGTCAGTCTGAATGACCACATTTATTTAAAGGATGAAAATAACCAAAGCAAACCAAGTATAAACAAAGTGTCTGTATAAAACACTTCTGGGAGTTTCCTTACATTGGATGCCTGATGTGTAACTGAACTGGAACAATAGAAGAGAAAATTGGTTTTGGTGGGTAACTTATAAGTAGAGATGAGCGAATCGAAGTATCCGAAGTGGAATTCGAGTCGAATATCGGAAAAATTTCGATTCGTGCCGAATCCGAAAAACAGCCTAATTCGGACGCGCGAATCGAAATTTTTCCGAAAATGGCGGCTGACATGTGCGGCGACGGAGCGGGGATGTCGGGGAAGGCGCGCAGACAAGGCGCGCTGCCCCATAATGCATTCCTCAACGACATGTGATCGCATCAGCCAATCAGCAGCCAGCCAGCCAGCACTGTGTAATGGTCGAGGTATATATAGCGGCCATTTTGGAAATCTTCATTTGCCTGCAGTCATTGAACAGAGGCAGACCGCTCTGTACTAGGGACAGGGACAGAGTTAGGGCCACAGAAACGAGAATTGGGGACAGAGAGAAGTTACTTAGGGACAGAGAACCATTACTCAGGGACACAGACTTGTTAATGAGGGCCACAGAATCGTTATTTAGGGACAAAGAAACGCTAGTTAGGGCCACAGAATTCATACTCAGGGACAGACAGAATTGTTACTCAGTGCCAGAGAATTGTTACTTAGGGCCACAGAAACGTTATTAGGGCCACAGAATTTTTACTCAGGGACAGACAGAATTGTTACTGAGTGCCAGAGAATTGTTACTCAGGGACAGACAGAATTGTTACTGAGTGCCAGAGAATTCTTACTCAGGGCCACAGAATTCATTCTCAGGGACAGACAGAATTGTTACTCAGGGACAGACAGAATTGTTACTGAGTGCCAGAGAATTGTTACTCAGGGACAGACAGAATTGTTACTGAGTGCCAGAGAATTGTTACTCAGGGACAGACAGAATTGTTACTGAGTGCCAGAGAATTGTTACTCAGGGACAGACAGAATTGTTACTGAGTGCCAGAGAATTGTTACTCAGGGACAGACAGAATTGTTACTGAGTGCCAGAGAATTGTTACTCAGGGACAGACAGAATTGTTACTGAGTGCCAGAGAATTGTTACTCAGGGACAGACAGAATTGTTACTGAGTGCCAGAGAATTGTTACTCAGGGACAGACAGAATTGTTACTGAGTGCCAGAGAATTGTTACTCAGGGACAGACAGAATTGTTACTGAGTGCCAGAGAATTGTTACTCGCACAGACACAAAATTGTTACTTGCACAGACACAGAATTGTTACTCGCACAGACACAGAATTGTTACTCAGGGCCACAGAATTCATACTCAGGGACAGACAGAATTGTTACTGAGTGCCAGAGAATTGTTACTCAGGGACAGACAGAATTGTTACTGAGTGCCAGAGAATTGTTACTCAGGGACAGACAGAATTGTTACTGAGTGCCAGAGAATTGTTACTCGCACAGACACAAAATTGTTACTTGCACAGACACAGAATTGTTACTCGCACAGACACAGAATTGTTACTCAGGGCCACAGAATTCATACTCAGGGACAGACAGAATTGTTACTGAGTGCCAGAGAATTGTTACTCAGGGACAGACAGAATTGTTACTGAGTGCCAGAGAATTGTTACTCAGGGACAGACAGAATTGTTACTGAGTGCCAGAGAATTGTTACTCGCACAGACACAAAATTGTTACTTGCACAGACACAGAATTGTTACTCGCACAGACACAGAATTGTTACTCAGGGCCACAGAATTCATACTCAGGGATAGACAGAATTGTTACTGAGTGCCAGAGAATTGTTACTCAGGGACAGACAGAATTGTTACTGAGTGCCAGAGAATTGTTACTCAGGGACAGACAGAATTGTTACTGAGTGCCAGAGAATTGTTACTCGCACAGACACAAAATTGTTACTTGCACAGACACAGAATTGTTACTCGCACAGACACAGAATTGTTACTCAGGGCCACAGAATTCATACTCAGGGACAGACAGAATTGTTACTGAGTGCCAGAGAATTGTTACTCAGGGACAGACAGAATTGTTACTGAGTGCCAGAGAATTGTTACTCAGGGACAGACAGAATTGTTACTGAGTGCCAGAGATTTGTTACTCGCACAGACACAAAATTGTTACTTGCACAGACACAGAATTGTTACTCGCACAGACACAGAATTGTTACTCAGGGCCACAGAATTCATACTCAGGGACAGACAGAATTGTTACTGAGTGCCAGAGAATTGTTACTCAGGGACAGACAGAATTGTTACTGAGTGCCAGAGAATTGTTACTCAGGGACAGACAGAATTGTTACTGAGTGCCAGAGAATTGTTACTCAGGGACAGACAGAATTGTTACTGAGTGCCAGAGAATTGTTACTCAGGGACAGACAGAATTGTTACTGAGTGCCAGAGAATTGTTACTCGCACAGACACAAAATTGTTACTTGCACAGACACAGAATTGTTACTCGCACAGACACAGAATTGTTACTCAGGGCCACAGAATTCATACTCAGGGATAGACAGAATTGTTACTGAGTGCCAGAGAATTGTTACTCAGGGACAGACAGAATTGTTACTGAGTGCCAGAGAATTGTTACTCAGGGACAGACAGAATTGTTACTGAGTGCCAGAGAATTGTTACTCGCACAGACACAAAATTGTTACTTGCACAGACACAGAATTGTTACTCGCACAGACACAGAATTGTTACTCAGGGCCACAGAATTCATACTCAGGGATAGACAGAATTGTTACTGAGTGCCAGAGAATTGTTACTCAGGGACAGACAGAATTGTTACTGAGTGCCAGAGAATTGTTACTCAGGGACAGACAGAATTGTTACTGAGTGCCAGAGAATTGTTACTCGCACAGACACAAAATTGTTACTTGCACAGACACAGAATTGTTACTCGCACAGACACAGAATTGTTACTCAGGGCCACAGAATTCATACTCAGGGACAGACAGAATTGTTACTGAGTGCCAGAGAATTGTTACTCAGGGACAGACAGAATTGTTACTGAGTGCCAGAGAATTGTTACTCGCACAGACACAAAATTGTTACTTGCACAGACACAGAATTGTTACTCGCACAGACACAGAATTGTTACTCAGGGCCACAGAATTCATACTCAGGGACAGACAGAATTGTTACTGAGTGCCAGAGAATTGTTACTCAGGGACAGACAGAATTGTTACTGAGTGCCAGAGAATTGTTACTCGCACAGACACAAAATTGTTACTTGCACAGACACAGAATTGTTACTCGCACAGACACAGAATTGTTACTCGCACAGACACATAATTGTTACTCAGGGCCACAGAATTCATACTCAGGGACAGACAGAATTGTTACTGAGTGCCAGAGAATTGTTACTCAGGGACACCTAATCGTTGAATTAAATAGTATGTCAGACAACATGCAGAGGAGTGGCAGAGGAGGCAATGTTTTAGGAGCGAGCAGACGTGGCAGCAGAGGAAGGGGTCGAGGCAGCAGTATTCGCAGCCAGAGGCCAGTGCTCCCGGTGTCATCCAGCGGTCGTGTCTCCACCGACAACCCTGCCGTCATTGATTGGTTGGCTCGGTCGTCTTCCTCTTCCCAGGTCACCTCTGACACCTACAGCCAACGGTCGGTGGGTACGTCAGACACAACCGTTAGTTGGCATGGCCCGGGACCAAGCCCACTGAAATCACGTGTCCTCTACCTGCCCCTGTCCTTTGCTGTTCCCTCACCAAGCGAAGTATCGCATGCTGTGGGCTCAGCCCCACTGTACAGTGAGGAAGAGCTAACAGAGGGCGGTCAGGAACGGGGGGAGACATCGGCCTTTTCAGCAGCCAAGCGAACAAGTACTGGCGAGGAGAGTGGCTCGGTAGCCGGTCTAGAGACAGGTCTGTCTCCTGACCCAGACGCAGCCGAGGGGGCTAGTAGTAAGGCGGAGACCCTACTTGATGATGAGGAGGTTGATCGCACTTGGCAGCCTCGTCGTCATCAGGCAATTTCTTCCGCATCATCAGGAGAAGAGGGTGGCAGCTTGGCAGCGAGCAAAACAGTCGGTGGGTTGCCCAGGAGACAGCAGCAGGGTCGCATCAGTGTCAGTGGAGCCAAACGTCCACGGAGTAGAGCACCAGCTCCACTGCAGCCTACCACCACGGCCAGTAGTGGTGCCGTTGCGCACGGAGGAAGTAGCAGTCAGCCAGTGAAGAGTAGCGGGGGCAAAGTTTCCTACTCGGTGGTGTGGCAATTTTTCCTCAAGCCGCCCGAGGAAGTAAACGTAGCCGTATGTCGACTATGTGGCCAGAAATGCAAGCGTGGCCAGGGGGCCCATGTTGGGACTACAGCGTTGCGTCAGCATATGCAGCGTCACCATTCGGTGGCCTGGGAAAACCGTGATAAACATACGGCGGTTCTGCCTGCCCCAGCCCCCGCTCCATCACCCGCTCCGTTACTTGCTCCGTCACCCGACGTCGTCAATCGCCCTCTATCAGCCAGTCAAGGCTCCAACACCTCTGCTGAGGGGAGTTGTCGCTCATTGGCATCTTCCGCTCGTTCAGATGCTCCTTCTCCTGCTACTCCTCTTCTCGGATTCCGTCAACAGTCTTTCTTGGAATCCGTATCCAAGAGACAACAGTTTGCGAGCACGCACCCGACGGTGCAAAAGCTGAACGTCCTCCTGTCCAAGTTGCTGGTGCTGCAGTCCCTCCCTTTCCAACTGGTGGACTCAGCACCTTTCCGAGAAATGATGGCTTGTGCCGCGCCGCGGTGGAGAGTGCCAAGCCGTCATTTCTTTGCCCAAAAGGCAGTGCCAGCCCTGCATTCACATGTAGAAGAGATGGTGGGCCAGTCTTTGAGCATGTCGGTCTCTGCCAAAGTGCACGGCAGCGCCGACGTGTGGAGCTGTAACTACGGTCAGGGACAGTACATGTCATTTACGGCCCACTGGGTGAACGTGGTGCCGGCACAGCCGCACCAGCAACTTGGACAGGTCACGACGCTTTTGCCTCCACGTTTGCACGTCCTTGGTCCAGCAAGCATGTCCGCCTCTACCACCTCTTTTTCCGCCGTGTACTCAGCCGCCACCCCCGTGCCAAGTCCCATTACCCGACCGGCATATCACATGTGCAGGGCGCAACGGTGTCACGCTGTGCTGCACCTGGTATGCCTTGGCGAACGTAGTCACACAGGGGAGGAACTGCTGAGTGTAATGAACAGAGAAATCGACAGATGGCTGTCTCCGCGCAAACTAAAAATCGGAACCATGTTGACTGACAACGGAAAGAACATGGTGTCTGCTCTGCGTCAAGGAAGGTTGTGCCATGCGCCATGCATGGCTCACGTGTTCAATCTGGTTGTCAAGCGGTTCCTAAAATCCACCATCCCACTGCAAGACATCCTTAAAATGTCACGTAAACTGTGCATGCATTTCAGCCATTCCTACACCGCAAAGAACACCCTCATTGAGCTGCAGCGGCAGAACGGAATTCCACAGCATCGCCTGATCTGCGACGTTGCAACAAGGTGGAATTCAACCCTACACATGTTAGACCGCCTTTACGAGCAGCGAAAGGCCATCACCGATTTCCTGATGTTACAAGCGGATAAAGGTACTCCCCTGTGTAACTTAGATGTCAGCCATTGGCAGCTCATGCGTGACACCTGCCGCTTGCTCAGGCCCTTTGAGGAGGCCACGCTATTCGTGAGTCGGCAGGACTATGGGATGAACGACGTCATTCCTCTGTTGCACGTCCTGGAACAAATGCTGTTAACAATGGCTGGTCAGGGTGCGGTAGACGTGGCGCACAGATCTCAACGCCACATGACCCCTGTGGGGGCAGGACAGGAAGAAGAGGAGGAGGTAGAGGAGGACATTTGTGCTCAGGAATTATTGAGTGAAATGGGTGGTTTTTCCACTCAGCGGACAGGAGTGGAGGAGCAGGAGCATCTGGTAGAGGAGGAGGAGGAGGAGACAGAGGACCCAGACGCACCGTGGCAGTATGCTGTGGAGATGGAGGCAGGGAGTCCCTCGCATTCCTTGGCACAAATGGCCCATAGCATGCTCGGTTGCTTGCGTAGCGACAGCCGAATAATAACCATCAGACAGAGGGATGACTTTTGGCTGTCCACCTTGTTGGACCCTCGCTACCGGTCCAAAATGGTGGCCTTTTTCACACCTGCTGAGAGGGAGGCCAAAATTACGTACTATAAAAACCACCTATGTAGTCAGTTGGTCTCTGCCTTTGTGCGCCAACGTCCATCCTCAGACACTGTGGGCCCTGTGCGCTCGCGTTCCGCTGGCATGGCAGCAGGGGAGGGGTGGGGTGGTAGGAGCAGTGGCAGCTCCACCAGCAGCGGCTGCCTCAGTCTGCAGTCGATGATGAGTAGCTTTCTTCACCAGCGCAGTGAGGAAACTACTAACCAGCCGCAGCAGCAGCAGCAGCATCAGGTGGACCTGGAGCAGGAGCTCAAACAACAGGCTTGGGCCTACTTGGACAGCACCCTGCCAACCGAGGTAGACAATCCCCTTGACTACTGGGCAACGAAACTTGACCTTTGGCCCCAACTAGCTGAATTTGCCCTTGAAAGGCTGTCATGCCCGGCCAGTAGCGTGGCATCGGAGCGCGTGTTTAGTGCGGCAGGAGGTATTGTAACTCCGCGGAGGACACGACTGTCCACCCAAAGTGTGGAGAGACTCACGTTTGTGAAAATGAATCAGGCGTGGATTAGTCTGGATTTCAAACCACCAGTTCCTGACACAACTGACTAAATCCGCCATGAATCATGCCTCAAACATGTGCCACTTTCAGGTCTCCTCACACTGCTGGTGTGTTGAATTTTTTGACATAGGGTGCTGGCAGATTACGGGCCTCCTATAGCTGCTGCCAGGCCCCTAATCTGCCATAGGCCCCTATATACCGCCTCCTCATGCTGCTGCTAGGTCCAGAGTCTCTCATGGGTCCCTGTACGGCCTCCCATTGCTGCTGTCTCCATCGCCACACTCTGCTGCCATGTGCCACTTTCAGGTCTCTTCACACTGCTGGTGTGTTTAATTTTTTGACATAGGGTGCAGGCAGATTACGGGCCTCACATAGCTGCTGCCAGGCCCCTAATCTGCCATGGGCCCCTATATACCGCCTCCTCATGCTGCTGCCAAGTCTAGAGTCTGTCATGGGTCCCTGTACGGCCTCCCATTGCTGCTGTCTCCATCGCCACACTCTGCTGCCATGTGCCACTTTCAGGTCTCTTCACACTGCTGGTGTGTTAAATTTTTTGACATAGGGTGCAGGCAGATTACGGGCCTCACATAGCTGCTGCCAGGCCCCTAATCTGCCATGGGCCCCTATATACCGCCTCCTCATGCTGCTGCCAAGTCTAGAGTCTGTCATGGGTCCCTGTACGGCCTCCCATTGCTGCTGTCTCCATCGCCACACTCTGCTGCCATGTGCCACTTTCAGGTCTCTTCACACTGCTGGTGTGTTAAATTTTTTGACATAGGGTGCAGGCAGATTACGGGCCTCACATAGCTGCTGCCAGGCCCCTAATCTGCCATGGGCCCCTATATACCGCCTCCTCATGCTGCTGCCAAGTCTAGAGTCTCTCATGGGTCCCTGTACGGCCTCCCATTGCTGCTGTCTCCATCGCCACACTCTGCTGCCATGTGCCACTTTCAGGTCTCTTCACACTGCTGGTGTGTTAAATTTTTTGACATAGGGTGCAGGCAGATTACGGGCCTCACATAGCTGCTGCCAGGCCCCTAATCTGCCATGGGCCCCTATATACCGCCTCCTCATGCTGCTGCCAAGTCCAGAGTCTGTCATGGGTCCCTGTACGGCCTCCCATTGCTGCTGTCTCCATCGCCACACTCTGCTGCCATGTGCCACTTTCAGGTCTCTTCACACTGCTGGTGTGTTAAATTTTTTGACATAGGGTGCAGGCAGATTACGGGCCTCACATAGCTGCTGCCAGGCCCCTAATCTGCCATGGGCCCCTATATACCGCCTCCTCATGCTGCTGCCAAGTCTAGAGTCTCTCATGGGTCCCTGTACGGCCTCCCATTGCTGCTGTCTCCATCGCCACACTCTGCTGCCATGTGCCACTTTCAGGTCTCTTCACACTGCTGGTGTGTTAAATTTTTTGACATAGGGTGCAGGCAGATTACGGGCCTCACATAGCTGCTGCCAGACATGTAATCTGCCATGGGCCCCCGTACCGACTCCTCATGCTGTGACGTTGCAACAAGGTGGAATTCAACCCTACATATGTTAGACCGCCTTTACGAACAGCTAAAGGCCATCACAGATTTCCTGATGTTAAAAGCGGATAAAGGTACTCCCTGTGTAACTTAGATGTCAGCCATTGGCAGCTCATGTGTGACACCTGCGCTTGCTCAGGCCCTTTGAGGAGGCCACGCTATTCGTGAGTCGGCAGGACTATGGGATGAATGAGGTCAAATCGGCCATGGGCCCCCGTACCGCCTGTTCACGCTGATGCTGGTCCCACAGTGTGACCTGGGTCCCTGTACGGCCTCCCATTGCTTCCACTCTGCCATGTGCCACTTTGAAATCTCCTCACACTCCTGCGGTTGTCCATTTTGTCATAGGTTGCTGGCAGATTACAGGCCTTCCATAGGTGCCACCAAGCCCCATATCGGCCATGGGCCCCCGTACCGCCTGGTCACGCTGCTGCTGGGCCCATAGTGTGACCTGGGTCCCTGTACCGCCTCCCATTGCTCCCACTCTGCCATGTGCCACTTTCAGGTCTCCTCACGCTCCTGCTGGTTTCCATTTTGTCATAGGTTGCTGTATGGCCTCCCATTGCTGCTGCCTCCACCGCCACACTGTGGCTCCAAACACTGGTTTTGGCCCCGTGACTGGCCAAAGGAGTGAAGTGTGCAGTGATTCTAAGATCGACGGCACTCATCTGCATGTCATACTGACAGACAGTATTATTTCTCTTCCCCAGCAGACTCCAAGGGCATTTAAATTAAAGGTACAGTGTTCTGCACTAATATTAAGTCTCTCTGAAGCCTAGAAACACCCTTTTTTAAGTTAAATTCACAGCGAATTTATTCGACTCGAATCGAATATTGTCCACGAATTCGCCGAATCAGTCGAATCGAATTTTTCATTTCTTCGCTCATCTCTACTTATAAGGTGCTCATTCCTTCATAGAAGCATATCCATGATTAAAATATAGTGTAGATGGACCCTGTTCTGGTCCTAGGTTGCTACCTCTCTGATAGCGACAAAGGGAGTTCTCGCCAGACAGTAAATTTTTGGATGTATACAGAGGAGCGATTGGTGCAAAATTTCATCTCACTTAAATGACCTTTTGAAATATTTAATGGTTAAGAGCATAAAATACAGCCAACACATTTCAGGGAAAGCTGCCTCCTTTTTCAGGGCTGGAGCAGTTTATAAAATCACAACCAAATGCTCTAAGGGACCCAAGATATGGGTTGATTTACTAAAACTGGAGAGTGCCAAATCTGGTGCAGCTGTATATGGTAGCAATTCGGCTTCAACTTCATCTTCAAATTCAGCTTGTTCAATTAAGCTTTGACAGTAAAACCTGGAAGGGGATTGGTTTCTGTGCAGAGCTGCACCAGATTTTGAACTCTCCAGTTTTTGTAAATCAACCCCATTCTGTTGTAATTTTATTAACATTGACTGCTCAAGTCCTGAAGAGAGAGGCTTGTTTCCCCGAAACACTAGCACACATGCTCATGTATATGGAAATAAATACTAGGGGATCCAAGCTTGATTCTCTTGTCTGGTCCACCAAAGACCTAGACTTACTTAAATGTCTTACAGTAATAAATTTAAACTTGTTTTTTCTCATCAGCATCTCCTATCCACACATCTTTTTTCCTTCTCACCCCTCCTATTTTCTTCAGCTATTTCACTTCTTCCTTTCTGTCTTCTAGCTCCTCTATAACATCTAAACTTTGCTGTAGAAGAAACATCCAGATAGATCATGCAATGTGTATGTCAGGGTAAAATAAAATCTCTACAATACAGTTCCCCAAATTGTACCCTTTAAAATGCTGAAAATACATGTTGATCCAAAAGAAAAACTCCAAAGCTCGTAACTTTCTAACATGGGGCTAACAGCACAGCATCTTTGCTGCACAGAAATAACAACCAGCACTATCAGTCCGGCCTCTGTCTACTCCAGTCCTTATTTTTCCTATATCACATGCATACATTGACTTCTTTCTCAACAAAAGAATGCCATGATGCCTTGATTCCCTAGAGCTTGGCCAACACTCTGCATGTAGGTAAATGTCTCTTGGGAAATGTAGTTCTGGAGGAGTGCCTACATTAATAGGAACTGTGTTCCCAACCGCTCTCCCTATACGACTTTTACAAGCCTGGTGATAATGCCACAAGGTAGAAGAAAAGTAATAATATTGGGACAAACTGTAGAGGGCAATAGGAAAGTTGGGAGTAAATTTGGGCAATGCCTTGGTGATCACTCTAAGCCTCAAAACAAATAACAAACATCCCATTTTGTGAAGCAAAGTTGTATTACTATTTACATAAGGTAAATGATTTGTGAATCTACGATGATCTGGGTCTTCTCTACGTCATTATGTCAACAAAAGTGTTTTCTTATTGTATTAAACAAGTCAAGTGGTGCACAATATACTAGATTGAAAACGAATGAGTAAAGCCCATGTTCACCACCTTCATTAACATATTATGGCATGGCTTCCCAATATTAATGGAAATGTAGCATGCGGGGCAACATCATGGCATATTATTCATCAATGAAAGCATCTGATGAATGACTTCACCTTGAAACACTGTGCTGAGCCCCATTGGCTGTGTTTCAGTGAAAGGGATAATACTAGGGTTAAAATTATACCATTATTTTTTTTTCGGTGAGTAAGAGTACTGATACTGGTGATCACGTAGTCACCAATACATATTACCTATACCTTTGAGGTGCGATGTGAGCCCATGCAAATATAATGGGCTCAAATTGCACTGCAAAGAATCGCATATGATTCATTTTGTATGAGCTCAAATTGCACTGCAAAGGTATCGGTTTCAGGTATTGAAGCGTTGGCACGAATACGAGTACTTAGTATCAGTACCGTAATAAATATTGATATTGGTGAAACCCTAGATAATACCATAACGTGCAATGCAGCTCCTTTTATTTCTCCTCCAACTTTCAGTAGGGTTACCAATCATTCAATAAATATTTTGTACCCAAATGGAAGTATGAATTCTTGTCAAAGTTTCCCGGGAGGCTGTCTTGATTTCATTCCTATGCAGTTTTGTTCCCAAGCCAAACAATGAATATTTATATATGTGTGTCAGATTCACACCCATGCATCTTTATTAATCCTCTCCACTCAGAACACGTGAGTGGAGCATTCTTTTAAGGACAAACAAGTACAAAAAAGACATTTAACAAAAGTAGTATGAAATAGAGAGGATTGATACCTTATTTCCTACCTGGGTGAAGAAAGGTTCATATATCTCCACTCCTTTGTCCGAACCCTGCAGCAAAATCTCTTCGCCTCGTTTCCAGCTGTATCGGACAGGGGGATTGGAGTTAGCAATGCATCGTAAGAAAACTGTCCGCTCATAATAAAATTGTTCTTTTGCTTCTCCTATACTTTGATGGACAGTCACAATGGGATCATCCAAATCTGGAAAAGAAATAAAACATGTTGTAACTGAACAAAAAAATACAGAAATAAAAAGTTGCAATCAATTCATCCTTTAACTGTATGCATTCCCTTCTACAAGAGCGCTGTCCTTGTGATATACAGCAAGCAATCTCCTAGAGGTATGCTGCCAGGTTATAAATGTATATTCCTGAGAATCTTTTGCAGACTAGCAGAACTTTGGGAGCATTTGTGCATGTGTGCACAGAATTTTTAACAAACCACCTGGCTCTCTGAGGAATCTTTTGTAAAATTACAAGTGCAGAATGTTTTTATCTCTGTTCACTTTCCTGGGGTAAATGTGTGAAATATGCAATAGTTGTAAGAAAACTTAAAAGAAAAGTTTAAGTATTTTAGGATGCAAAACCCTTGGATAAGGTTTACAATTTGACCGCATACAAATCTTAAAAATTCTATTAATTTTCACTGCTCATCCTTCAGTTGTCCTAGTCCTTGCAGTCTGTGCAAAACAACTAAAAGGGACTCTACTTGGGTAGATTTGGGTGTTCTCTGCTCAATAGCCTCTGATTTTCTGTTTACATTCTGCTATCCTACTTATATACAATGCTTTTAACTACCACAACCGAGCTCTTAGGAGACAGAATAGGGATTCTACATTTGGCTGTCTACTAAAAGTTGCTCTAGCAGCTGCCAGAAGTTTCTCTAGCAGTACAAAGAGATCGTCAATTTTAGCATTTCTTGGTTAGTAACATGTTTAACTGTGAGCAGCACAAAGTCCAGCTAGCACACTCCCCACACTATATCAAAACCCATTACCATATGTTCTGAGTTCTTTGCACCAAGTTAAAGTAGAAATACATTTTCTCAATCAACATTAAAGTGATTCTAAGCCTTTAACAGCTTCCCGACCACCCTACAGCAGAAATACTGCTACAGGGCGGCACGGGTGCGCAAAATCACGCATATATATGTGATTTTGCATTTACGGGTAGGGGGCGTGCGCGAGCCGGGTGCGCGCCCTACCAGCGCCGCCATTCGGGGCCTCGGCTGTCAACCACTGGGTCCCAGCCGGTGATTATCGAGGATATCCGAAGAGGAGGAGGACTGTTTGTTTACTAACAGTTATCCTACCTGTCAGCTTGGGCACACTGCTCTGGATGGCTGTGCACAGCACAGCCATCCAAAGCAGTGTGCTTAAAGTTAAGCATACTGACACAGCCCCCTATGTAAAACACTCCCTGCACACAGTTAGCCCTTTGATTGCCCCTCATGTTAACCCCTTCTTTCCCAGTGCCATTAGTACAGTGTTAGCACTTTTTTTTAGCACTGATCACTGTATTGGTGCCCAATGGGGGCAAGTGGTTAATTAAAAAAAAAAAAACTCCTGCTTTGTGTAATTGTTTTGCACAGAGTAGCTCTGATCCTCCTCTTCTTGGGTCTCCTGTTGGTGCCCCTGGCTCCTCCTCTTAGGTGAGTGTCCCCAAAGGAGGCCACTTCCTATGGGGGCACTCATGCAGGCTCTCTCGAGTCCCACCGCCTGTGTCCATAGACACAGATAACAGGGTTCACCCCACCTCCCACTCCCTCGTAATATGATTTGACTGACAGCAGCAGAAGCAAATGGCTCCCACTGCTATCAATCTTCCCTGTCAGAACGGGGAGAATGGAGAGATCCACTGCACTCATGAATGGCACTGGATCAATATTGGGCTTAGGTAAGTAAAAGAGGGCTGGGGGATCCTGGACAAGGAAGGTTTTTTTTCCCTAATACAGAGAATGCATTTAGGTAAAAAAATCTTAAGGCTTTAGAACCACTTTTACTATTCTGAATCCTTATGCTCCCAGCATTGGTAAATAGATAGGAAAGTATATTAAATGATCTTGTTTTAATTTTGTTTTTATTTTTTCAGTTGGTTCCCGGTTTCTGGCTTGCAACATGGGAGGAGGGGCTTTCTTAGCTAAGCACACCAGAGCGAAGGGTAGATGGATTCCAGGAAGTAAAAGCCACAGGAATAATCTGCCCTCACTTAAGATGGCTGGGGCTAGAAATCCTAGGAGGTGTTTTCTCAGCAAAAAAAAAAAAAGCATGGAGACATGGATGGATGGGTGAGTTTTCTGTGAATATTAAAACTTAACTAGATAGCATTTTCAGTTTGCTTTGCTCAGATACAGTTTAGTTCCACTTTAAGCACCCATCTGACAAGATATTCATTTTTTTTTCAATATTCAAGTAGGAAAGCATATTTCTAATCTGCAGTACCCTAAAATACCTATGAACAGTCTACTGTGTTCTGCAATAGTATAGCATTAGTAAAGCAAATTGTTATTGGACGCCATAGACTCCTGTATGTTTACTGGGTGTTCATTAAGGCTGGTGGTCTTAAAATGGAACTCAAAGCCATATTTTGGTATTCAGTTTCCTATAATAGGCAGATCTCACAGATAATTATCCTCCATCAAACGTCACAAGAGCAGCAGAGCCATACTTCACTATCAATGTGCCAAATAAGAAAAAAAAGGTCTTTGTGCTAGCTAGCTGAAAAACAGATGATCTTTGCTCTTACAACCTCAGCAGTGTCATGGTTGGAGATCTCATATCTAATTCCAATTTCCAGCTGGAAGGCAAACCATTACTGGTCATTTGACCATTAGGTAAAAGCCCCAAGTTACCCATTCTGAAGTCTCGGTACCTAATACGTTTCTTATAAGTAGTATTTATACCACAAACAGTCCAACTACGCTACTAAAGATTCAGAAGTTAAGGAGGCCCCTAATAATTGACAGATAAGTCTATACATGGTCTACTCTTTCAATGGTCCCACCAATTGAAACAGCAATCTCCTTCACCGGCTCTATTGGGAAGGAAAAATCAAAGGGCATGCAGTACAGCAAGGCTTTTATATTTTGCCAGTTCGAAATCCTCTTATCACACTCCTTGAACTTTCTAACAGTGCAGCATTAAGGTTACTGTTCATTCCATCATCCTACCAATATTTTCAAAGATCAAAACCGAGACAAGGTGTTTGTGGTCCTGCGATTTGCAGAAAAGGTTACGGATATTTGCAAAAGCCCTGTTTACTGGCAGGAAAATAATAGGCAGCTGCTGCCTCCCCTCTGCTCGACATGCCACCAACGAAGCCAGGCAGCAAATATACACTACGCTTTATTAAAATTTCTCCAGATTATTGGAAATTGCCTAGTAATGCACATATTTTATGTGTATTTTGTTTTCATCATGTGCATTTTAATGCACATTTGGATGCACTGCAATGCATTTTAATCTCTTCCCTAGGACACTTCAAGTCAAAAGTTCACAGCCAGGAAATTTTTCATACCTAATCCATTCAAAAGTGCATGGGAAGCCAATTATCTCACATTTCTGAGCTTTAGGTGCCTTTTCATATAAGCTTCGGAATTACTATGCAATGTGCATAGACACACGCAGTAGTGAATAGATTCATTGGGTAGAAATAAAAAGTGACTGCAGTTTGCATTACAATAATATACTGTACTACCGGAATCAGTGTTATCCGGGTCCTAAATGTATGCGAGATTCACAACCTGAACAGGAAAACATGGCCTTAGTATACCTATTATTAGAGGACGATGTTGATGTTTGCAGTATATGTTATCATTAATCATCGCAATCTCAGAAAGTCAATTACTAAGTGCTGTCGGTAACTACTAGATATTAGTAATTTTTCTCTGTTGGTGATGATAATGGGTTGTTGTCAGTGCCACAGTTGCAAATAAGGTCATGCCAAGGGTCAAGAATTATAGATGAACTAAAAGATTCACTGGTGTCCTGTGTTGTATTGAACTGAAGACTCCATCTCCCAATTATTTTCCTAAAAATTGTCTTTTTTTTTTACCGCTGTAAAGGCCATTGATGACTTCAATGGGTTGAACAGAAAAAAAAATTAGGCGATTCCCCCATACATTGAATGTGTGGCTAGGGGGACTCTTCCTGCTGTTCTTTTGTTTTCTACCTTCAGGAAGCCTACTAGATGTGCATTTTGTTTTGTAACATATTGATTTCCAGATGAAAATTAAATTTTCAGAGGTTAGGATGTTTATGAATTTCCGAATGGACATGGTATTGAATGTCAACAAATCCACAAAAAAAAAGTTATAACAAAATTAAAGAATGCATTTTTTTTATTTGTTTCATTCAGAGGAGGTCACATGATGCGATAGCAGTTTGGGCCCATGGAGAAATGAATTCAATTGTGCAATTCGTTCGATAATTTGGAGTCCAGTAAATTTGTCTCAGTCAGTCAGTTCAGTTCCACAGTCTAATGCAATTCTTAGGTTTGAAAAAATTTGGGGCCGCCAACTTTGGCATTATTTATTCCGTTGCTTCCAAAAATATCAAATCCTTCTGAATAATTTTGATATATGCATATTGAATCCACCTGAATTTTTCAAATCCACACAGACCAACAAATATCCAAAATGAATGCAGAATATCATGAATTATAAATAAATCAGCAGTGAAAATTGCACTGATATGCGGCTTTGAAATAGTGCTGAAGTCAGGGGTGGACTGACAACTCATGGGGCCCCCAGGCAATAGGGGATCATGGGGTCCCTTTGTCCTTGCCCAAACTCAAAAAAGCCTATGATAAAGGTACCAGGGGCATCTCATAGGGCCCCCTACTGACCCAGGGCAGTGCCCGAGTTTCCAAATGGTCAGTCCACCCCTGGCTGAAGTTGTGCGATTTCAAAGCTGCACCAGTGTGAACCAAGGCTTACTGTTTCATTCCAAATGTCTAGCACAAAATCAAAGGATGTTCATATGGTAAAATCTGTGTACATTGCTTTCTGGATATATCAATTGTCTTTTACGGACATTATTTTTGGACACAGAGATTTTCCACCTTGTCTTGCGATATTTTTAGTAATGTGATACATTGCAGCACACAGAAAACATTCCTCCCCTCTTGGATTGCTGTACTGTCTCTCCAGATGTGTCTAAGATACATAGAAACATAAGAAAAAGAACTCTTACAGTAGCGATAAACTCCGTATGAACATAACGATTGTTGTTTATCGCAGTTTCAATCCCATTAGAGACCCTCTTCAAGATTGTATACAGCCAGATCAAGCAGTCTCAGAGCTCAAAAGAAGGAACAACAAAGGAGTGATTGATTTATGGTTGTTCTTTTTTTAAATACAAGAATGATGAGTGTGGATGTGTGTGTGGATATGTGTGTTTTGATGTGTGCATGTGTGTGTGTGTGTGAGTGAATGTGTGTGTGTGTATATGTGTGTGGGTGTGTGTGGATGTGTGTGTGTTTGTGTGTGTGGGTGTGTGTGTATATGTATGTGCGTGTGTGGGTGTGTGTGGATGTGTGTGTGTGTGTGTGTGTGTGTGTGCGGGGGGGGGGGGGGGATGTGCATGTGTGTATATGTGTGTGTGTGTGGATGTGTGTATGGATGTGTGTGTGTATGGATGTGTGTGTGCGGATGTGTTTGTATGTGTGTGCGTGTGTGTGCGGGGGGGGGGGTGGATGTGCGTGTGTGCATATGGATGTGTGTGGATGTGTGTGTGTGTGTATGTGTGTGCGTATGTATGTGTGTGTGTGTGTGTGTGTGTGTATGTATGTGTGTGTGTGTGTGTGTGTGTGTGTGTGTGTGTGTGTGTGCGTATGTGTGTGTGCGTGGATGTGTGTGTGGATGTATGTGTGTGTGAATGTGTGTGTGGATGTGTGTGTGTGGGTGTGTGTGGATGTGTGTGTGCGTATGTGTGTGTGCGTATGTGTGTGTGCGTATGTGTGTGTGCGTATGTGTGTGTGCGTATGTGTGTGTGCGTATGTGTGTGTGCGTATGTGTGTGTGCGTATGTGTGTGTGCGTGGATGTGTGTGTGGATGTGTGTGTGTGTGGATGTGTGTGTGGATGTGTGTGTGGATGTGTGTGTGGATGTGCGTGTGTGGATGTGTGTGTATGTGTGTGTGGATGTGCGTGTGTGTGTGGATGTGCGTGTGTGGATGTGTGTGTGGATGTGTGTGTGTGTGTGTGCGTGTGTGGATGTGTGTGTGGATGTGTGTGTGTGTGTGTGTGTGGATGTGTGTGGATGGATGTGTGTGGATGTGTGTGGATGTGTGTGTGTGTGTGTGTGGATGTGTGTGGATGGATGTGTGTGGATGTGTGTGTGGATGTGTGTGTGGATGTGTGTATGGATGTGTGTGTGTATGTGTGTGTATGGATGTGTGTGTGGATGTGTGTGTATGTGTGTGTGTGTGTATGTGTGTGGATGTGTGCGTGTGTATGGATGTGTGTGTGGATGTGTGTGTGTGTGTGGATGTGTGTGCATGGATGTGTATGTGTGTGTGAATGTGTGTGTGGATGTGTGTGTGTGGATGTGTGTGGATGTGTGTGTGCGTATGTGTGTGTGCGTATGTGTGTGTGCGTATGTGTGTGTGGATGTGTGCGTGTGTGGATGTGCGTGTGTGGATGTGCGTGTGTGGATGTGCGTGTGTGGATGTGCGTGTGTGGATGTGGATGTGCGTGTGTGGATGTGTGTGTGTGTGTGTGTGGATGTGCGTGTGTGGATGTGCGTGTGTGGATGTGTGTGTGGATGTGTGTGTGGATGTGTGTGTGTGTGTGTGTATGGATGTGTGTGTATGGATGTGTGTGTGGATGTGTGTGTGGATGTGTATGGGTGTGTGTGTGTATGTGTGTGTGTGGATGTGTGGATGTGTGTGTGTGTGTGTGTGTGTGTGTGTATGGATGTGTGTGTGGATGTGTGTGGATGTGTGTGTGTATGGATGTGTGTGTGGATGTGTGTGTGTGTGTGGATGTGTGTGTATGTGTGTGTGTATGGATGTGTGTGTGGATGTGTGTGTGTGTGTGTGTGTGTATGTGTGTGTATGGATGTGTGTGTGGATGTGTGTATGGATGTGTGTATGGATGTGTGTGTGTATGGGTGTGTGTGTGGATGTGTGTGTGTGTATGGATGTGTGTGTGTGTGTGTGGATGTGTGTGTGTGTGGATGTGTGTGTGTGTGGATGTGTGTGTGTGTGTATGTGTGTGTGGATGTGTGTATGTGTATGTGTGGGGGACGCTGGTCACTTATGTAAAAGAATTGAATACTCCATCTTCACAGTTTATAGCATACGCACACATGGTCACACGCATATACACATCATTTGTTTCCGTCATAAACCTGAGTCTGCCTCTCTCCTCTGAATAAAAAAAGATAGGATAGAGCAGGGCAGATCCAAAGTAGATTTGCTTTTGCAGTGCAAAGCTGTAAACAGAGAACAGAGACTGTGTATGGGCTGCTTACACAAACATATGTGGGAGAAGCTTCAAATGACATACAAGTGACTAGAATGAAACGGAGAGCCACACCAAAAGCAGAGAATCCAATGATTTTTTGGGCTTTATCAAAAATTTATTCTTGCAATTTTTCAAAATACAAGATATCATAATGCGCATCTCCTAAGGGCATGCAAGACCTGTCTCTTCCCCAAGCAGTTAAGGACCTTCCTTTGAAATGTGGTATTGGGCATAGAAGTAGGCCTTGCTACAATATACATTTAGGGGACAGACAAGAACTTTGCAAAGTTTCCAAACTTTGAGTTTGAGACCAATGCATAGATAGGCCCTACAAAAACATGGCAAAGGAGCCTACACAGTCTTAGAGCCCTGTTAGCATTCTAAAGAATGAGATTCTTTTTATGCCTTTTGACCCTTTTAATAGACTAAGACAAATCACTTCTGCTTAAAAAGAAAGCAGACCAATTGACAAAAAAAAAATGAAACTTAAATGTTCACAGGCATTTAGTGGAACAGCTGCTTAAATCTTTTAACCTCAAAAGAAAAATACTGAAATTTATTTTCATATTTCTAGAAAATGACTTTTACTGCTTTGTTTCTCCCATGCTCAATTTTTATCCTTTAAAACTGTAGTTAGTGCTTACAAAAAGTGGTTAGCGTTTACAAGATGCAATAATTAAGGCTTGAAAAAAAATAAAATAAATTAGAATGCCATTATGTTCAACTCGTTTTAAGAATACTGAATAATACATAGAAGTATTAAAGTGTACCTAAAATTTTGGGTTGAATAATGAAATGTTAAAGTTACAATTCATCCCTGTTTTCTAGGGACAGTCTGTTGAGAGGGTTCTGTTCCAGGGAAATGGGTGTCCCCATAGGGTCCAACTCAATCCAACTGTCAATCCTGAAATGGCACTACTAGAGCAACTCACACGTGTGATGATTCATTTTTTATTGATGGTTGCGAGGTACGGTTTGAGTTGGAGGCGTGCAGCATGCAGCTGCAATGTTTACACTACACTGACTGGCTCAGGGGAACAATGCTGGGGGAAGACAATGAAATTGGATGAAGGCACAATCTGAGTTACTTAATCCTGACCCATGCACTCTAGGCATTGCTTAAAGTGGTTTTAAACCTCAGACATGAAATATGAACAA
The DNA here is from genome assembly GCF_062004578.1 of Staurois parvus. Lineage (NCBI taxonomy): Eukaryota > Metazoa > Chordata > Amphibia > Anura > Ranidae > Staurois > Staurois parvus. The sequence continues at coordinate 1,237,667 of NW_028318793.1, forward strand.
AGCATATCCCTTATAGTATGTACTTGTCTCAATTAAGAGCACTAAGTGTCATTTCTGACTGCTGCCTCATTCCTCTGCTATCAGCATAAGTCACTTCTGACAAGTTTTCCTGACACCAAGAAAAAAATGGTGACAGGGAAAGGGCCACCAGCAGATTGACAGCCTTAACTCCGTCCTGTAAGCTGTGTGGAGGAGGGTGTGCCCCTTCCTTCCAATCAGCTTTCAGAACTCACCGCACTGAGCTCTGTAGAGTGTGACTTCAACTCTCCGCCTCTTTTTTTTTTTTTTTTTTTTTAACTCCCAGACGAGCTTTATTAACTCAGCACTTTAAAAGGATGTAGAAAAGAGAATACTGTAGATAAACAGGTAAAACTTTTGTAGGAGCATTTGTTTCATCTCTACGTATTACTTGAGGCCAGTCACTTCACTGAGTATATGTAAGGGTTTGCAACCACTTTAATTTGGACCCCTAAATTCTCTTCATTAATCACTTCTTGACCCCTGAACTCTGAGTGTTTCTTAATCCTGCTCCCTGAACTCTGTGTGTTACCAACTCCTGACTGCACTCTGTGTGTTACTTAATACTGACCCATGAACATTCTGTGTTACTTAGTCCTGACCCTTAAACTCTCTGCATTACTTAATACTGACCCTGAAACTCTGTGTGCTACTTACTCCTGACCCCTGAACTCTGTGCATTACTTACTCCTGAGCCCTGAACTCTGTGTGTTACGTACCCCTGAACTCTGTGCGTTACTTACTCCTGACCCCTGCTTTGCATTTTCTTGACCCATAGAGCCATATCCCCTTTAAGCCTTGCACATATTTAACACAGTTTAGTCACACTCTCAATTTCATAGCTTTTTCCTTCTCTTCGCCATGTTCCCACTTCACATGTCACTGCAACAATGCACACTTATATACTTTTCACCACTGCAGCGATGCGTCCTTCCAAATTTAGACCAATCAACAAACATGCACACTTTTGATTGCCTTCTAACAGCAAATTGCTGTTCAGCCTTTGTATATAAACACCTAGATGGTGCAACTAGGCAGATAGGAATCATAATAATAATACATTTATAGGCGCCTTTCAGAACACCCAAGGTCACTTTATAAATATAGCAACAGAGCAACAAAATAGTAAATAGATAAAATAAACAAACATTACATAAAACATTATTTACAAAACAAATCAATGAAGTCAGAGTATGATAGTTTAAAGAGATGAGTTTTGAGATATGATTTAAAGGTGGGTAGGAAGTCAATGTTGTAGATGTCAGGTGGTAGGGTGTTCCAAAGTTTGGGGGGCAGAGCAACTAAAGGCTCAGGGTGGTCAGGTGGGTGGAAGGAACACTGAGGTGGATGGAAGAAGTAGACCTGAGAGTGTGGAGTACAGGAGGGTATGTTGATATTTATTTATTACATGTACTTATATAGCGCTGTCAATTTACACAGCACTTTACATATATATTGTACATTCACATCAGTCTCTAACCCTCAAGGGGCGTACAATCTAAGGTCCCTAACTCACATTCATACATACACATACTAGGGACAATTTAGACAGGATCCAATTAACCTACCAGCATGTCTTTGGAGTGTGGGAGGAAAGCGGAGTACCCAGAGGAAACCCACGCAGGCACTGGGAGAACATGCAAACTCCAGGCAGGTGGTGCCGTGGTTGGGATTCTAACCAATGACCCTAGTACTGCCAGGCAGAAGTGCTAACCATTTAGCCACTGTGCTGCCAATCTTTTATGAATAGATGAGTTAATGTGACCAGTAGCTTGGCTATGTTAACCCATACAGCACTGTTAGATTACAGCTGCTGGAGTGTGCAATCTAAAGTCCCTAACTCACATTCATACACACTAGGGCCATTCTATACAGGATCCAATCAACCTACCAGCATGTCTTTGGGCTTTGGAAGGAAACTGGAGTACTTGGAGGAAACCCATGCAAGCACAGGGACAACATGCAAACTCAAGGCAGGTGGTACCGTGGTTGGGATTTGAACCAATGACTCTAGTACTGCCAGGCTGAAGTGCTAACCATTTAGCCACTGTGCTGTGATATGCAGGAGTTCAGAAAGGTATGGAGGAGCAAGGTTGTGAATGACCTGAAAGGTAAGTAACAGAATCTTGAATTCAATACGATATTTGAATGGAACCGGAGGCCATTTTAAAATTTCTTCTTAGGAAGCTTCTTCTTTTAGGTGCCTGTGCTTGTCCTCTAGTGCACACACAAGCATTGAAATGTGATTTCTTGGTTCATTGGACAGTGCAGGTCAGTACATGAACATATAGAGCCAGTGAGAGTAGTTCTGCACCA